>NC_054381.1:26987984-27322151 GCF_017654675.1 Xenopus laevis | reverse complement strand
AGGGATGCTATACTGCTGCATGTATTTATTAAGGTAGGCGTGGATGTACACAAATCCAGTGCCGCCATCAGGGGGGCACAGGGGTTACAAGTGTACCGGGTCCGGGCCTGAAGAGTGTGCCAAAGTCGTGACACCTCTCCTGAAGTCCTGAAAAGCTGAAGTGCCACCCAAAGATTTTGTTCTACGGGGGCCCCCATGATTTCTAATGGTGGCCCTGCAGAAATCCCAGAATCCTCTCTGGGACTCACTCTAGACAACTCTTTAACCCAAAGGAATCCCACTGTTTTCCCAGCCTTCCTCCACTCAAGGAGGTTCTCAAGGCCCCTCACTCCCCCTCCACTTAATGAGGTCTCAAGGGGGAAGCACTGAGGTGTAGTCTCATACCTCCTTTTAACTACAGTTAATCTGCAGCCTAATTACCTACCTTTACCTGGGAAGCTGAACACACTTAAAGGAAAAGTTCAGTGTGAAAATAAAAACTGGATAAATAAAAAAAAAATCTTTCTAATATAATGTAATATATAAAGACTGGAGTTACTGGATGTGTAACATAATACCCAGAACACTACTTCCTGCTTTTCAGCTCTCTAACTCCGAGTTAGTCAGTGACTTGAAGGGGGGCCAAATGGGACATACCTGTTTCAGTGAGTTTATAATTGATCCTCAGCATTCAGCTCAGATTCAAAAGCAAAAGTTTTGACCCATGTGCCTCAAGTCACTGATTGGTTACTGCCTGGAAGGAAGTGTTTCTATGAGCTAGCCTTTGTCCATTGCCAATAACCCCTCTAGAGCAGAGATCCCCAACCAGTGACTCTGGAGCAGCATGTTGCTCACCAACCCCTTGTTGCTCCCATTGGCCTCAAAGCAGGTGTTTATTTTTTAATACCTGCAAGTTTTGGTTGCATAAAGATGTACTGCCAAACAGAGCCTCTTGTAACCTGCAAGTCCACATAGGGGCGACCTATAGTCAATTACAGCCCACAACTGGCACCCCAGGAACATTTTGCATGTTGGTTTTGCTCTCTCACAGGTAAAAAATGGTGGGGTATTCCCGCTGTAGAGTCTGCAGTAACTATCCTGTATTGGACACATGACAGTTATGTTGGCCAAGGAGATCTATGGAGGGATATAGAAGGAAGTTGTCAGCCCAAATCTTCTTTTAGTGATCTCAGCATTTCACTTATTTCAGTAATTTCTTAGGTTTTGCCCAACAAAATGAGCACTACAAATGATATCAACTGGTAATTATTGGATGCTGATTGCCAAACATTACTGGCACGCCTGACTAACCATGAAAGGTCCTTATAAAAAGATTTGGAGAAGGAAAGGTAACATAGTTA
This sequence comes from Xenopus laevis, assembly GCF_017654675.1. NCBI lineage: Eukaryota > Metazoa > Chordata > Amphibia > Anura > Pipidae > Xenopus > Xenopus laevis. Next base: position 27,320,811 of record NC_054381.1, on the reverse strand, counting down.
GAGAGCTGTTCTAAGAACATTGGGGAACATTTTAGAAAGCTGCACAAAGATGCCATTGGGGAATAGCGAGATTAAGTTTGGATAGGGAAGGGATAAGGAATGACTAATGGTGAAGGTCATTTCAAGAAAATGTGAAGCTTTATAGAGTCTTACTGCAAACTGTCATTTTTCACTAGATGAAAAGCAGAGAAAAGTGTAAGATTATCTTTCAATAACACAGCTCATGATTGTACATGAAAGTCCGCTTATAGCCAAAACAAAACTGCATTGAAACTTGCTTGTGTATTCCTAACTTAGAATATCAGGTTATTATATTATTGACAAAACATTTTTAAAAATGTCACCTGTTCTGTTTTGGTGGGTCCTAACAGTGCCTTTGAATATTGTAGAAACTATGACATGCAATTTATAAAAGTTGTTCTGCAGTCAAAACCTTCTAAAAACAACAACATCTATTCACATACATCATGCATTCAATACAGGTAGGGGATGCATTATCTGGAAACCCCTTATCCAGAAAGCTCCAAACTACAGGACACACATTTGCCATAGACTCCATTTTATCCAAATGATCCAAATTTTTTAAAAATGATTTCCTTTTTCTCTGTAATAATAAAACAGTAACTTGTACTTAATCCAAACTAAAATAAAATTAATCCTTATTGGAAGCAAAACCAGCCTTGGTTTAGTTTATGCTTACATGATTTTCTAGTAGACTAAACGTATAAAGATCCAAATTATGGAAACTGGAAAATCCCAGGTTCTGAGAATTCTGAATAATAGGACCCGTACCAAACTGTGAGGCCAGCCTCTTTTTAATAGTTCAGTTCGCTCCATAAGCATTTTTATATATTGAACTTCTGGTCGGTGCCCACCAGGCTAGACATCCTATAGAGGAAGCAGGGGGGCCTGGGAAAAAGGGGGGCCCAGATAGCAGGGTCTGCTTCCTCTATAGCTTACAAGAACCCCTCCCCCTAGTTCCCCAGCCACTTTCTTACCTGCGATGGGGAAGCAGAGCGCAAGTTGGTATGGGGCGGGGTTGGGCTGGGACTCCAGATGTGGAGTGGGCGGAGTCAGGACAGAAAGTGGGCGGAGGTGGGAAGTAGGCAGAAGGATGAGGATCGGAGTGTGCTAGGCCCTTCTGAAGATTTTTTTGCAGGGGGGCCCGGCACACTCTAGTTACGCCACTGGTAGACATCTTTTTACATTTAAAGGCATATTTTTCCCATTGATACTTTTCTTAAAGAGACTTTCCCCAAATGCATTGACTTTTTACCAGGAATACTGTTTCCCTTATTATTATATTAAGTTTTTGTTAAGGTTGAAAGGCTAGTACAAACATCCCCCCCAAAAAAGATGGAAGATGGCAGTCTACATAATAAATGCCTGCTAATCAAATGATGCTATTTATACACTAATCTAAAATAGGAATTTATGTGAGCAATACCTGAAGAATGTTAAAAAACAAAACTGGTCAGCATGTAAATAAAACGAGTGGTATTAGCACACGAGATGTTTTCAGACAGACAATTACTCACTGGCTAACGCACTTTAGAAAAGGTCATGGCTAATGTCCAACGGATCTCTAAACATCTAGCATTAGAAATGCATGGAAAACACGACAAGTGCCTTCTCATCTTATCATACAATCTATAGAACAGTATTTGAGGGGCCAGTTTTGCTGCCTCAAACCACAAAATATATATTATTTATGGGTCCATGTCAGTTAAACCAGGAAAGTGATATCTGTATAATCAGGTACATAAACTTCCTTTAGAAATTTACTTATGGTCGAATATCGAGGGTTAATTAACCCTCGATATTCGACTGCCGAATTGAAATCCTTCGACTTCGAATATCGAAGTCGAAGGATTTAGCGCATTTCCTACGATGCTACGATTGAAGGAAAAATTGTTAGATCGCACGATTAAATCCTTCGAATCGAATGATTCGAAGGATTTTAAGCCATTGATCGAAGGATTTTCCTTTGATCAGAAAATAGTTAGGAAGCCTATGGGGGCCTTCGAATAGGCTAACATTGGCCTCAGCAGGTTTTACTTGCCGAAGTAGGGGGTCAAAGTATTTTTTAAAGAGACAGTATTTCGACTATCAAATGGTTGAATAGTCGAACGATTTTTAGTTCGAATCGTTCGATTCGAAGGTCGAAGTAGCTAATTTCGATGGTCGAAGTAGCCAAAAAAATCAAGTTTTTTTATTATATTCCTTCACTCGAACTAAGTAAATGGGCCCCTCTATCTTTATCCAAAAAATGTGTTCAGAAACATTGATAGTGATGTTTCACCTTTAAAGGGAATGTAAAGTCTAAAATAGAATAAGGCTATAAATGCTGTATTTTGTATACTAAATATAAACATGAACTTACTGCACCACAAGCCTAAACAAACTAATGGTGACCTCCTATAGCTTTTAAAGTTGGCTATAGGAGGTCACCATCTTGTAACTTTGTTAAACATCTTTGCAAGACCAAGACTGTGCATATGCTCAGTGTGGTCTGGGCTGCTTAGGGATCATCATAAACAAAGCTGCTTGAGTTCTGCGTGGCTGGGAAGTAAGGTGGGGGCTCCCCCTGCTGTTCATAAGTATGATTGTTTCCCTGCTCAGCAGTTAGGGACCGTCTGACAATTCCTATCCACAGCAGTAAATGAAGTGAGAATTTCACTGAATACAGTCAGATTTCTTATAAAAACGGTACACATTTTTTATTAAAGTATATTGGAAATAGGTTTCTTATTCATTAAAGAAAGTAAAAATGGGATTTTATTTTTTTGCCTTTACATGCCCTTTAAGTTAACTTTTAGTATGTTATAGAATGGCTTATTCTAAGGAACTTTTCAATCGGCCTTCCTTTTTTTCTTTTTTTTTATAGCTTTTGAATTATTTGCCTTCTTCTTCTTTCCAGCTTTTAAATGGGGGTCACTGACCCCATTTAAATATCAAATACTTTGTAAGGCTACACATATATTGTTAAGGCTACTTTTTATTAATCATCTTCCTCTCCTATTCATATTCCAGTCTCTAATTAAAATTGGATCCTAGCAACCAGATTGGTGACATTGCAAACTGGAGAACTGAATAAAAAGCTAAATAACACAAAAACCACAAATAATAGAAAATGAAAAACAATTGCAAAATGTCTCAGAATATCACTCTCTACATCATACTAAAGGTTAATGTAAAGGTGAATAACCCCTTTAATAGATATATGGAATGTTACAGGTATGGGACCTATTATCCAGAATGCTCGAAAACTGGGGTTTCCGGATAAAGGATCTTTCTGTAATTTGGATCTTCATACAATAAGACTACGTAAAGTTAATTTAAACATTAAATAAACCCAATAGGATGGTTTGCGGCTAATAAAGACTAATTGTGTCTTAGTTTGGATCAAGTATGGGTACTGTTACTTTATTGCAGAGAAAAAGGACATCAATCTTATACATCTGAATTGTTTGATTAAAAAGGAGTCTATGGGAGACAGCCTTCCCATAATTCATGGGTTTCCGGATAACGAATCCCATTTCGACTACAAAATATCACAAGTTAAGCCAATATGAACTCAGTATAAATCTCCCAGGAGCACACATTACTACATAATGTTGATAATTTTGTGTTTGTATTTGTAAGGAGATCGTTATCAGATGTCAGACAGATAAGCTTCCAGGGAAAAACCTTCATGATACAGTAGAACAAAATTCAGCCAAAAAGGCACACACTGCGTTTAGCAGGAACTATCTCCAGAGCGAGGATTAACGGATAAGATCAGAGTATTTCATATGCCCTTTTTGTAGGGTCATAACAGGAGTCTGCTGGCTTTATACAGTATTCTCTATTCACTGTAATTTTGTATGCTTCTCTAATCACTCAACTTCCACAGGTTTCCAGGGCTTTGTACTGTAATCAATCTCTGCGGCACTTCCAATACTATTTTTGACTCATCTGGCACACCCTAGGAAAAGCTACAAATACTGCAATAAAATGCTACAAAGCATGGAATAGTATTTGCATGCACAGCTAAAGCCTAAGCGTGTGTGTGTGTGTATGACAAAATACAGAAAATGAGGGCTGCTATTGGCTACTGCCTTTGGTAGAAGACTTTCCCCATATACAATGTAAGGCACTAGTTTGCCCAGGAGCAGTAACCCAAACAATAGGATCTTTGCTTTTGGACAGGTGATCAGTAATTTCTACCTTCTGATCGGTTGCTATGGGTTACTGCTCCTGGGCAAACTTCATGCCTTTTTTTACATTACCCCCTTTATCCATACACAGTATACATGCCTATATTTAATGCCACACATGCTGGGAGTACATCTAGGCAACTATTAAAATAATTGGGTTTATGGTGAAGAATTCCACATGTTGTTAAATGGCAACAGGAGGGATCCAGCTCCACTGGCACCTGCGAGCCTGGAAACACGGAGGCACCCCAATCTGCAGGTAAGTACCCTGGACTATAACGTTTTTTAAACATGCACTGGCTTGATGTTAATAGTCAGGGATTTTACTTTACCAGGGATTATCTTTCAATTTGCCCCCATGACCGTCCCCTTTTGTTGTCCTTTACAATTGCTAAGTGAATAACGTACAATACAGAGTGTATAGAAACATTTACATGGCCGCCTGTGCCATCATACCCTCGTTGCACCCCAACTTTAAAGCATAAAAATTTTTTAGTGGTAAAGACAACTTTCCCTTTTAGTAACATTCAATAAAAAAGTCCTTTTCTGGGATGAAGAAGAGAATGAGAAAAGCAATAAACATTCAAAACTGCACCTTCCAAAAACAGAATTTTAGAAGCCTGTTTACTTGTACAGTGTGTTCCTTCTCTCCATCTTCACAGGCCAAGCTTGACATGTCATGTTTTATTTCCACCGAGGTGTTCCAAGTGCCAGCCAGTAAGGGTGTGTCGGTGTAACTCCCTGTCCTCATGCCAGCGCTTTAAAACCAATGTGACAATGGGCTTCATTTACTAATAGCGGCTAAACGAGTAAACACAAGCTCAGGGTGCCCAACTATCTGGTGCCCAAGACTCTGGTCAACGGTGGCACATTGGGTGCATTTTGTGCTAATTGCAATAACTGTGGGTGCGTATCATGATTAGCAGACATTTCTGCTCCTCAGTGTAATATTTTATTTGTTTTTTTTGTTTTGTTACTCAACATGGTGGTGAATCACCTGCAATGCATCAACCTAGAGCAGTGATCAGGGTCGGACTGGGGGGCCAGGGGCCCATCGTGGGTTCAGCCTCAGGGCCCCCCTTCAGCCCCCAGTGCTGCTGCCTAAGGCTCCGAGTCTGGCAACTACCCCCGTCGCATGCTCGCAGAATCAGTCACGGCAGGGTGCAGATCTGTGCCGGCAGGGCCCACTAGAGCCGGGGGCCCACCAGGTTTTTTCCCAGTGTCCCGCTGGCCCGTCTGACCCTGGCTAGGGATGTAGCGAACGTCGGAAAAAAAGTTCGCGAACATATTCGCGAACTTGCGCAAAAACGCGAGCGGTTCGCGAACGGTTCGCGAACCCCATAGACTTCAATGGGAAGGCGAACTTTAACATCTAAAAAAAAAATTTCTGGCCAGAAAAATGATTTTAAAGTTGTTTAAAGGGTGCAACGACCTGGACAGTGGCATGCCAGAGGGGGATCAAGGGCAAAAATGTATCTGAAAAATCTGCCTGTGTGTGCTTGGAAGAGATAGTGTAGGGGGAGAGCTGTTAGTGATTTCAGGGACAGATGATAGTAAGTTTGCTGGCTAGTAATCTGCTTGATACTGCTCTGTATTGGAGGGACAGAAGTCTGCAGGGATTTGAGGGACATTTTAGCTTAGGTAGCTTTGCTGGCTAGTAATCTACTGTTCTCTTTAAACAACTGCCATACGTTGACCTTGTAGGCATTGTTTGCCCAGTTTTTTTGGACGCAGCCACTGAAGCACAGTTGCCAGAAAAAATATGCCATATAAATGCTGAAAATAGTCATTTTTCGCCATACGTTGACCTTGTAGACATTGTTTGCCCAGTTTTTTTGGTTGCAGCCACTGAAGCACAGTTGCCAGAAAAAATATGCCATATAAATGCTGAAAATAGTCATTTTTCGCCATACGTTGACCTTGTAGACATTGTTTGCCCAGTTTTTTTGGTTGCAGCCACTGAAGCACAGTTGCCAGAAAAAATATGCCATATAAATGCTGAAAATAGTAATTTTTTGCCATACGTTGACCTTGTAGGCATTGTTTGCCCAGTTTTTTTGGTCGCAGCCACTGAAGCACAGTTGCCAGAAAAAATATGCCATATAAATGCTGAAAATAGTCATTTTTTGCCATATACGTTGAGTCAACGTATGGCAAAAAATGACTATTTTCAGCATTTATATGGCATATTTTTTCTGGCCTCTGTGCTTCAGTGGCTGCGGCCAAAAAAACTGGGCAAACAATGCCTACAAGGTCAACGTCGTTGACCTTGTAGGCATTGTTTGCCCAGTTTTTTTGGCCGCAGCCACTGAAGCACAGAGGCCAGAAAAAATATGCCATATAAATGCTGAAAATAGTCATTTTTTTGGTCGCAGCCACTGAAGCACAGTTGCCAGAAAAATTATGCCATATAAATGCTGAAAATATGCATTTTTTTGGTTGCAGCCACTGAAGCACAGAGGCCAGAAAAATTATGCCATATAAATGCTGAAAATATGCATTTTTTTGGTTGCAGCCACTGAAGCACAGAGGCCAGAAAAATTATGCCATATAAATGCTGAAAATATAAATTTTTTTGGTTGCAGCCACTGAAGCACAGAGGCCAGAAAAATTATGCCATATAAATGCTGAAAATATGCATTTTTTTGGTTGCAGCCACTGAAGCACAGAGGCCAGAAAAATTATGCCATATAAATGCAGAAAATATGCATTTTTTTGGACGCAGCCACTGAAGCACAGTTTGCCAGAAAAAATATGCCATATAAATGCTGAAAATAGTCATTTTTTGCCATACGTTGACCTTGTAGACATTGTTTGCCCAGTTTTTTTGGTTGCAGCCACTGAAGCACAGAGGCCAGAAAAAATTAAACCAGTAGGGTTTGCACCCTAGTTTGTAACGGTGGCGGAGGGAGGAGGAGGACGCTAAAGGACAGCTGTGTGTGGAGTCATGAGGCTTGAAGAGAAGGACAGCTGCATAGAAGTCAGAACAAGTCTTCCGGCGTGCAGTAACCCTCCGAGATCCACCCCTCATTCATTTTAATAAAGGTCAGGTAATCGACACTTTTGTGACCTAGGCGAGTTCTCTTCTCAGTTACAATCCCTCCTGCTGCACTGAAGGTCCTTTCTGAGAGCACACTTGAGGCTGGGCAAGACAAGAGGTTCATGGCAAATTGTGACAGCTCTGGCCACAGATCAAGCCTGCGCACCCAGTAGTCCAGGGGTTCATCGCTCCTCAGAGTGTCGATATCTGCAGTTAATGCCAGGTAGTCCGCTACCTGTCGGTCGAGGCGTTCTTTGAGGGTGGATCCAGAAGGGTTTGTGGCGCTGCCTTGGACAGAAAAACATTTGCATGTCTGACGTTACAGACTGGCCAAAGGGCTTTGTCCTTGCAGGTGTGCTCGTGGCAGGATTACTGGCACCTCTGCCCCTGGAATGTTGATGAGTTCCTGAAGTGACATCACCCTTAAAAGCATTGTACAACATGTTTTGCAGGCTGGTTTGTAAATGCCGCATCTTTTCGGACTTGTGGTATGTTGGTAACATTTCTGACACTTTATGCTTGTACCGAGGGTCTAGTAGCGTTGCGACCCAGTACAGGTCCTTCTCCTTAAGCCTCTTGATACGGGGGTCCTTCAACAGGCATGACAGCATGAAAGACCCCATTCTCACAAGGTTGGATGCAGAGCTATCCATCTCCGCTTCCTCATTATCAAGGACTGCATCATCCACGGTCTCCTCCCCCCAGCCACGTACAAGACCAGGGGTCCCCAAAAGGTCACCACTAGCCCCCTGGGAAGCCTGCTCCTGTTGGTCCTCCTCCTCCTCCTCCACAAAGCCACCTTCCTCCTCTGACTCCACTTCTGGCACCTCTCCCTGCGTTGCAGCAGGTGCCTGGGTTCGTTCTGGTGATTCCGACCAGAAATCGTGCGCTTCCAGCTCCTCGTCACGCTGGTCTACAGCCTCATCTGTCACTCGTCGCACGGCACGCTCCAGGAATAAAGCGAAGGGTATTAGGTCGCTGATGGTGCCTTCGGTGCGACTGACCATATTTGTCACCTCTTCAAAAGGTCGCATGAGCCTGCAGGCATCGCGCATAAGCACCCAGTAACGGGGGAAAAAAATCCCCAGCTGTGCAGATCCAGTCCTACCACCCAGTTCAAAAAGGTACTCGTTGACGGCCCTTTGTTGTTGCAGCAGACGTTCCAACATAAGGAGCGTTGAATTCCAGCGAGTCTGGCTGTCAGAAATCAAACGCCTGACTGGCATGTTGTAGCGCTGCTGAATGTCAGCAAGGCGTGCCATGGCTGTGTAGGAACGTCTGAAATGGGCCGACACCTTTCTGGACTGGGTGAGAACGTCCTGGAATCCTGGGTACTTGGAGACAAAACGTTGGACTATTAAATTTAACACATGTGCCATGCAGGGCACATGTGTTAAATTGCCTAGTCTCAACGCTGCCAACAGATTGCTTCCATTGTCACACACCACTTTTCCGATCTGCAGTTGGTGTGGGGTCAGCCACCGATCGGCCTGTGACTGCAGAGATGACAGGAGTACAGATCCGGTATGGTTTTTGCTTTCCAGGCACGTCATCCCCAAGACAGCGTGACAACGGCGTACCTGGCACGTCGAATAGCCTAGGGGGAGCTGGGGGTGCACAGGTGTGGAGGAGGAGAAGGAGGACCCAGCAGCAGAGTAAGAAGAAGAAGAAGACGAGGTAGAGAGCGATGGAGGAGTAGAGGTGGTGGCAGAACCGCGTGCAATCCGTGGCGGTGACACCAACTCCACTGTTGTTGTTGAGCTACCCATTCCCTGCTTCCCAGCCATTACCAAGTTCACCCAGTGGGCAGTGTAGGTGACATACCTGCCCTGACCATGCTTGGAGGACCATGCGTCAGTAGTCATATGGACCTTTGGCCCAACACTAAGTGACAGAGATGCGGTAACTTGGCTCTGCACATGTTGGTACAGGTGTGGTATTCCCTTTTTAGAAAAAAAATTGCGGCTGGGTACCTTCCACTGCGGTGTCCCAATTGCTACAAATTTGCGGAAGGCCTCAGAGTCCACCAGCTGGTATGGTAAAAGCTGGCGGGCTAAGAGTGCAGACAAGCCAGCTGTCAGACGCCGGGCAAGGGGGTGACAGTCAGACATTGGCTTCTTACGCTCAAACATGGCCTTCACAGAAACTTGGCTGGTGGCAGATGACTGGGAATGGGAACAGGTGGTCAAGGTGGAAGGCGGAGTGGAGGGTGGTTCAGACGGGTCAAGGAGAGCAGAGGTAGAGCAGTAAGATGCTGGACCAGAAGGAGTGTGGCTTTTAGTTTGCCTGTTGCCTTTGAGGTGTTGCTCCCAAAGTGCTTTGTGCTTGCCGCTCATGTGCCTTCGCATAGAAGTTGTACCTATGTGGCTGTTGGGCTTACCAAGGCTCAGTTTCTGACTGCACTCATTGCAAATTACAATGCTTTTGTCAGAGGCACACACATTAAAAAAATCCCACACTGCTGACTTTTTGGAAGTGTGCGATCTGGCGGTAACAGTAGAAGTTGGCGGCATTGGCGGCAATGGCGGGTGCGTTGGCCGGCTGAACACAGGTGCCGATACATGTTGTTGCCCTACTGATCCCTGCGGGCTGTCCTCCCTGCTTCTTCTAAGTCTTATTCTCCTACTGCCTCTCTGACTCTCCGTCTCTCCATCTGAACTACCCTCCTCTTGCTCTCTTCTACTAGGCACCCACAAAACATCAATCTCCTCATCATCATTCTCCTCAGATGCATCAATTTCTTCTGACACATCACAGAAGGAAGCAGCAGCGGGGACCTCCTCCTCATCACTCATTATGTCCATCTCTGTCGTGTTCTCTGCCAGAATTAAATCTGGTGTAAGGTCCTCATCTCCTTCATCTTCTTCTGGCAATAATGGTTGCGCATTACTCAGTTCAAGAAACTCATGGGAAAATAACTCCTCTGACCCCAGTGAAGAAGGGGCACCGGTGGTGGAGGAAGTGTTACGTGGGGTGGCCATAGCAGTGGAGGATGAGGAGGATGTTGTGGTAAAGTTAGAAACGGTAGAGGATGGGGTGTGCTGTGTAAGCCAGTCAACTACCTCTTCAGCATTTTGGGAGTTCAGGGTCATTGGCTTTTTAAAACTGGGCAATTTGCTAGGGCCACAGGATTGCATAGCAGCACGGCCCCTAGCACGGCCTCTGCGTGGCGGCCTGCCTTTGCCTGGCATTATTTTTTAAAAAACAACAACAACAACAAAAACTCAGTTGGTTTTTCTGGAAACGATAATACACACAGCTAGATGGCGGGTTGAAGAAAACAGTGTGCAAATAATGCCTACAAGGTCAACGTATACACTACTACAGCGGTGGATACGGATTACGTAAAATATATTATGGCTGCTTGAAAAAAGTCACTCCGGTGTTTTTTCTGGAGACGGTAATATTATGGATATTTAGACAGAATGTGAACAAGGTCACACAGCTAGATGGCGGGTTGAAGAAAACACTGTGCAAATAATGCCTACAAGGTCAACGTATACACTACTACAGCGGTGGATACGGATTACGTAAATATATTATGGCTGCTTGAAAAAAGTCACTCCGGTGTTTTTTCTGGAGACGGTAATATTATGGATATTTAGACAGAATGTGAACAAGGTCACACAGCTAGATGGCGGGTTGAAGAAAACACTGTGCAAATAATGCCTACAGGGCAAATAATGCCTAAAAGGTCAACTTATACACTACTACAGCGGTAGTAAAATAAAAAAAAGTAAAATAAAAAAAAAATGAATATTAAAAAAAAAAAATTAAAGTTGGTGCTGCTGAACTACTAGGAGCAGCAGATTAGCACACCAGTCCCACTCCCCAACACTGCTAGACTAATAGCACTGGGCTCTTATAGTAGTAGTAGTAGTAGTAGTAAAACAACAAAAAAATAAATAAAAGCAGTCCTTACAAGGACTACTGTTATTGCAGCAGTCAGCAGATGAGATCAGAAGCAGGACAGCTGCCCACTGCAGCTACATACAGAGCACTGCAGTAGAAGGTAGATTACTAGCCAGCAAGCTACCTAAGCTAAAATGTCCCTCAAACCCCTGCAGACTTCTGTCCCTCCAATAACAGAGCAGTATCAAAACGATTACTAGCCAGCAAACTTTCAACTGTCCCTGAAATCACTAACAGGCAGCAGCTCTCTCCCTACACTCTTCAGCACACACAGGCAGAGTGAAAAAACGCTGCAGGGCTTCGGTTTTTATAGGGAAGGGGAGTGGTCCAGGGGAGAGCTTCCTGATTGGCTGCCATGTACCTGCTGGTCTGGGGTGAGAGGGCAAAAAAAAGCGCCAACAATGGCGAACCCAAAATGGCGAACGTCGCGCGACGTTCGCGAACTTCCGGCGAGCGCGAACACCCGATGTTCGCGCGAACAAGTTCGCCGGCGAACAGTTCGCGACATCTCTAACCCTGGCAGGGATCCCAACTAGTGGTTCATGGGCAACATGTTGCTCACCAATCCCTTGGATGTTGTTCCCAGTGGCCTCAAAGCAGGAGCTTATTTTTGAATTCAAGACTTGGAGGCAAGTTTTAGTTGTATAAAAAACAGATGTACTGTCAAACAGAGTCTCCTGAAGGCTGTCAGTCCACATAGGAGCTACCAAATAGCCAATCACAGCCCTTATTTGTTTTTACATTATGGGGCCCATTCATTAAGTTTGAGTGAAGGAATAGAAGAAAAAATACTTCAAATTTCGAAGGTTTTTTTGGCTACTTCGACCTTCGACTACGACTTTAAATCGAAGAATTCGAACTAAAAATCGTTCGACTATTCGATAGTCGAAGTACTGTCTCTTTAAGAAAAAACTTTGACCCACTAGTTCGCCACCTAAAAGCTACCAAACTCAATGTTAGCCTATGGGGAAGGTCCCCATAGGCTTGGCTATCTTTTTTTGGTCGAAGGATAATCCTTCGATCGAAGGATTAAAATCCTTCGATTCAAAGGATTTAATCGTTCGATCGAAACGATTATTCCTTCGATCGAACTATTTGCGCAAAATCCTTCAACTTCGATATCCGAAGTCAAAGGATTTTAATTCCCCAGTCGAATTTCGAGGGTTAATTAACCCTCGATACACCCTCGATATTCGACCCTTAATACATCTGCCCCTAAATGTTTTTTTACATTTGAATGTGTCTCACAGGTATAAAAAGTTGGGGACCTCTGACTTAGGGCAATATTATCCATGTTTCTACCACCACTGGCAACTCTGCTTGAAAGCAGGAAAAATTTAGGATGTCTCTTTGTTAGAGGGAGTCATTAACTTACAGTTCTCCTCAAAACACTTGAATAAAAACCTTAATATCCAGTATGGTGGTGGGACCTTGGCATATGTCATTCCAGGTCGTACATCCAATTCTGAACTGTCCTTGGCACAACAGAACCTCTCATAATATTCAATTCACTTTACTGAGCTCTCTGATTTGGAAGCTGCTCCGTTCTGACAAGGAATAAAAAAAAAGAGTAATCTGTACTGATTTTCCTCTAATATCTCTTGAAAGGCAAGGAGGTTCGGCAGGAAATAAACGGAAGAGTTTTCATTGCTTTTCTATGAACTGCTGTTGTGTTGTGCTTTAAGTAGGTTACTAATACTCAGCTATGAAAAAAAGGCTATACTGTATAACCAACAACAAGAGAGGCACCTGAATAGGATATACTGTACAGTCTTATAGGATAAAATAGTATATTATATAGAATTGTGATGCAAATCTTCTAATACAAACAATGATATTCCTGTTTTCAAGCATCCACAATATTTACAGTATAGTACATCCCCCAAGGGTGGAGATTTGTTGGAATAATTCATTATCAATAGTATTGGAAGTTGCTTGTCAAAACTGAGTTTGGGTCAGATTATGAGGAGTTTTAAAAAGATACATAACTGACCATATTTAGTCCTTACCCTGTATAGTTAACAATTCTGCTCTTGAGTGATAAGCCCAGTGTAAGAGAGGGCAAACGTTTGCTCACCTTTACTGTAAGCAGTCCCCATAAGGGATTATCCACCCAAGGACAGGTCCTAAATCACATTTGCCAGACAAGAAAAATAATAAACAGGTGGTATAAAGGTGATACTTTTATTGGCTAACTAAAATGGGGAGTTGTTTCTGTTTCCAGGTTGAAGGGTTCCCTTGCAGTTCTGCAAATTGCCAGGGGTGTTAGGTATCCTTAGTTTTTAAAAGGGGAGTCAGTATATATATACTGGAATACAGGCTATGTTTACAACGTGTCTCTATTGTCCTATATATATATATATATATATATATATATATATATATATATATATATATATATATATATATATATAAAACTCGTCAGGCTGGAGCACTCAACCAATCAAGGCCGACTGCCTGGGTGCAGATTACAAATGGTAAGTACAAAGCAATCTTGAAAAGAACCGCACTCACAGGGCTTGTAAAGATGCAAAAAAAAGAAAAATTTTATTACGACGTTTCGGCTCTAATACTAGAGCCTTCCTCAGGTGAAATACACAGTGCCAGTGACAATCTATTTAAACAAAAAAAGGCGCCAAACATCAGCTTGTGACGTCATCAGGGCTTGGATGCTTCACTAATTAGTGGTGCATAAAACAGTTTTACTTAACAGCCGCTATTTCTATGCAAGTGGATATTAGGGTGCATATGTGACTTACTCTGCGGCCATGTAGGTGCTCTTATAATACTCAAATCGTGCTGTGATGCAGCCCATATATTGTGGTGCTGTTTTAAAATCAAATTCGACACTTACCCAGGGAGAACCGAGGATAGCAGAGAGAAAGGAGCGCTCATTCTGTCGCCTCTGAAGGCAGGAGGCGTGTTCCATTGAGCGAAGCTGTGACCCCTTCACCTGTCCTTCCGATGCGCCACTTAGCTCTGGCGCCAGCTCACTACCGGTGTGTACCGATCTCCCCGTGCGTGTCATGAGGAGGCCCCGCCTCCATGCGGTGCAGATGTCACTCACAGGGCTGTGAGTACTAGCGACACAGGGTCTAAATATCTTGGTGTATTTTCCCAAAAGAGTGTAGCGCACGGGTGCCAGAGAAGGAGTGAGACAAAGAGCCCACCCCACTCGCACCTATTTGCGCTTGCTCGTATGTCACAAAGTATAAGTGTCTTAATATATATTACCATAAACGTATAGCGCACAGGTGCCAGAGAAGGAGTGAGACAAGACGCCCACCCCACTCGCACCTATTTGCGCTTTTCTCGTATGGCAGCTAGTCATTTAATAAAATACAGGAGATCAATTGGCAACACCATTCAGAACGCTTAACCTAATTGGAAGTAGGAGAGAGAGCTAGCGCCTATGTATTATAATATTGCTTGAGGAATCTTAGGGGTACACAGCATCTGGACAACGTCTTCCCTGTCCGAGGCCTACCTGTAAAAGACTGCTATCCCTTCGCTACCTCCAGGTAATCAGAGCCTGTCCACGGTGACAAAAGGCCCTTGTAGGCTAGGTGTGGTAAAAAACTGTGGAGAATAAAAACAAAAGCAACCATGTGATAACTTCCCATTTGAACATTCGCAACATATTAACAAGAAATGGTAACATGAGAACACTCAGTTTCTAATGAGTACATAATAGCCATATAGTCCTTTTGTAGCAAAAGTGTTAATCCTAGTAAGGAAACAGATTCTATGTAGATACACTAAGACTTATTTCGTGTAGTGGTCTGTTGTAGCCCCCCACTACAGACCTGATATCAACCTCGGGCCCATGAGTACTAATAAAAAGGAGACATAGGTAAAATCTCATTTAACCCCTTGGGGGCCAATGTGTCCAAAGTGAAAATCCACATACTCTCTTTTCTTAATAGTAGTAAGTCTCTGTTGCCTCCTCTCTTGGGGGCAGGCACATGATCTATTATCATGTGTCTAAACTGGGGGAGCGTGTGTCCCATTTTTAACCAATGTCTAGGGACTGGTTGTTCCGCCTTTCCTGTGGCAAGGGCACTCCTGATAGCGCTTCGATGATTGTTCATTCGCTCCCGGTATGTAGTGGAAGCTTTACCCACGTAGTGCAATCCGCAAGGACACCAAGCCATGTATACAATATGGTGCAAATAAAAAACACTTTCTGCAGTTAACCTGCGAGTGCCTGGCTCTACTTATATTTCTTGATTATTGACGCCTTTCTTTGGACAAGGGCAGAGCTGGAGGGCACGGAAGGCATTTATTGGAACCAGTGAATCACTTTTGTATACAATATGGTCTGTCGTACAAGTCACTCTGTGCTGTATTCTGTACTTAACCCCAGTTCTTGGGTGTGTGAAATGGGTGCCTTGGGACATACCTCCGCATGTCAAACAACTGGCACATTTGTAGCATCCGGATTTGAGTGGTTGATTCAACCAGGTAGCCCTTGTGTTGGAAGCCTTAGTCAGGTTCTTTGTCACCAACATATCACTTAGGTTACGCCCCCTCCTGTAGGCTACCATAGGTTCCTTCTTGCCATAGAAGGGTAGGTCTGCCTCTGTCTTTACTATTTCCCATCTATCCTTCAAAGCTTTCTTGATCTGTGGACTGGCATCCGTCCATTCTGTCACAAAAAGAGAATCCGAGCCATCTTTGGGCGACTTCACCTGTTCATGTATGAGGTCCTCCTGAGTGTGGGCCCGTGCCCTCTCCAATTGCTCATTGATCAGGGTATCATCATAGCCCCTGGAGGCAAACTGGCAAGCTAAGTCAGTCAGTTGAAGTTCTGCCGTAGTCCGATTAGAATTGTTTCTGATGACTCTCAGGAATTGCGAGTACAGAACCCCCCGGGACATATGCGGCGGATGGTGGGACTGGGCTTGGATCAAACTAATTCTATCCGTAGGCTTCCTATACAGTGTGGTAAGTAACTGATGGTCCTCTACATAGATACTTAGATCTAAATAGTGTATTCTTTGTGTGTCATGGGCCATTGTCAGCCTGATAGGAGAAACTAAGTCGTTTAGGGATTTGTGAAAATCAAACAATTCGCCCTCCGTTCCCTGCCACAGTATTAGCAGATCGTCAATATAGCGTTTGTAAAATGTGATCCTTGTTCCACCCAAGGGGAGTAAATATTGTTCCTCATATGTTTGCATGAAAAGATTGGCAAAAGAGGGAGCTACATTTGATCCCATAGCTGTCCCTGACACCTGCAAGAAGAAAGCATCATTGAAGGAGAAATAGTTGTGTGTCAAGACCAAGTCGAGTAAGGATATCAAAAATTCAATGGGGGGTGGTCCCTGATGGGATCTTCGTAAGGCCTCTCTACACACCTCAATCCCACTATTATGAGGGATCACCGTGTACAAACTAGAGACATCCATCGTCACCAGTATACAGCCTGTTGGTACCCTTACCTCCTTCAATACGGAAATCAAATGTGTGGTGTCTTTTACATAGGAACTCATCCCCTGCACCAAGGGTTGTAAAAAAGAGTCTAAATATTGAGCCACTGGTTGGAATAGTGAGCCTATTGCCGAGATGATTGGACGACCAGGAGGTTCAGACAGGGATTTATGTATTTTAGGCAAAGTGTATATAAAGGGTGTCCTAGGATGATTAGTAGTTAGAAAGTTGCTAGTATTAATATCAATCCACCCTGCTGATACACCTGCCTTTATCAGAGAATCCAATTTGTTTTTGTATAGTGTAGTGGGGTCGCCTCTGAGGGGGGTATAGGTTTTGTTATCTGACAGTTGTTCTTGTAGTTCCTTTACATAGTATGATTTGTCAAGTAAGACTATGGCCCCTCCTTTATCAGCCTGTCTTATGATAAGTTCCTTGTCCTCCTTTAGGGATTTTAAGGCCTCTCTTTCAATACTGGACAAATTGGAGAAAAACTTGCCCTTATGCTGGTGTATCGCCTTAGAGTCATTGGTCAACAACTGAGTGAAAATCGAAATAGCAGGAGCTGTGTTGGGGGGTTCAAAGGTGCTTTTGCCCCTGAAAGGGATGGGGGGTCCTAAGTCTTTGTCCTTAAAATGGTCCCGCAATTTTAGTTGTCTTTTAAATCTATGGATGTCTTTATGGACTTCAAAAGGTATTGAGTGGTTAGTAGGTACAAATTTTAATCCTCTGTTCAATAATTTGGATTCCCCCATAGTCAATGGATGTTGGGATAAATTCACCACTATGTCTTGCTCCTCCCCCTTCTTGGTGGTTTGCCTGCGATGTTTCTTACCTCCCCTCCTGGTTTTTTTGCTCCTCCCCTCTCTGTACCTATCGGTTGAGCCGGGGTAGTTGGGGTACCCCCTAAAAAAGGCTGTGTGGAAGTGGTAGGGAAACCTTGGTCAGAGTCAGTTGAGTCCCCTGAACTGTCTACTGTGGTCAAAGTTGTAGGTTTATAACTACGGGAAGGTCTCCTCCTATTATCATCCGATAGGCCCCAATAACCACCTGTAAACTCTTTTTTGTTTGTAGTCTTCCTTAACTGTTACTAGTTTCCTTTCCTTAAAGGATATTAACTCTTGTTTGTATTTGATAAGGTTGGTTTCAATATTTTTTACCCAATCTATTGATTTGTCCTGGGATATCTGCAGCAAATGTTTAGTTTCAAAATCAATTATCTCATTTTGGGTGTGCTTCAAGTCATTACCAATGAATTCGATTACTAAAAGCAGTAGATCGAATGAACATTTGTTAAGAATTTTACACCACTTGCTGCAAAAATCCGCGTTGGACCGGCCTAGTGTGGGAACATTCCTGACCCTAAAACCCCTAGGGATAATTTTCTGTCTATGGTAGCTAGATAGGTAGGTACCATGTAACAACAAATCTACCTCCCTCTTCTTTAAGTTTAATAGATTATGGTACAAGTCCCGAGGGGTCCTACCAGAAGCCTCTGTTTCAGGAAGTTCACCGAACAAAATCCTTTCTGCGTCCTCAAGAGAAAAAGTGTGTTCTCCAACAGTGTCCACCTCTATATTGGTAATAGAGCTTTCCATATTACGTTCCAAAGAGGGAAAAAAAATAGATCATGTGCCTGCCCCCAAGAGAGGAGGCAACAGAGACTTACTACTATTAAGAAAAGAGAGTATGTGGATTTTCACTTTGGACACATTGGCCCCCAAGGGGTTAAATGAGATTTTACCTATGTCTCCTTTTTATTAGTACTCATGGGCCCGAGGTTGATATCAGGTCTGTAGTGGGGGGCTACAACAGACCACTACACGAAATAAGTCTTAGTGTATCTACATAGAATCTGTTTCCTTATTAGGATTAACACTTTTGCTACAAAAGGACTATATGGCTATTATGTACTCATTAGAAACTGAGTGTTCTCATGTTACCATTTCTTGTTAATATGTTGCGAATGTTCAAATGGGAAGTTATCACATGGTTGCTTTTGTTTTTATTCTCCACAGTTTTTTACCACACCTAGCCTACAAGGGCCTTTTGTCACCGTGGACAGGCTCTGATTACCTGGAGGTACCGAAGGGATAGCAGTCTTTTACAGGTAGGCCTCGGACAGGGAAGACGTTGTCCAGATGCTGTGTACCCCTAAGATTCCTCAAGCAATATTATAATACATAGGCGCTAGCTCTCTCTCCTACTTCCAATTAGGTTAAGCGTTCTGAATGGTGTTGCCAATTGATCTCCTGTATTTTATTAAATGACTAGCTGCCATACGAGAAAGCGCAAATAGGTGCGAGTGGGGTGGGCGTCTTGTCTCACTCCTTCTCTGGCACCTGTGCGCTATACGTTTATGGTAATATATATTAAGACACTTATACTTTGTGACATACGAGCAAGCGCAAATAGGTGCGAGTGGGGTGGGCTCTTTGTCTCACTCCTTCTCTGGCACCCGTGCGCTACACTCTTTTGGGAAAATACACCAAGATATTTAGACCCTGTGTCGCTAGTACTCACAGCCCTGTGAGTGACATCTGCACCGCATGGAGGCGGGGCCTCCTCATGACACGCACGGGGAGATCGGTACACACCGGTAGTGAGCTGGCGCCAGAGCTAATTGGCGCATCGGAAGGACAGGTGAAGGGGTCACAGCTTCGCTCAATGGAACACGCCTCCTGCCTTCAGAGGCGACAGAATGAGCGCTCCTTTCTCTCTGCTATCCTCGGTTCTCCCTGGGTAAGTGGCGAATTTGATTTTAAAACAGCACCACAATATATGGGCTGCATCACAGCACGATTTGAGTATTATAAGAGCACCTACATGGCCGCAGAGTAAGTCACATATGCACCCTAATATCCACTTGCATAGAAATAGCGGCTGTTAAGTAAAACTGTTTTATGCACCACTAATTAGTGAAGCATCCAAGCCCTGATGACGTCACAAGCTGATGTTTGGCGCCTTTTTTTGTTTAAATAGATTGTCACTGGCACTGTGTATTTCACCCGAGGAAGGCTCTAGTATTAGAGCCGAAACGTCGTAATAAAATTTTTCTTTTTTTGCATCTTTACAAGCCCTGTGAGTGCGGTTCTTTTCAAGATTGCTTTATATATATATATATATATATATATATATATATATATATATATATATATATATATATATATATATATATATATATATATATACACACACACATATATATACACATATACACACATATATATATAAATATATATACACACACACACACACACACACACACGTATATATATATATACACATCATATATACACACATATATATATATATATATATATATATATACATATATACACATATATATATATACAGGTACATATATATACTGTATATATATACATATATATATATACATATATACACATATATATACATATATATATATACATATACATATATATACATACATATACATACATACAGGACAATAGAGACCTGTTGTAAACATAGCCTGTATTCCTGTGCCAAAGCACAGTGCTTATCGATTCCTCAGGAAGAAAAGCAAAGCAGGAATATGTTTCAGCAATTAAAGAATAATTAGAGTTAATATTCGAGCCAGTGGCAGAGGCATTGGAGCAGTATGTCAGCATCTTCTGTTACAAAATATAGAGCAAAATGAACAACAATTGTGTTGTTTTATTAACCAAAATCAATAAAACATTAGACAAGAGGCAAAGGGATGCATTTTTCAAGTGGGCAATTCTCATGTTTTTTATTCATTTCAGCCTGGTTATTTTCGCCAGAAGTAAACATGTGCATAGTGTATGAATTATTTGCACCATAGATGGCAGTAGGGTCTCAGAGCTTAGTGCATAGATCAAGTGATGTGGGAGTTCAGCGGCAGGTATTTCAGGATGCCTGGATAATGCTTGAAATTACAGAGTAGAAAAACAGCCAGCCCTGGATGTGTACTGTGAGAAAGCAATCTGCAGGTATCAGCATTTAGTTAGTGATAGATTATGCTCATTTCCTTGCCAGGATTTCTTTATCAGCTACCTATTCAGCTAAGTGCCATTAATTCACATACAATGAAGAGTAAGCAAACAGCATTGAAAATTCTCTCTCTCTGTTCTGTAGGAACAAGGATTATCATTTACAGACATGTCACCACCACGTCACAAATATTGAAAAGCAACCATAGATTCGCAGCACCTGGGGTCATCAAAAATGATCCCTTAGGTGCTTTTTCATTTCTTAATATAGCTATAATACTATTATGAACAGTGCCAAATTTCCAAATGAGGTGCCCTTTGCTCCTGCAGACACACACAGCACTGAGGACTTGGAGAAGAATCAAATAACTGTCAAATCTCAGGTGTATCCAGTGCCCAGCACTACCGTTGTCTTTAGGACTGAGGAAATACAGATAGGACTGGGCAGAAATCAGCCCCCTGCGGCCTTCCCATAAATATGGGCCTAATAATGAATGTTTATGTAAACATTGCACTATTACATTTGAAAGAGATGCTTACATCCATATGCAGTATGATGCTTCCCCAATTTATCAAGAGCACCTATGCACAGGGTCGGATTGGGATTAGTGATGGGCGAATGTATTCGCCAGGCGTTTATTCACGGCGAATTTGCGACAATTTTGACGCCGTCATCAAAGTTTTTTTGATGCCGGTGACGGTTCTGCCAATTTAGACGCTGGCAACGATAACTTTCACGCCAGCGTCCATTTTGTCTCCGGCGTCAAGATCGCCGGTTTGCGAATTTTTCGCCAGTTTTGCGAAATTCATGGTGAAACGGGACAAATTCACCCATCACTATTTGGGATGTGCGAGACCTACCAGGGCTGCAACCCCACGCGACTTGACACCTCCTCAGCGGGGAAACTTTGGGTGATTCTGAGATAAATTGGACATACCACCAGCGATTTAAATTACTGGCAATGGAGAGGTATTGTCGTGGGTGACAAATCTTCCGAAATCTCCCTGTCGGCCCCTGCCCTAAGGGTGGTGGCAGACAGGGCAATTAGTCACCCAGCGACAAATCTTCTCTACTGCGGTGCGACTAATCTCCCCAAATGCCTTCCCGTCTGCAAGAACATGAATCGCTGGCGGGGTGCCATACAAAACGCTACGGATTTCCAAAGTCGCCCGAAGTTGCCTCACGAGGCACCACCCTAAGACTTAAAAAAAAGTCAGCTCGTTTTTTTTTCCTACACCTATGCAAAGATTTCCTTATCAAATTACTTGTGTGCTGTCCTTTACAGATAATATACTGTATATATATATATAGTAGCGTTGTCTAGAATTCCCTGCTGTTTGGGTTCACCACACAAACGAATGCAGCAAAGTAATGTTATCTCGCATGAAATATTAGCATCTGAATGGATCTAACTTTGATCGATAAAGACATTTCACTCTCAAATCTGCAATTCATTGACATCACCTTTGGCACAGAGACACTGCTGTACGGAGGCCTTCTGTTAAGTGCTGTTTGTTTATGCCATAAATGTGGCACTAGAAGCTGGCAATTCAGCCTTATATTGTATAGGGAGGAAAGATAAAATAATACATCTGATTATGTAATATTAACAAGAAATGATCCTCATAAACAGACACTGGCATGATATATAGATATATGGATACCACAGTCAAATCTCCCGGAACTTGAGAATGTAGGATCCCTGGGTGCAGTCCAATGTAGTAGTAACAGATCCAACAAGCCAAAAATGTCTGCACTCGCAGGTCTTATGTAGAAACAATTAGGTAATTTATTAGTGGAGACTGATGTTTCAGATACAACAGTAGCCTTTCTCAAAGTGAACAAACACAAACAACTCGTGTCTAATTAACATGTGAGAGGGGGGAGGTGCCAATTGTGACATCTTATTACATCACCACTGTGAGGCAAGGTGAGCAAGAAACATTTGTATATAACCTTTGCAAACTAATGATAACTAGACCCACTGCAAAAACCCTGCAAAATGTGCTCAACATTTCAACCTGTTTTGCATCAACAATAACAAATAAACAGCACTTATAAATAGTGATGGACGAATAAATTCACCAGGCATGGATTGGCAGCGAATAAATTCACAAAACTGCGGCAAAAATTTGCCAGCAATAAATCTGCCAAGATTAAAAAAATTTGTTGCGTGTCAAAATTGTTGTGTGCATAAAATAGTCATGCGTCAAAATTATTAGGACTTATTTGGACAAAATAGTCATGCGTATAAAAATTGACGCGTGTCAAAATAATTTTGCCACCCATTGACTTCAGTGCATTTTGCCCATCACTAATTATAAAGAAATTTTGAGGAGTTAACTAAGATTGTCTATGGAACTATATCAGTAATGGTATTTGGTTTTACACCTGAACAAAGCATGAGAAAACAACGTGAGCCCCACACCAAAAGGACCATCAAGGTGCAGGGCGATAAAGAATACAGTCCGGGAGATCAAAAAGAGAATATAAAAAAAGAACCACAAGCTCCACTTGTATTTAGTCTTTGTTCAGGTGTAATACCCAATACCATTACTAATATAGTTCCATGGACAATCTTCAGTTAACTCCTAAATGTTTCTTTATAAGTGCTGTTTATATTTTATTATTGTTGATGGCAAAACAGGTTCTTTGAGCAAATTTTGCCGGGTTTTTGCAGTGGGTCTAGTTTTCATTATGCAAAGGTTATATACAAATGTTTCTTGCTCGTCTTGCCTCACATTGGTGATGTAATATGATGTCACAACTGGCACCTCCCCCCTCTGAAATGTTAATTAGACACGAGTTGTTTGTGTTTGTTCACTTTGAGAAAGGTTACTGTTGTTGTCTCCACTAATAAAATGACCTGATTGTTCCTACACCTGCAAGGGCGGACCTTTTTGGCTTGTTGGATTTTTTATATATTTATAGATATGAAAGCATCAGCATCATGAGTGAAAACTCTAGACTAACACAGCTGATATACTTCATATACAGATTATGGGTAAATCAACAGCTTGCCATATCTTTTACAGTATCTGTCCCTTCATGCTCTCAAATCAGCCAATAACATTAGAAACAGAATTCCAGAAATTAGCACTGAGGGACAAAATAGAGCGAAAGCCCAGTGCTTCTACACCTTTAGATTGTAAGCTCTTGTGAGGAGGGCTCCTTCAATCCCATTTTTATTCTGTAACCCTCATCTGTTAAATGTTTGTAAGACTCCTGTGTGTTACAATTTGGTGTAAAGAGCCGTGTAACTTGCTGACGCTATATAAATATATAAATGACAATGATATGAACAACACTGGTAAGGTCACACTGGGAGATTCGGGGAGATTTATTCGCCCGGCGACTAATCGCCTCTTCTTTGGGGCGACTAATCTCCCAGAACTGCTTCCCCCTGTCTTCCGCCTGCTAGAATGAAAAATCGCCTGCGGCATGGCACTCGTGGCGCTTCATTTTCTGAAGTCGCCCAAAGTTTCCTCGCGAGTGCCATGCCGCAAGCAATTTTTGATTCTAGCGGGCGACTAAATCTCCCCGAATCTTCCTGTGTGCCCCAACCCTAAATAGGAAGTTCACAATTGAATTTAAGGGGCAGAAAACACTTTGAAAAAATATTTAATTAACTATAACACAAACAATTAGAAGTGATATTTTTCTTTGAGACGGTTGTATTGTTCGCCGCGCAATAGAAATCTCAATTCCAACTCAACCTCCCAAGCTGCACTGGGGCAGATGCAGATCACGCAGTGCCTGTTCTCATATTTTAGCAGCTCAGAAAGTAATATCCTTTAGATTTTCTCCCTTCTTCAGATGAAACAGCCAAAAATAATAACAATTTATTTATTATTATACAATATATATATATATATATAATACACAAAAGCCATGAATATCCTGTAAATTATATCCTTATAAATGGTGAGTTCTGATGTCATCAGTTATAAACAGTGAGTTCTGATGTCATTTCTGTCACATGACTCACTGAAACTTGTGTATTATAATAAATAAAGTACCCCCAGCTGTAAAATATGAGGATATTAGAAGTTACCTCGGAGTTCCATGACCTGTATAAAAACACTCGGCCTTCGGCCTCGTGTTTTTATATGGTCATGAAACGCCTCGGTAACTTATAATATCCTTATATTTTACAAGAGGGGGTACTTTATTCACTATATTATCTATGGCAGGGAGTCGGCACCACACATCTACACACCTGCAGAACAGAATCATCCCCTTTGTCTGATTCTTCTGCAATTACATGCTTTTAAAATGAACAGGTGATTGGTTGTTGCAATATTTCTGCAAAAAGTAATATTAATTTAATACTAAACAGAATTTCAAACCATAGGGCTCAGTCATTTACTATGAGCACCAGCGTTGGACTAGGCCGGCAGGACAATGGGTAAAAACTCAGTGGACCTGCCAACCCAGACCCACACATGCCTACTGACCAATCGGGCCAGTGCTGCCCCCTGATCTTTTCCCCCCCCAAAGGGGGGTTGCTGCTTCGGGATGGGAGACTCGAGTAGGGGCCCTTGTGGCCCTTGGACCCTCGAGTCCGACACTGATGGGCACTGGTGCAAACACTTAAAGGGGTTGTTCACCTTCCAAACACTTTTTTCAGTTCAATTGTTTTCAGATTGTTCACCAGAAATAAAGACTTTTTTCAGTTACTTTCCATTTTTTTTATTTTTTTACTGTTTTTCCAAAATCTAAGTTTAAAGTTGAATGTTCGTGTCTCTAGTGTTTCAATCTGGCAGCTCAGTAATTCAGGTGCAGGCCCTGAACCGTTACAATTTTGCAACATTTAGGGGTATTTATCAAGGGTCGAATTGAAAAAACATAGAAATTCGAATTCTAAAAGACAAACCAAAATAAAGTGGTAGATTTTTTTTATTTGGCCGAATTCGATTTGTTCGAATAGAAGGAATAGCGCATTCGATCGAATTCAATTCAAAGTTTTTCCCTCAAAAAAAAGTCCACCAATTGACTCCACATAGGTTCTAGGAGGTCTCCCATAGGCTAAAACAGCAATTCGGCAGGTTTTAGATGGCAAATGGTCGAAGTCGAATTTTTAAAGAGAAAGTACGGTACATGATAACATTTCGATATTCAAACTTTCGAATTCTTTGAAAATTCGAATCGAACTTGGACTATTCCCTAGTCGAACTGCACAAAAATAGCTCGACACTCGAATTTTTTCAATTCGAAAATGCACCTTGACCTTTGATAATATTCATTTTAGCACAATTTAAAACCAGCACCATATAGTATAAATAATTGCCTACAAAATTTGTTTTTTTTATTCATCATAGACGTTTCCTTTAAGCACTTGGAAGTACTATTGAGATGTGCAAGCTGCACTCTGTGCCTTGTTATTTGGGAGGCCCAAGGAAATTGAGCAGCACTAACAAGGCAACAGGGTAGAGGTCCATAATAGGAAGAGTCTCAGAATTGATTATAGGTTATAGCTTTACTCACTAACAGTGTATTTTGCCACATAATTAATTAATTAAAGGCTATAGCCTTCTTCCCTTCATCAACTCTTATTTGCGCTTCAAGTTTTGTTGCACTACATGAATTGTAATTAGAGTTTCGGAAACTAATTGTTGAAGCTGCTGAGTTCATGCGGAAGTCACAGGACATTTTTCTGGGCAAAATTCAAGTGAGTTTTTTCAATTCTAAGGATTTTTTTTTTTTTGAAAGTTTTTTGAAAGTCGGCAAAATGCAATTTTTCTGTGTTTGAGGTTTTTTTCAAGTTCTTAATCGGTCATGTTTTCAAGATTCTAGTTTTTTCATTATTACATAATAATAACATTTTGACTTGCAACTGACTTTTTTTTGCACTTTGCACCTTGCTGCTTCCCACCCATAATAAATGAACCCTGTAATTGTAATTTATGAGCAGATAATATTGGATTGCATGCGCTAAGGCATCACTCTGAAGAGGTGGGACATAAATTGCAAGAACGAAGGTCAAAAAGCCTTATGAATTCAGAACAAGTTACATGTACAAAAGGTTTAAGAGGAACATTAAACCTCCTGTGCTGAAAAATCAATGAAAACTGCTTCTCAATCCTCCTGCATCTGCTGTATTATTGTTGTGTTTATGCCTTATAGCTGGAGGATATATGTCCCTATGATATAAAGGTTGCTTGGTAAGTGCATTTCCAGTTTTATATGTGAGAGTAGAAACTTAACACAGTCAAATAAATAGCCGCTCCAGACTCTCCCCTCGTGGGGTTTTCTCCTCCACTTGCTCCACTCCAGAACCGGGTGCTCAGCCACCAGCGCCTCAGCTGTACTTTGTAAAGATAAAGACAGATAGGCGGCACTCCGGATAAATCGAATAAAGAGATTTTATTCCAACAGTAGATGGTTCCACGTAGCCTTACGCATTTCGGGCAAGATAACCCTTAATCATAGGCTTACTTACCTGTAAGGTGCAACAAGGGGTAATTATAAAGTATGGGGCATTTCCCCGGGGGGGAAGTTAGCCTGGGGGGAGGAGGGAGGGGGGTCTACGTGGGGTGGTAGGTAAGGGGTTTTTTTCTACAGGGTTTCCTTCTCCTTTAAGATGGAAACTGAAAAGCTGCTGAATAAAAAGCTAATTAACTCAAAAAACACAAATAATAAAAAATGAAAACCAATGGCAAATTATCTCAGAATATCACTCTCTACATCATACTAAAAGAACAACCGCTTTAATATTGGAGCCTCTTATGTTTACGTTTCAATGAGCTGCTTATGTGATAAATATTCTCCATATTAACCAGTGCAACCTTTCTAATATACACTAGGGAGTAAGAGGATATCACTCCCAATATACTGAGCAGCACCAGAATCACCCACTGCAAGGCTGGAACACATCTCCCTTATTCTGCAAGGGGGGAATAAATGGATATAACATGAGCAAATTGAAATGAGAGTAATGACTGGCAGTGCATGTGTTCCCGGCATGCGGCTACAAATATATAATACAGTATAAATAGTGGGATAGTAGGGGGGGATAAACCTCTAGGTAGGGGGGTAACGCAGGGCAGATTGCGCCGTGCTCCCAGCAGTAAATAGAATCAGTGTCGGACTGGGATGCCTGGGGCCCACCAGAAAACCTTTGAATGTGGGCCCACTCTCCAAATTATTTTTCCTTTTTTTGTTCATTCACTTTTTCTTCTTTCTATATTATTTTAATCACTTCTCCTTAC
Organism: Xenopus laevis; assembly: GCF_017654675.1. Lineage (NCBI taxonomy): Eukaryota > Metazoa > Chordata > Amphibia > Anura > Pipidae > Xenopus > Xenopus laevis. The sequence goes on along the minus strand of NC_054381.1, from coordinate 27,293,038 downwards.
ATATTATCATCCAGTCTTCCCTCCATTTCCTCTCTTCTCTCTTAGAAATGGGTGAATGGCTGCGGTATAGACATACAAAGCAAATAATTGGGTGAGCAGAAGGGCCCACTGATACCTGGGCCCACCCGGGAGTTTTCCTGGTATCCCGGTGGGCCGACACTGGGACTGGCCCACAGGGATACTAGGAAAACTCCTGGTGGGTCCAGGTGTCAGTGGGCCCTCCTGCTTCTAAACATTTGGCTTATTTCATGGTCATTCCCTACTTGTATGAGACCAAAGAGGTTAAATAGATGGAATAATTATATATATATATATATATATTATTAGGGAATTGTAGGGGCAGGCTGCACACCTTGAAGTACACCAAACGACCTGGGTGCTCTGGTCCTTGAGAAACGTCGGATTTAATAAACCTAATTTTTTATTTTCAATATCAAAACGTTTGATTCTTCATGCAAATCCTGTGAGTGCCTGTACCAAGTGCAGTCCTAATATATTATTATATAGATGGAATGATTATACTGTGTAAAGAAAAGAGACTAGGAGAGGTTGAGTGGGAAGAGGAAGAATAATAATACTGAGAGTGGGCCCCTGGTGTAGGGTTTTTGGATGGGCCCCTGGTGTCCCAGTCCCACACTGAATAGAATAGAATAGAATAGAATAGAATAGAAAGGGGGAGGAGGAGGAAAGGAGGGATCTTGGTGATTTTATTCTTTCCAGGAGCAATAGACTTGCAAGGTGGGAGTCAGGCAGCAGCAGCAGCAGAGGAGCGGGGGATCCTGTAGTAACCGGCAGGGGAGCAAAAGACGCAGCGACATCTCCCTGTGTGTGAGGCAAGTGCATCTTGTGGACAGTGCGACTCCCCCGCTTGCCTGGAGCAGTGAAGAAAGAGGAGGAGGATCCGTGGGAGGGAAAGACATTGAATAAAGAGAATGAGTTGAGCGAGGAGCACCCTGACCCCCCTGATCAAACAATCGCCTTCTCCTGCATTGGGGAGAGATCGAGAGGAGCCCGGGCTGCCCCACTCCCTGCTCTGCCGCTGATGGGCTTTAGTTGCACTTCTCTAATGGAAATGCAGCTTCGCGTGTGATTGTCTCGCTTCTAAATCGCAGCGTTTACTTCCCAGAGCCCCGGGGGAGCCTGGAGGAAGCTTAAGCCCCATTTTTCCCAATAAGAAGTTCTGAGCTCCCCCCGGGGACTTCAATAGTTCGGGCTGCTTCTTTGACAGGGGCACAGGTCGTAGAGGAGCGACTGGCTGCGACTGTGCGACTGGCTGCGTCTGTGTCCGGACAAGTTCATCGCTCAGGACCTGGGAATTCTTTGAGCGATTGATCGCGCGGTGTGTGGGGGGTCGGGTTCAGTTGGATGTATCGGAATCTCTTGGGGATTTCACTGCCGTTTCCTCCTCGTTTATCGGTGGAAGCTGAGGGCATGGGGGCAAGCTGCGAGTCTCTGATGGGAGTTGTATTACTTTGCCAGTTTCTGGCTTGTCAGCTGTGGTTTGCGGCAGCAGCATCGGATTCGCTTTACGGTAAGACTGTGATTGCTGGGCACCCTAGGGTGTATGGTTATTGTTTGTAATGGATGTGTGTGGCCCACCTGCTGCTGTCCTGCCTTATAGGGGCACCCACAGTGCAGCTGGGCACACTGACATGACATAGGAACTGTAAAGCTATTCACCCTTCTCACATGAGTTACATGTTATTTTCTAGTTCATTGTTATACGAGTGCCAGGAAGGAATACTGGTTGCCATATACTGGTTACTGTGTATTCTTAGTTGGACAGTGCCCAGAGCCTGCCTGGATCCATCATACAATCATACTGGGACCAGGGATTGGCTGAAGCCTCATGTTGCCTGTTAGCCCCATATCCTGGGATCCAAGCCCATTATTTGGCATTGGAAGCTCATCTGTACTACAGTATATCCTCTTATTGTCCAGTTATATTCTACAACTTTCTACTTCTATCACTGTGACTATCACTCTTCATAATCACATCTTGCTTTCCCGTTAAAGGGCATGTAAACCCCCCCAAAAACAAAAATCTGCCTAATGAAGGAAGATTTTTTCTATTTTTTAACTTTTTTATTGGTTTTCCAGGTGCATATTAAATCATCAGTTGAGGAAATTGGAATTGTAAGCAACTTCTGAATAAACTAGGCATTTGTCCTTTTCTATTCTCAGTTGGGAGGCATTCTGACTTTGGACACAATGTATCAGAAGCACCCAAAGCTGGTTTCTGTTGCATGGGTTCAAGAGGAAGAACCGGCAGTGCAGAAATGGGGTAGTGCTATCAGTAGCAATGCCATTTGCAAATAGCTTTAGAACCAATGCAAATTATTAATGGATGGATATGGGAAAGTTGCTTGGCATGGCGCTGACTTTGGTACTAGGTTTTGTTTTGGGGTTCCGTCCCCTAGCTCTTTATAATATCATATATCTATATATCTATATCTATCTATCTCTTGGCATGGTAGGAGCAATAGTTTCCTTGCAAACAATTGGTCTGGGCAGCAGAACTGTCCCTTCTCACCTTGCCCTGTCCCCCTCACTCTTATTCTCCGGTTCTATTTCTCTCCTACAAACGACTGAGCAGAACCAGGTCACCTCCTCCACTTCCCTATTAATGTGCAGCCACTGACTGTTATTAATTAATGACAAGCTCTATGGGGTTTTAAAGTAATGAAGTACCAGCTCCAATAAGGCAACTGGTGTAAGGTCTGGTGTTCGGGAGTAATGACTTACAAGCTCACCAGAGACACGGCCGGCTTTAGGGAACGGCTCATAGTCATCTGCCCTAGAAATATATACAGCGGAAGGAATTTAAATTTTTTTTTTGTCCGAGCTCCTATGTGAAAGCATTGAATTTTGGTGAATTTCTCTGCTGTCCTCTGGGCTTTATTTTGGGGATGTGCTGCCCTCTACATAGCTCTTACGTTGGAGTATGTGTGGTGTAAACTGTAAGACACAAGTGTCATGTTTAGATAACAGCCTGGGGCTTATTTACCGAGAAGTCTCTGCCGGAAAAGAGCATTGACCACAGCTGTGATGTCATAAACTGCACGTCCGTCTGGTTTACAGAAGCAAAAAGTCATGACATCACTGGGATTGTGTATTTTAAAAGGGTTCATCAACTTTGAATGAACTTTTAGCATGATGTTGAGCGTAATATTCCTAGGCAATTAGCAGCTGGTCTTCATTGATTATTTTTTTTTAGAATAATTTAGCTTTTTGTTCAACAAATTATGGATTTCAGCAGCTATCTGGTTGCAGGGGTCTAAATGACCCTAGCAACCAGGCTGTAGTTTAAATATGAGACTAGAATATGAATAGGAGATGCCTGGGGTGGGACTGAGGCATCTGGGGACCACCAGCCTAATTACAGACACAGTATTGCAGGATTATGTGCTGAAAACACGTTGAACCAGAAGGGGATTTTTATGCTTAATTATTTGCCCCTCCTTTGGAAATAAGCCCCAATAGGGGCACGTGTATTTGCGCACAAGCCACTAGCATTGATTGATGGCTGCGTTCTGCAGATTGAGTCTAGTAAGTGTATCTCCCCTCTTTGATTTCGTTCGTTCGCTTTAACATAGCTGATTAGCTAATTTCATGGTGCGCTGGTTTTAGGAGTCTATAAAATAACAATGAAAATAGTTTGAAAAAGACACTTCGTTTAATGAGAAAGTGAGAAAAAATCCAAAAAAAAAGAAAAGTGTTCCAAGAGAATGTGGTATTTGCCTTGATTCACCCTGGGAAGCGGCTGCAGATGCCAAGAAGCTGGGTCCCTATAGGTGTGTGTGGAGCCAGCAATGATCTCACTCCGGTCAGTTGGACTGTGTGCATTACAGGCTGCAGCGTGCTACTGACACTCTACTGCTGAATAGGATTTTCATGTAGATTATTACTTGACAGAGTCATTGGTATAATGTATGTCTATATGCAGGCTGGGCCCGTGTGGGACTGGGATGCCAGGGGCCCACCAGTAAACCTTAGACCATGGGCCCACTTTCCAAACTATTATCAACCTCTTTATTCTCCTAGTCTTTTATTTCTACATAATATACTATTTTCTTCCATTTTTCCCATAAATAAATAGGAAATAACTATGAAATAGGCAAAATGAGGAGAAGTAAAAGGGTCCGGTGACACCTGGGCTCAACTGGAGTTTTCCTGGTATCCCATTGGGCCAGTCCCCTAAATTATTAGCTTGTTATTTACATGAATATATCCATCTTTGTATTAACCAGGTATATAAAATGTTTACTTTACCCTTTACATTTTTCTTCCCTAAATTCATCAGTATGGGGTTTATATTACTGAATGTAAAGAATCAACTTGCACTTATGCCACCAACAGGAGCTGCCATATTGCTTACATGTAAATACTGATGTCTTGTTATCTGGATTCTCAGCGACATAGTCTCTACAGCAGCTAGATTGTTCTAACAGCAGTCAAATGAGAATGACTCAGGTGAGACAAGCAATATGGCAGCACACAAATGTACGGAGGAGTGTTCTGAACACAAAATTACATTCTCATTTAATTAAAATAAAAAATGAAAGGGAAATTTAACCAGTCCTTTCTTTAATGTTGCTGCATTAATTCTCCAAGTATTCATAAGAAATTTGGTGGTTTCATAGAATTAATGTTCAACCATCCCGAGAACGCAGCCTGTTGGACTGTCTAGGGCTCGGATATTGCCTTGCCTGCCTATAACATATCAGTTTACATCACAAACAAAATCAATCAACTTTGCTTGCTTTTCAGGCTATTATTCCTTTCATGTGCCTGTGTTCCCGTTCCATGGCAGGGGTGGGAATATTAATGGATCTTATGTAGTTGGTTTTTTAGCTGACAGAGGTTGAGCTGACCCAATTCATTCGGGACATTATTTTGGAGAGAAACCCTGTTCTGACAAAAATCTTTTCCAATGATACTTTATGTTGCCTGTAAATGGGTGGTTCACCTTTAAGTTAATTTTTAGTATGTTACCAATTCTAAGCAACTTCTCAGTTGGTCACCATTATTTATTTTTAATAGTTTTTAAATGATTTGCCTTTTTCCTCTGACTGTTTCCAACTTTCACTGACCCATCTAAAAAATAAAATTCTCTTTAAGGCAACTACTGTTATTACTACTTTTTTTTTTGCTACTTTTTATTACTCATATTTCTGTTTAGGCCCTCTCCTATTCATATTCCAGTCTCCTATTCAAATGAATGGATTGTTGCTGGGGTAGTTTGGACCCTAGCAACCAAACTGCTGATATTGCAAACTAGAGAGCTGCTGAATAAAAAGCAAGAAAACACAAAAAACACTAATAATAAATGAAAACCAATTGCTAATTGTCTCAGAATATCACAACATCATACTAAAAGTTAACTCAAAGGGGATCAACCCCTTTAATATTCATTACTAGTCAATATTATTTGCTATTTTACTGCTTCTTTGAAACCTGCTTGTAGTCAAGTATTACTCATATGATAAACCAACACTGTGTGCTCCCTGAGGGCTCGGCGTGTATTTTTGCACTTAAAAGCACAAGTTAAAACTTGCCATATTCATCCAACTTTCATTTCTCCCAAAGAAAGTACACACAATTGTTATCCCACATGCAAAGAAAGGTACTTGGAAATTCAGATCCGATATTGATCAGGAACAGTGATTTATTTAGACCATAGATAGACCAGCGGGCCCCACAACACATTCAAGAGTCAGTAGCCAATATCATCCTGCGTTTGGGCACCTTTAGAACTACAGAACTGATCCAGTTATGTGCAGTTTGCTGACTATACAAACAATGTTAACTAAGCCCATGACATTGGAAGAATTATCATGTTTTTTGTAGAAAGCCTGAGGACTATTTAGAACTAAAGATGATAGCAGAACGGGACATTTGGCACCTGCGGTTAAATTAGAGCTATAGCAGGTGACAAGTCTCCAAAAAATGCTTTCCCATTGGCAATAAAGTAGATCCCCATTGGGGAAACATACTCGGCCCTTTGTTTTTTGAAAGTCCCCCCGAAGTTTCCTTGTTGCATATGTTTTTCCAATGGCAATTTACTTTATTTCTGGTGGTAGAAGATCTGTTACCTTCAGTAGCGCAGATATATCCATGGGTGACAAATCTCCCCGTCTGCCATCACCCTTAGGTGATAAGGCAGTAGCCTGGGGGTAATAAGGCAGTAGCCTGGGACTGCCAGGCCTCTTGCAAAGAAAATGCACTTGCTGTATGTATTTATATTTAGTGCTTTCCATCCTTGGTTTTCTATCCTCTACTACATGCTGTCCTGCAGCTTCCACCAAATCTTGCTAGTATGTCTAAAGCTTGCCATAGACATGCAGAATCTTTGTTTCATATGATTTTCGTGCCGTGTGTGGAGTGTTCCGACATTTTTCCTGCCATGTTGATTGGTCGTTCAGACAATCGGACAGGTTAGAAAATTTCTGTTGGCTACCGATAATATCTCTGCATGTATTGTCGATCTGCCTATATCAGTCACCAGCTTATGTCGGACATAACTTTGGTAGGATTGCTATCAACATCTGATCCATTCTTTTATTACTTTATTAAATCTGAAAGGTTAGTGGCAGGTCGGGAGATTGGGACATCCGATCGTTCGTCCGCTATTGCAGGTATATCTGCACATCTATGGCCAGCAATGCTCTAAACACTGGCTTATGGGCTATAAATTCTCTAGAATATAACTGCTCACACGAGTCAATGAAAAAAATGTGCTCCCCGATGTGATTGTTCTAATATCATATTGGGCATCTTGTCCCCTCCTTCAGGACACAGGTGAGGTCAGAGTATGAAAGACTTTAGGATTTTGACGGCAGGTTGACTTGCACTTACTTGCTGTAGAATTTAAAGAAATTCTTGTGTCCGAGCCCTGTCGACCCCCTTCCTAAGAAAACGGGTCCTCAGAGCTGCTACGGGTCGCTTGCTGCTTCTTTTTCTTGACCCTAAAGAAAGGAATTTCTGTTGAATTTCCTCGGCTTGTATGGCAAAGAAAAGTTGCCTTTATATTTCAGAAGTTATAAGCTGCACTGCTGCATTAGCACCACCCCACTGCTGAAATAATGTGTGCAGCTGAATTAAATGACTACGGCTCCCTTGTGTTATACAGGCATTGGAAAAATAAAAAAATACATGGATGATAGATTTCTATTATGGCTCAGAAAGTCTCTCGGCTAACCGCCTTGAAGGTTCCTACTGGATCTAAACACCACGGCTTATGCACCGTTACATTACACTGCTCCTATTTTACTTTGAAATCATTTTGGAAGTACGTGTGGATACTGCTTTAGTAGCTGGACCTCCCTACTGAGAGCTAAGACTTGAGACAATAAGACAATAAGCAAATAGCAGCAGTTGCAGGTACTATTGGGTTAAGACCAGATCCGTGCCATAGTCAAAAAGGTGGCAAATATGTGGATGGTGGGGGAGTTTTTGGCCAATGACACCTATAAGAAGATTAAATTGAAGGCTTGACATTTGCAAACTATCAAGGCTAGTCACCAATTTGAGGAACTGCTTTATTTGGAAGCTGCTTTGATTTGAGAGAGCTTTGTATATGGATCCACTTTTATTTTGTTATACAAAGCTGTGCAGAGCAATACTTTCCAGCACCTGCTGTCTCTGAAGGATATCTGCTGCCTCGAGCAGATGTTCGTAGCTGATGAACTGTGCCCCAGTGCCATATTTTTCATGCTTGCATTGGAACCCAAAGTGTATGAATAGTAACATATGCCTTGGGGTCCAATGTACGTATGTGAAATGTGATGCTAGGGCACCACTCAACTACTCTACAGGGTGCTTTGTCAGCACTTTTAAGTATTCTGCATCAAGAGTACATAGACTATTGAATTAATATGCTTTGTGCTTTTTTATAGGTACTGCCCAACTTTTCTCATTTCAAGGGTCATTATCTTATACACACCATGTTTTACTAGTAGATTTTATGAAAATGGTCATACCATACAAAGAAGTGAGTAGAGCCTTTTGTTTGAGGGTAAACCAGAAGGCTCTAAACAAAAAATTGGGCTGCGTGTAACCACGCCCATTTGTGGCCACACCCCTAATTACCATGTCCATTTTACAAAATATGGAAGGTTATGAAAGTTTGAACACATTTCTGGGGGTTGTAGGGTAAGGTTTTATGTGTTATTACAGTTTTGCTAATGAAAGTGAATTACCCTTTAAGCTGCTAATCTTAGTTCTCCCAAGAAACCTGCTTATCTTAAAGGGGTTGTTCACCTTCAAACAACTAGTTGTTTTCAGATAGATCACCAGAAATAATGACTTTTTCCAATTACTTTCCATTTTCTATTTGGGACAGTTTTTCTAATATTGAAGTGTAAAGTGTCATTTTTCATCTTCTAAAGCAGCTCTTTGAGGGGGGTCGCAGACCCTCTAAACTGTTCTACATTGATACATTTAGTTGGTACACTTCTTATCTTTGTCCCTGCTGAGCAGAATCTCTGGGTTTCATTACAGGCAGCTGTTAGAATTGATACAATAGTTGCTAATACTCCAGAGATGCTGCTGAGAAATGGATCAACTAAATCAGGGGTGCCCAGGACGTCGATCGCGGTTTACCAGTCGATCCCCATCATTTTCCTGGTAGACCGCAACCTGCCCGACGTTTTTGCGTGCACTTCCTCGTTGTGACGTGAGACGTGAGACTTCAGACGTGAATACTTAATGCACCACATAGCGTTCTGTTGCAGCCCAGCCGACATCTCTACTTTACTCATGCGGATCGGGACACGTAGTGAGTGTTAACTGGCTCATAAGGGGCACAGGGATAGACCGTCTGGTTTGGGGCAGATATTAAGAACCTTTGTAGGAAAGGCTGGAATACGCCTATTAGCCGTAGGGAGAGGGAGAGTCACATGTGTTGATATTGGGAGGGCAATGGCTCCTGCTTACGTGGAATAAAATGGGGATAGAATGCGTGCTGTGAGCTGTTGGAGGGGAAGGTGGCATTATTTAGATAAATATGATTTCTGGAACCCTAAACCCCGTGGCTTCCAACCCCAGTCTGCATTGCCATTCTTAACAGGTCACGTCAGCTTATGGCTACTGTGGAATGCTGGGAGTTGTAGTTCAGGAGCAACTGCAGTTGCGTGCACTTCAGATGTCTGTTTGAAGTGGCATCTTTTGCTTCCCCCTTAAATGAACCAAAAATGACGAATTTTCTAACCAGAACAAGAAAACTGTATGAAAGTGATTAAGGGTAAGTCCACACTGGGCGTTGTGGGGAGATTTGGTCGCCTGGCGTCTAATCGCCTCGTCTTTGCGTTAACCAATCTCCCCTTCCCTGACTCTGCACCAGCTTAAAATGAAAAACTGCTGACGCTACTTTCATAACCAGCCAAATTTTGTGTAATTAACATGGTAATTAGGAGGTGTGGTCAAAAAAATGAGTGTGGTCAAAATGGGTGTGGTCAAAATATTGCCACGCGTTACCAAGGTAGATCTCCTGATGGGGGCAGGTGTCAAATGTAGATCCCAGTGTAATAAAGTCTGGGCACCCCTGAACTAAATGTTGCAAAATTGTAACAGTTTAGAATCTGCGCCTGAATTACTGAGCTGCCAGACTCAAACACCAGAGACACAATCATTCAACTTTATACTTAGATTTTGAAAAACAGTAAAAAAAAATATAATGGAAAGTAATTTAAAAAAGTCTTTATTTCTGGGGAACAATCTAAAAAACAACTGATCTGGAAAAAGTGTTTGGAAGGTGAACAAACCCTTTATATAGTTACAATTGTATCTTTGCTTATCTTAAATTGTTACAAAAGTATCCAAGTACAGCTGCTGAATGTTCTGGGCTCTCTGCCAAAAAGCATCTTCTTTTAATTAAGTTTCGGAAACTTTGTATCTTTTTCTGGAGTCAGTGCAGGAGATCATAGAGAAAGTCAGGACATTTCAGTAAGAAACCCGGGACTGCGGGCTGAACTGTCAAAGTCGGGACTGTTCCGCAGAAAAAGGGACATTTGGGAGTTGAATGAATGTCAACTGCTTTTTGACGGTAAAGGATTATAAAGCTAATTGATTATACCATTTTGTTTGGGTATAACTTCTTGAAGGTATATAATATAGCACTTTGGCTGCCAAAAGGAGTCCTACGTTTAGTTCCCACCATGGTGCTATCTTAAATTTGTGTGTTCTCCTCTTCTTAGTAAGAGTATGTTAGGGGCTCCTATTTCATTCCATATCCTAGATTCCCGACCAGTAGCTCATGAGTAACATGTTGCTCTCCAACCCATTGGATGTTGCTCCTGGTGGTGGCCTCAAAGCAGGTGATTATTTTTGAATTCCAGGCTTGGAGGCACATTTTGGTTGTATAAAAAACGTATGTACTGCTAAATAGAGTCTCCTGTAGTCTGATAGTCCACATCGGGGATACAAAATGGCCAATCACAGCCCTTATTTGGCACCCCAAGAACATTTTTCATGCTTGTGTTGCTCCCCAACTCCTTTCACTTCTGAATGTTGCTGATGGGTAGAGATGGGCGAATTTATTTGTCAAGCACAAATTCTCAGCGAATTTTCGTGTTTCTCCAGTTATCTATTATCTAGTTAATCCAGTTATTTTTATGCCAGTGACAATTACACGGACGCCCATTAACTTAAATGTGCATCAAAAGTCGCCAGCGTTGGAATTGTCGCCGGTGTCAAAATTGATTTTTCGCCCGTTACGAATTTCATGGCGAAACGGGACAAATTCGCCCATCACTACTCACAGGTTCAAACGGTTGGGGATCCCTGGACTAGAAGCATATTGGTAGGCAAGTTATTTCCCAATCAAACTGACCTTAGTGTCTTTGTGGTGGGGAAATAAGAACAAACATTCCATATGAATCATTAGACATTCTCTCAAGGCTGCTATATGTCTATACTGCACGTCTGTGCTATATAAATGGAAGTATAATAACCCAGGAACTCATTTCATTCTTGGAGATCCACTGTATGCATGGGTTTTGTTAACTTAGCAACATCTCAGTGGATATTGGACTGGATTCAAGTAACTTAAAAGGTTATAAGCAGATTTTATGTTAAAGAAATACATTTATAGTCTTCAGGGAAATATGAGGCTAAAACCAATGATTCACTTGGCAAATGTTATTGAATCCAGCCCCATAAAAAGAGAGATTATCTGAATATTTGGCTACCCTGGACTGCACATAATTTATAGTGCTCCCTAGGAAGAATATTTTTAGTTCCTATTTTTCCTATTTTACACTTCCGCTTGCCCCCCCCCCCGCTCCCCACCTTTCCTTCCATATGACAGCTGAACAATGGAGACATTATAAGTTAAAATTAAATGGAACCCTGTGAACATTTGAGTAGTTCTGTGCCCAGTCATGGAAAAAGTTTTTTCGTGTGCAATAATTATTTCGAATTGCTAAACCCACATAATATTTGATTTTTTGTTAAGATTCAGCTAAATTGTCTGTGGCCCAACCACAGCATTTAGAGAGATCCTGAGTCATGCAGTTTTTTGAGCTTAAGCCTCCCCCGAGGTGTTAGGTGGGAAGTTCAAGGCGTACAGAGGTTTTCCCATAGAAATAAATGAGTGTAAACTTGCACATCTTTTCCTATGATTGGCTGAGAGGTTGTTACCATTTTAGTAGAGTTAGAGAAGGAATTTGCCATGCACTCAGAAACCAGAAGGGTCCCATTATCATTTCCATTATAGAAAAGGCTTGGGAAAGGAAAAGATTTGGGAAGTCAAACCATGATTTCCCCAAGCCTCACATAGTGAGTTGTTGTGCATATTGACACCATGGATGGAACTAGGGGTAGGCAGAAGAGACACCTCCTTGTTTCAGACATTCTATAACCCTCTAGAGGAAGACGACTGAGGTAGTGGGAGATTTAATGCACCAAAAGTTGGCTAGCACACATGAGCAGGGGTGTTGTAACGTCACCCCCTGTCTGTGCACCTGGGCGCTCAGGTAATCAACGGTGTTAGGGGGTTGCTTTGGGCACCAGTTTCATTTTGCCCTGCACTGATTTACACTATTCATTGAAGGTATTTTAGTTCTGTATAGTTGCACCAGGTCTGCTCTGCCTCTTCTACAGAATCACACACAAGTGCACCCACTGACTTTGTGGAGCCCTAGAGTTGCTACTACCCTGAAGGTGGCAGTAATTCCTGGGTTCCTACAGCGACCTACATCAATAGGCACAGAAGACTTTTGCCCAAAGAGTCATGTGCAAATGTCCCAGAAGTGACACAAATATTAAGGTGTCCAATGACGCCCAGATAAAATGGTACAAATTGAATTTTCGTATGATCTTTGGTGTGTGTATGGTGGAAAAAAAGCCGATCAATATTGGAAGAAGACTTGGCTATCGGTCGGCTCGTCGATCGGACTGGATGGAAAATTATATTCGGGGGCTTTTGAAGGTACCTAAACATGGCCATTGTTAGTGCTGAATCATCAGATACAGGTAGAATTCTATTGTTTCTACCTGTATATCTGACAATTCAGCTCTACACATGTGTATTGAAAGATTTTTTCCAAGAAAGATCGTAATTGTTATGTCTATGGCCACCTTTAGCCACAAGTTGCACCCAATTTCTTACAACAAGCATGCACAAACTGCTGCTGGAATTGTGGGTAACAATATGGCAGTTTGGGTTTAAACTTTGCCTTAAGCATGATGGGATGTTCAATTAATTCAGTAGAAAAAGTTTTTTTTGCCGCACACCACTTACTTTCTTGCTGGGTGCATCCGTATCCCTGGCTGCTTCCACGCCAATTGTTACAGCGAATGTATGTCCAAAGTGGGAAGGAGCACACCAGAATAAGCAGGCAATGCCTTAAGTCATTTGCAGATTTATTGAGTACACAAGCTTTCGGGGACACAACCCCTTCCTCAGGTGCAATACAGAAACAGTGAACATAGTGCAATTTAAACATTCAACCCCCAGACGGAAACAAGCAATTAATCCATCATGTGACTTATTAACCCTTTCAGTATTTATCCAAATCAAAAGTCCCAAGAGATAGTGGTCAATCTGTGTGTAAATTATACGGATCAAATATCACAGTCTGCTTTCTTATCTGAAAAAGTGTAATGTTACAAAACATATTAAAAACAATGTTACAAAAGTCATATACAATATATATAAAATGTAAAAAGATCTATAAAAAGCATCTAAGGCCAAAACTTTCATTAAGTCCCCTAGGGGAAAGCGAATCTATTTTGTTAATCCAAAAGGCCTCCCTCTGTAGTAGTTGTTTGTTAACATTGCCCCCTCTTGGCAACTTGATCTGTTCTAATATGGTCCATCTTATTTGGGCAACAGTATGCTTAGCATAATAAAAATGTTTGGCCACGGATAACTCTGTTGCAAATTTACTTGAATCTCCATTTTTTAATTTTTCTTTTTCGGGATTATAATTTCTTATATTGCTTTTATGCTCATTCAGGCGAGTTTTTATACACCTTGACGTTTGCCCGACATAAGGAAGCCCACATGGGCATTTGATTAGGTATATTACATTAGAACTATTACAAGTGAAGTGGCCTTTAATCTTGATCGGGGTTCCTTTGGTAGGATGTGCTATACTATCACCCTTGATAATGCCCGTGCAATGTGCACATTTAATGCACTCAAAGGTGCCCATTCTCAAGGGTGCTAGCAGGCCAGTTGTTTTCGGTTTTTCTAAAAATTTTTTGGAGACAGTTTGGCCTATTGATTTCCCTCGCCTGTAGGAAAATTGTGGCGTATCTCTAAAGATTTTCCCTACTTCTTTATCATTCCTCAAGATTTTCCAATTTTTTAGTATACTTCTCTTCACGTATGGGGTTAAAGTGCCAAAACTCGTCACAAATGTCACTCTATTATTTGTGGGTTTTTTTGTTTGTTTTCCTTTTCTGGTAAGTAGATCTTCACGTTTGATTTTTTTAATTTCCTGACTGATTGTTTGTATGTTACCTCCATTATAGCCCCGTTGTACAAACTTTCTAGCCATTTTTTCCGATTCCAGATCGTACAGCTTGTCATTAGAGGTGATTCTTCTAACCCTCTTGAATTGGCCATAGGGTAAACTTTTGAATACCCCTGGGGGGTGGCAACTGCTAGGCAATAAAGTGGTATTACAATCAGTTGGTTTGTAATGCATAGTGGTGGTTAGACTATTGTCCACAATTGAAACATTGACATCTAGGAAGGCTAGCGTTTGTTCTGAATATTCAGATGTAAACTTAATTGTCTGATGTGCCTTGTTCAATTCTTTTGTCATTGTTTCAAATTGTTCCACATTACCATCCCACACTAGAAAGATGTCATCCACATAGCGCCAATAGTGCAGAATACGTTCTTTCCACTTTGGATTATTTAATATGCATTTGGTTTCAAATTCGTACATGAACGTATTCGCATATATTGGCGCCATGTTAGCCCCCATTGCACAGCCCATTCTTTGGACAAAGAATTGTTCTAAAAAAACAAAATAGTTTCGTGTTAAAACTAAATCCAGAGCATCACATGCAAAATTAATTTCATATGTCTTTAGGGGCAAAAGTGACAGAAATTTTCGTATGCATTCGATCCCTTCTGTGTGTGGGATAGTTGAATACAGGTCACATACATCCAGTGAACACAACAAGACCTTTCTGTTAGGTAATTGTATCTCTGATAATTTATTCAGAAAGTCGGTTGTGTCCAACAAACACGTATGTAATAATTCAAACAATGGCTGACAGATTACATCAAGATATATTGCCAGAGGCTGTAGTACAGAACCGCATCCAGACACAATCGGTCTGCCTGGTGGTTTAGAAGTGGATTTGTGGATTTTTGGGAGAAAGTATATGTAAGGAACTTGTGGCCATTGTACGGTTAGAGTGGTAAATATATCTTGAGTAATAATGCCGTCCCTGAGTGCTCCTTCAAGGAAAAAATCTATTTCCCGTTTGTAGCTTTCTGTGGGATTAAAAGTAAGTTTTTTATATCGAGATACATCATTCAGCTGACGAAAGGCTTCAGTAATGTATGCGTGCCGGTCGAGGACAACCACCGCACCGCCCTTATCAGCAGCATGAATGATGATATCGGTATATGCATTCAGATCCCTCAATGCTTGTTTTTCCTCTTTATTTAAATTATAATTAGACCCAATCTGTTTTGTATGGATCATTTCCATGAGCTCTTGTTTTACAACATGCTCAAAAATCTCGATGCATCTAGGGGTATTATTAGGTATGAATGTAGATTTTGTACCCAGTTTTTTCTTAATCAATTCTACTTTGCAATCTTTTTGTGCAGTGGTAGTAGTGCTAATACCCCTGTTTGCATCGAAATGTGCTCGCAATTTTAGCAGTCTCACAAATCTGAACAAGTCTACTTCCAAATTTTATTATGCTAAGCATACTGTTGCCCAAATAAGATGGACCATATTAGAACAGATCAAGTTGCCAAGAGGGGGCAATGTTAACAAACAACTACTACAGAGGGAGGCCTTTTGGATTAACAAAATAGATTCGCTTTCCCCTAGGGGACTTAATGAAAGTTTTGGCCTTAGATGCTTTTTATAGATCTTTTTACATTTTATATATATTGTATATGACTTTTGTAACATTGTTTTTAATATGTTTTGTAACATTACACTTTTTCAGATAAGAAAGCAGACTGTGATATTTGATCCGTATAATTTACACACAGATTGACCACTATCTCTTGGGACTT
Source organism: Xenopus laevis (assembly GCF_017654675.1). Lineage (NCBI taxonomy): Eukaryota > Metazoa > Chordata > Amphibia > Anura > Pipidae > Xenopus > Xenopus laevis. Next base: position 27,277,317 of record NC_054381.1, on the reverse strand, counting down.
TTGATTTGGATAAATACTGAAAGGGTTAATAAGTCACATGATGGATTAATTGCTTGTTTCCGTCTGGGGGTTGAATGTTTAAATTGCACTATGTTCACTGTTTCTGTATTGCACCTGAGGAAGGGGTTGTGTCCCCGAAAGCTTGTGTACTCAATAAATCTGCAAATGACTTAAGGCATTGCCTGCTTATTCTGGTGTGCTCCTTCCCACTTTGGACATACATTCGCTGTAACAATTAATTCAGTAGCCACAACAGTACGGAAGCATCTGCTATCAACATACTTTACGCTCTTCGTTTATTTACAAGAATTCCATCATTACTCAAGGAACTGCAATGCTTTTGGGAATTTTTCTGCATAATTTACAGTACAAACTCCAGCTGAATTCTGTTATTACAAACAAACACCCAAACGTGTTTGGATATTGAGCTCCTTTCTCTTTGTATACCATGTTTAATTATTTATGCCAGGTACCCATGTAGACCTTGCACGTAACTACAAACTTCAGCAGCACCCTTGGAATCTGCATTAGATGTTCCAGCAGCCACAATTAACAGCCTAGCTTGATGGGATCTTTGAGAGCTTGCTGGCAGTACAAAAGCGCTGGAGCACCACAGCTCCACAGTACCACAGGATTTATGAGTGATTCTTTTCATTTAACACTTAAAGCCTGAGACATAATTAGTGGCACAATGAAGCTTATTCAAAGCCTGATCTTTCCCTACCAGAACAATCTCATCATATGGATTGGAACTTTGGAGGGGGGCCATTTTTTATTTAGTAGGGAAGCAGCATTTTTGTTTTGGTGCGTTCATGTTTCAGACAACTGACTGGTAGAGAAAGTAAAAATTGTGCGTATTGCTAAGTACCCTTTACCGCAAACCAATAACCAAAGATATAAGCTTGCAAGTGCAGGTTTTTAGGAGCTCAGCTAATTGTTTTTGGGATCCCTTTCTTGGTTACCTTCTGCTCAGAAAAGGAGCCGTGCCAGCAAAATTTGACTTTACCATCTGTTGAACGAAACGAGTAAAAGTATTTTTATAGAGGCTGCGTATATTTTATTATTATTATTATTGTATTGTGGGGTTTAGGAAAGTTTATATTGGCTGGCCTTATTGTATATGGATTCTCTGTTCAGAAATGTGACCAGAAAACAGGAAATCAGTTCAAGAAAAAATATCTATGAATGATATGCTAGCTAATGTAATCCAGTTTTCTGCCAGCAATTTATATTTTATTTCAAGTCTCAAAAATACAGTGTCATCCAAAAGGCTAAATATTGGACCTTATATTTCAGCTTAAGCTGGGGTGGGCAAGAAATGGTGGGTCCAGTTCTTTTATTTATTGTGGTCAAGTCCTATGAATTTAAAACCACAATGGCCAGGCAATCTACTACTTAGGGTGTTTGTGTGTGACCCGTAAAACCACAGTAAAACTGGCACAGAAATGTTCTCATGGGTCCATGTGCCAAGAACCCTTTGTGTTCAACCAGCCAATAATGTTCCCTTCAATTTACGACACCAGCTCAAATCAACAATTCATTGTGGAGTGTGCAGAAAATGTATGTTCGCACTTGTATCATACAGTACTTTTTTGACCTACCAATAGCACTGCACAGGTTTTTAAAGTGCACAAAACAGATCAGTAGATTGAACTCCCAGATTCAGCCTCCTATGTCTGTATCTGAGTATTAAGGATGCACAGAATCCATACATTTTGCATTTGACTGAATATGGAACCAACCTCAAATCTGGATATGAGTTTTTTTTAAAAAAAAGGCTAATTTTAATTATCTTTTAAGCTTAAAAATGCATTTAGTTGCCGGGAACTTGAACATTTTGCACTTTGTTCTGCTGAGCACCAAGAAACAGGCAAATCTAAATCCTGGTGAAACGGCTTGGCAGGATGGCCTTAGGCCAGTTGAACCAATTGTCCCATGCCCATAAAGGCCCCTACATGGTGAAATAATGCCAAGCAGTGTCTGGCCCAAAATAAGTGCTCATTACAGTCTCCTGCTACTTCACTTCCATGTCATATAAACTGCACCCACAGCTACCTGGAGATAAGAGGTCCAAAGGAACTAATAGAGCCTGGGTGGGGCTCTCAAACCAGTTGGCAACACCCAGTAAAGGGGGCCCCACAAAAATAGTCTGTGCTCTATGGATGGTGAGTGATGAAAAGGAAACTATTGTTTAAAGCAGACTCAAAAGCAGGGATCTCTACCCATGAGCCACATAAACACTAGGTATAAACACTAGGTATGGACACCTAACTGACAATATGACACAAAGAATGCAGCAAAGAGTTTTAGCTTGCAGATACTAAAGGTCCATGGGTATGATATGCCTGCTTTAAACTAAAGAAGACTAATAAATGCAAAGAATTGTATAGGAAGGATCTAATCGTTCACTGGCCTATCTGCTGCATCACCTTCAGGCAACAAAACAGCACACATAAAGTGCAGCAAATCCCCATTCTACTGCAGCCTGCAGACACACTGAGCTCCACTATAAGGCAATGATTAAAAAACTGCTGCATAACAAACAAATGAAATGAGCAGCGGAAGAACAACGCAATGCAATAAAAACAAATGGAAGCTAGCTCTTTTTTCCCCCCTCAGTTTACAATTGTGAATCTGACATTAATCAACATAAAATAACGCAAGAAGTAAAAACAAGAGTAGGGTAGTGTGAAACTTGGGAACTATTGATTAGAGAAATCATCTGAGCCTAATCAGTATTCATGGCAAGCCCTTCAATCTTATCCACACGAGTAGTCTATGCAGATTATATTCTTATAGAGAGAGGGAACATTCATCAGAAAGGCTTTCGGGCCACTGCAAAAAAAAATTGCAATTTGTGAATCATTTTGAAAATGAGAAAGTGAAACAGATGGGAAACAGGTCTCTGCCATAGACAAGTCTTTTTAATTGTACTTTCCTGGTGTATGCTGCTCTCCAAGGCTTTGCAAACGTCCTTATAAACACACTGCTTTTATTTCTGTGTTGATCTTAGGGTTGGCATCTTTTCTGGGAAGAAAAATACCGGCCTTCCTATATATTTATCTTTATATATATATATATATATATATATATATATATATATATATATACTCGAGTATAAGCCGAGTTTTTCAGCCCCCAAAATATGCTGAAAATCTCTACCTCGGCTTATACTCGGGTCAAGCGCAAAAACGCTCGCCGCCGTCCAAGAATAGTCTCCAAGAATATTCACCAGCGTCCAAGAAAGTTCGCCGGCATCCAAAAACGAGACCTCCAATGGGAGCATTGAAACTTACCAGAAGCTGCTGCATTTCTCACCCTAGGCTTATACTCGAGTCAATAAGCTTTCCCAGTTTTTGGAGATAAAATTAGGTACCTCGGCTTATACTCGGGTCAAGCGCAAAAACGGTTGCCGGCGTCTAAGAATAGTCGATTATACTCGAGTATATACGGTAAGCCCTGCCTGCTGGTTTTTGTGACTGTGTATTGGGGATGGGATGTAATGGGCAGTTTTCCAATATAATATGGCATCTATCTGCCACTTGATTTGGCTAAGACCGACATGGCTGCTGGTAAACCCAGGTTAAATCTAAGTGTACCCGCAGTCCCGGATTGTTACTTAAATGTCACAAATTTCTCTTTGTTCTCTTGCACTGAACAGTCAGAAAAAGATACAAAGTTTCTAAAACTTAATTGGCTTTTGTCATAGAGTCATGAACACTCAGCAAGTGCACTGTAAAAATTTAAGATAAGCAAAGAAGCAATTGTAGGTCTCTTGGGGAAACTGACTTGCTGCTGAAAGGGCAATTCGTCTTCATTAGCAAAATTGTAATAACACATAAAAACCACAGAAATGTGTTCAAACTTTCATAACCTGCCAGATTTTGTAAAATGAACATGGTAATTAGGGGGCGTGGCCACAAAAACGGGCATGTTCAAAAACATTTCCATGTGCTTTAACACAACAAATCTTTTTGTCCCTCTTTCTACTTCCAAAATCTTGGGAGGTATGAATAAGTCATGTAAAAACAGTTCTTCCTAAATCTGCAGTGCCAGTGTACATGGGCAGGGTGGTGGCAATTTACAACAGTAAGATATGGGCTACAGGGCTTATTAACTATTGGTAGGTGCAAGCACTAAGGGCTTGGTGGTGCAGTCAGTGGGATTATCTACATTTTTTTAATAGTGCTCATAACTAATGTATACACTGATACAGGGATGAGAGTGGTTATTCAGAATACTCAGAACCTGGGGTTTTGGAATAAGGGTCTTTCCATTATTTGGATCTCCATAACTTAAAGAAGTTGTTCACTTTGAGTAAACTTTTAGTATGATGTAGAGAATGATACTCTGAGACAATTTTTCATTTGGTTTTCATTTTTTATTATTTGTGGCTTTTGAGTTTTTTAGCTTTTTATTCAGCAGCTCTCCAGTTTGCAATTTCAGCAATCTGGTTGCCAAGGTTCAACCACGCATTGATTTGAATACGAGACTGGAATATGAATAGAAGAGGGCCCGAATGGAAAGATGAGTAATAAAAAGTAGCAGTTACAGTAAATGTAGCCTTACAGAGCATTTGTTTTATAGATGGGGTCAGTGACCCCCAATTTGAAAGCTGGAAAGAGTCAGAAGAAGGCAAATAATTTAAAAACTATATAAAAAAAAGAAGGCCAATTGAAATGTTACTTAGAATTAGTGACTCTGTAACATACTAAAAGTTAATGTGAAGGTGAACCACCCCTTTCTAATAATCATTGATACATTAATTAAACCCAATTGTTTCCAATAAGGATTAATTATATCTGAATTGGGATCAATTACAACGTACTGTTTCATTATTATAAGGGCTCTTACTGACGAGCGGTTGAAGCTGCGCTCCCCTGCGTTCCGTTTTTCTGCGTTCAGCTGCAGGGGAGCGCAGGGATAGACGGATTACATTTTTCCAATGGGGCTGTACTCACACAGGCGCGTGTAGGCGCCGAACGCAGGTTGAGACGCAACATGCTGCATTTTTCCTGCGTTCGCCACCTGCACGCGCCTGTGTGACAACAACCCCTTTGGAAAAAATGTAATGCGTCTATTCCTGCGCTCCCCTGCGGCTGAACGCAGAAAAGCGGAACGCAGGGGAATGCAGCTACAACCGCTCGTCAGTAAGAGCCCTAAAGAAAAAAACAAATAATTATAAAAAAATGTCAATGTTTGTATAAATGCAGTCTATGGCTGTTGGCCTTCCTGTAATTTGGAGCGTCCTGGGGTCCTAAGGGGTTTCCGGATAACAGATCCAATACCTGATTTGATCTAATAAATATTAACTGGGATTCCCACTGTAGTATAAAAAACTATTGCAAATAGAGCTGTAAGAAGATACTGGGTCTCTCAGCAAAATCCTTCTCCCAACCTGCCAAAAGTGATGTTTTTTTAGGAGTCAGGAATTGCTACTTGGCCCAATGCCCTGCCTGCTGCTGTTTAGCTGCACTCATACCTTGTCTGCACACCAAACTCCCTGCTGCCACCAAGCTCAGTCCCCATCCCTTTCACCTGCCTCTCCGCATTCTCTCCCCGTGTGCCTATTTGCTTGTTCCCTTCCTCTCCAATTGTACCCCCTACCATCTGCACCAACAGCCCTGAATTCATTTCAGTTCAAACAGGTTGTGATACATAGTTACACTGGATTGAAGAAAGACCAAAGTCCATCAAGTTCAACCCCTCCAAATGAAGCCCAGTGCACATATATGCACATACTGTACTTATACTGGGAAAGTTAACAATTCTGTTGGGATGTGCTTATAAAAAAAAAACCCCTGGTGCAATACCTTCAATGAAGTCAATTAAAGTGCATATGTGCCGTTATTATTACTTTGTTTCCTGTGTAAGTGTATGTGTAAGTGCAAATCTTTTCCATACAAACACACGTTTTAAGGAAATGAAGTAATAATACCGGCACATATGCACTTTAAAGGAACAGTTACACCAAACAATCAAAGTGTCTTAAAGGAATGACTTTAATGTACTGTTGCTCTGCACTGGTAAAACTGAAGTATTTGCTTCAGAAACACAACTAGGTATGCACCGAATCTAGGATTCGGCCAGAATTTGGCCTTTTTTAACAGGATTCGGCTGAATCCTTCTGCCTGGCCGAACCAAATCCTAATTTGCATAAGCAAATTTGGTTTGAGGGAAATCGTCTGACTTTTTGTGAAAAAACAAGGAAGTAAAAAGTGTTTCCCCTTCCCACCCTTAATTTGTATCTGCAAATTCGGATTCGGTTCGGTATTCAGCCAAATCTTTCACGAAGGATTCAGGGGTTGGCCGAATCCAAAATACTGGATTCGGTGCATCCATAAACACAAATATACTTTATATAAACAAGCTGATGTGTAACCATGGGGCCAGCCATTTAAGCACAGGCTACACATTAGATAACAGATACGCTCTGAAGAATCCCATTGTATACTATAGAGCTTATCTGTTATCTGCTGTGTATCCTGTGTCTTTTCTCCTTTTTCAGCTTGAATGGCTGCCCCCATGGCTACACAGCAGCTTGTTTATATAAACAAGTTTCTGAAGCAAATACACCAGTGCAGTGCAACAGTACATTATATTTTCTTATTTGTTGGTGCTATTGTTCCTTTAATTTACTTCATAGAAGGTATTGCACCAGCGCTTTGTTTTGTTTTTTTTGCACTTCCCTATAAAATTGTTACTTTACTTGGAGGATCTGGCAAATTATTACACCACAATTTAGAGCTAAAAGGACTGACCTATCTATCCACTCACAAATATAAACTATAGCTACCATTTGTGATATTGAAATGAAGCGACATGATTGGGCATAGTGAGCTATCTGATGTGCATGTTAAGCTAACGTTTGCCCTGAATTGTGTTAATATATATAGAGAAATTGTTTCATGCTTTTCTAAAGTCACTTCTGTGTATCAGAGCATGCCAGTTGTATATAAAATGCAGATGACTGATGGCTCAGATCAGGCCTTATAATGAATGATCGCTCTGAGCAGCACTTTCCCTTTTTTTTTTTTTTTTAGTTTAGTGATTTTATGCTGGATCATTGTAATTGATTTTTTTCTCAGACGTTAACAGCATGAAGTAAAATGAGTGTCATTTCCTCGGCTGATGCTAATACGGTAGTGTATGCGCTTATCTTTGATGCATGGATCTATACATATCAGAGTTGGCACCGATGCATCGTGTGTGTGGATCAAAAGCACTTCCGAGAATAAATGCCAATTAGGGATGTGTTTTCATGTATTTTTGATGTTTAAGGACTTTGAATTTATACCCTTCCCATCACAACGCTTAACGTTTCAAAGTCTTTCTATTTTTCGAATCTTTTCATAAAAGCCTATCTATATACAGTATGTGTTGTTATATTTGGGATTATATAGCTTTGTGTTCCTAAGGGTTCTTGAAAGCTTAAGTAGACTACTAATCACTGTCGTTGTTCGTTGTCGATGATCTCTGGCCTGGACAGAGGCACTGTGCTTTTCGCCTCATAGGTTTACAGCCACAAGTCCACTGTTCCCATAATTTAGTGCCGTGTGATTGTGCATACCTCCCAACTGTCCCTTTTTCGGAGGGACAGTCCCTCTTTTGACAGCTCAACCCGCAGTCCCTCATTTGTACTGGAAAGTCCCTCTTTTCTCTGCACTGAACAGCCAGAAAAAGAAACAAAGTTTCTCACTTAATCGGCTTTTAGCAGAGAGCCCAGAACAGCTAACAGGTGCAAATAAGATACTTTGTAACAATTTTGAGACACAAAAACACAGTTTAGATAAGGAGAAATATTTTCAAACTTTCATAACCTGCCAAATTTTGTAAAACAAACATGGTAATTAGGGGGTGTGGCCACAGAAAGGGGTGTGGTCAAAAAATGTTGTCCCTCTTTTTACTTCCAAAATGTTGGGAGGTATGATTGTGGCCAAGTAAAGAAGTCCTTTGCAATTTGCCTTAGGACAATAAAATGTTAGGCACCCCTAAGGGTCAGTCCACACGAGCAGATTCAGGGAGATTTGGTCGCCTGGTGACTAATCGCCTCTTCTTCTGGGCGTCAATCTCCCCGAACTGCCTTCGCATGTCTTCCCATGTCTTCCCGTCCGCTATAATGAAAAGTCGTCTGCACTAAAGCACACGCAGCGCTTTGTTTTCCGAAGTCGCCCGAAGTTGCCTCGTGAGGCAACTTCGGTCGACTTCGGAAAACGAAGCGCCGCGTGTGCTTTAGCACAGACAACTTTTCATTATAGCAGATGGGAAGACACACGAAGGCAGTTCGGGGAGAGCTCCCCGAATCTCCCCGAATCTGCTCATGTGGACTGACCTTAAGTGATTTATTTACTTATCTGACTTTCCTTCTCCTTTAATGAATGTCAGTGCAACATTTGTGTCAATAAGGGCAAAAGCACTTGCTACTGTGTTTGTGATTGTCCCCTCTTGTATTTAAAGGGAATGTAAACCCAAAAATAACTTTTTATCTGATAAAAGAAAACAGAATTCTAAGCAGTTTTGTAGTATACATTCATTATAATGTTTCTATGGTGTTTAAGGTTTTTGTATATGTATTGCTATTCAAAGCAGTGTTTGTCTGTAGGGATGGGCGAATAAATTCGTCAGGCGCAAATTTGTGGCGAATTTCCATGTTACGCCCCCAGTGAATAAATGTGCGAAACTGCCGCAAAAACTGGCCCACGTCAAAAAATTGTGGATGTGCGTCGGAAAAGTCGTTTGCGTCAAAACCGTGGACTCCCATTGACTTCAACACCGGCGTCAAAATTGACGCGAGTGTCAGAATTGGTGCAGGTATCAAATTTCACAAATTTTTCACCGTTTGCCTAATTTCGCAGGAAATGCGCAAATTTTCTGGCAAATCAAAATGGGACAAATTCTTCTATTTGACTATTTGTCTGTCTCATTCTTTTCTCTGATCTGGTGGCTTAGACTGTTAATACAATATAAGACAAGGCAGCTGAAGAACAGACCTGTCTGGGCTTGGGGGGTATATTTATCAAAGAGTGAAGTTAGAGATCACCACAGTCCTCTAGAGTGAAATTTTACCACTCTCCATTCATTTCTATGGGATTTTTAAAACAGTGTTTATCAATGGGTGAAAGTGAAAGTTCAACCTTTGATAAATACGCCTTTCTAAATCCCATAGAAATGAATGGAGCGTGGCGGAATTTCAGTCTAGAGGACTGCAGTGATCTCTAACTTCACTCTTTGATAAATATACCCCTAAGACTTTTGCAACGTTGTTTAATAAGTAACAACCAGGAGGGAAATACGGTTTTCAATAGTAATTGTTTTTACAAATAGCTTTAAAAGTACCAAAAAATATCAATACAGTTAAGCTGGCCATAGATGTTGAGATTTTTAAAAGATCCGATCCTCATCGTGAGACCACGATCTTCTCGGAACGATCGTACGATCGTACGAATTGACCATCAACTAAAAAGACCAATTTGCCAGGAAAACAAAGGGGAGCTGCCTGCTTGGCCCTGCAAACATAGATAGATTGACCTGGCCAATCAATTTCCTGACAGATGTCGGCCGAAAAATTGTAAGATGTACGATCGTTCGAATCCCACTAACCGCACGATAATTTTGAAGGATTGTTCGGACTTCCCTAAAATCGGTCGTTCGGGAAGAAGAATCGTCGCGTCTATGGGGAGCTTTACTGTATATTGGAAAGTTACTTAGAATAATGTTTCTTTTTATTTGGCAATTTTTTATTTTGGGGTCGACCTGTCCTTTAAATGGTCTAAGACCATATGAATACTGTTGCAGGAAATCACCGGTCTTGCCCACTTATTCTGCCCACTAAATGTCATCACCCTGTCCCAATGTCACCCTCTCCTTCTCCTGCTCGGAATTCCTAGGTCAGAAAGGTGGAACCCTACCCTCAGAAATGATTACAATTCTATAACAGAAATGTCTAACCTTTGTCCCTTCAGCTGTAGTTAATCTAAAATTCCATATATTCCTTCATAGCCTCCCTTGTGACTGTCAAGGCAGGGAAAGCAGACAAATCTGTAATGAAACCTCCATGTAGCCCTGCACTGCATGCCATGAAATCATTGGAATCCAACCTAATATCATACCAGGTTATGAAAAAACATTTACCTGCTAAAATTACATTCACGCTTGACTCCATAATGTTTTGAAGACCAAACCTAAATATTATGAATTGTAAGATGAGGCCCTGCTAGGATATTGTTTTCCTTAAAGGCAAATTGTTACAAGTTTTGACAAGACACACGGGGGGGGGATATGTGTATGTAATGTAGTATGTCACTTATATATCTTCCTGACTTCTAAATCGAGTCCTGGATGACTCATTTATTTATGTTGTAGAAGAAATCTTCTAAAGGGATCATCACCAGTTATAGGGGATATTGTTCTTGTGTTTCTTTGAGGAGATAAAACCATGACATTGTTAAATTAATAAAGAACTGTGTTATGCACACTCAGGATCTCATTATCAGTTTCTTTTGATTCTCCCATGCCTACAGGCCATTCTAGTGTATTTGATTATAACACAAGGATTAGGTAAACACCGTCAAACTTTATCATTTTAGTGGGAATTCTCTCCCAGTGTGACAGATTTGTTCTCTGTATGGTTACCCCACCCCTAATACACACAAACCCTACAAAACCAGTGATGTGCCCATTGTGCAAAAATCGAAGTTATAAACGTGTACTAAATGTAATCTGCAAATAAATTGTCATACAGCTGGCTATATACTGGCAGATCATCTCATTTGGCAAGGTCATCAAATAAGCAGATCTGGACTTGATTTGGTTACCCACAGGCAGGTCCAAATTTGACTGGCTCTATCGTCAGCCCCAGAGATCATACACAAAGCTCTACAAAGGATCTTTGGACAAGGACCACATCAGTTTTCCATTGTCCAAAGGGTTTCTACGTTTGTCTTGCTTTATATAGAATGTAGCTCTTTTCAGGTTTACCCCAGAATAAATCTTAGAAAATTGCCCCATAATAGTCCGTATTTGCTTTAATTGTTGTTCTTAGCATATGCTCTCTCTTTTTTCACCCACATGGCAATGGATCTTTTTGAGACCTGAATTGGTGGAATCCACGTCACTGCCTTTCTTAATATGGCACCCCCCTTCTGTGGTTGCAGAATTGTATACAGAATTGTGGGAATGCCTCTAGTTATCAGCAGTTGAAGGAGTGGATCTAACATGGACTGGGAGTTAATTGATGGGTAGGGTGGGGAGATACAGGGACAGAATGGAAGAAGCTGAGATACAGTAGAAGTGGAATTAGGGTTACTATCCACATAATAAATCTTGTGTTTCCTTGGAAAATTGCCCCATAATAGTCTGTATTTGCTACTACTGTCTTATCAGATGCTCTGTCATTCTTCAGCCACATAGTAATGGATCTGTATGAGACCTGAATTGGTGAAATCCACTGTGGCTGCCATTCATAATATGGCACCCCCTTTTGTGATAGGGAATTGCATACCATATGCCTAGCGCCATATTGGGAATGCTACTAGTTATCAGCTATCAGGATTGGATTACCATGAATTGGGAGATAATTTGATGGTTATGGTGGAGAGATACAGAGACAAAATGGAAGAAGCTGAGCTAGAGGTGGAATTGGGGGCAGGTCCGGAGCGGAACTATAAGTAACTGAATTGCAAATAAATTGCTGGTAAATTTATTTCTCTGTACCACTGACTGTTGTGTAAAAAAAAAGTGCAGAAAACCCCATTAAACTCTGTTGCTACAGTAAATTGTCCTGTGAAATGGTACAACACAATTTTTTTAAATAAAGAATAAAAATCTGTGGTTGTGTTGCATGAACTTGTTGCATGAACTTCAGCTTCACGCTAATCTTGGTGAAGTGCATTTGGTTTACGTTCCCCTAATTCCAGTAATTTGATGATCTCTGACTAAGGCTGATGTGAAACTGATGCAGGTTACAGATATAAAATCCCTGTAGCACTTTATATGCCAAAGCAAATTCAGGTGCCATAAAGTTAATAAATCTGCTGTTTGCTGTGAAATCGTTTTATGAACTGGTGGCTCGGTATTTGCTATACTAAAAGCCTGAGCATAAAATAAACACAATTTATTACCGTATTGCATTTTTTAAATATTCAGTGGCTTTAATTCTAGCAAATGGCTAAGCAATGCTGCAAGCTTTTTGGAGCTATTTAGTATATCGGGACATTTTACCCCTGCTGTACATTTGGAAAATCGTTTTTCAATCAATCAAAATCTGTACCAATGACCTTTCCTTGCAGCATAAGTGAGCACAATAAAACATCAGCATATAGAAAACATATACAAATGACAGATGAAATGGTTTGGTGCAGAATATCAAGTCGTTACAAGAGGGGGTTCTAGAACGGGTGACTGCATTTCCTGTGACAGCGACAGTCACTCATTAGAAGATAGTTCTGCTGAATGGATCCCCAGGGTGCACTTTTATACCTTACTTTGTTAATACACAGAGCCAGCAAAAACCAAGCCATTATTTTATAACAACTAGCCATAAATGATAAATACAGCTCACATAACCAAATGGAAGGCTGAATCATGATGTAAATGGCAGTAAATTAGGAAGGAGATTACCTAAGTGTTTGAGTATTGTCATAGCCTTCCTAATAGGAATCTTGCTCTCACGCTGTTTCTGGAGACCATTCTCTGAATTTATTTGCATTCACTCCTCTCAGCTTGTTTTTAACTCCTCTCAGTCATGTCCCATCTGCTGTTTTCTCAATCCTTTTTCCATCATTCTCTTTAGCTCACTCACCTCCATATTCTGCTCCAACGCAATGACCAGTGGCCTAGTTCATCCATCAGCTTCCTCTTTCTTGGCAACAATAATGTGGACTCCACCTCATTTAGTGATTACCCATACCTAAATTAAGAAATTTTATCAATAACATACTGTACCCAATGAGTCACATTGGATCAAAAAAGACCACATTGTTTATTAGCTCATAATAATAATATAACAATACAGAATTCTCAAATAACTAACATGAACTGCCTGACTAACAAAAACACAAATCATCTGCTGTTGGCAAGGGCCAATCATGCTGCAACCATTGTGCCTGACCTGGCTACCAAAATATAACTCTCTACAATCCCAACCTGTGGGAACCTAACACTTGCAACCAAACCTGTTCCATTTGTCCTCCAACCCCCTTTAAGCCTATTGCACACTCCTTACTAGTACCCTCTACTTGTAGCCCAACAGAGAGGGTATATGGAGAACAACCAGAGCTGGGATTGTCTCCTAAGATGATGCCCCAATTAACTGGCTCTAATTCCTCCCCCACCACCCTGCCCAGTAACAGTTGGTAACCATCCCTGCATCCACCAGTGACTAATGGAATGGCTCCCCATTGTTGCCATGCCTGTCTGACTTCCAGGACCTCCAATTTCCACCCACTATCCTCTTTTGTCTCCTGAGTATCTCTGTTTTCTTTCCTCTGCCATTCAGGGTCGGAACTAGGGGTAGGCAAAAGAAGCTTGTGTCTAGGGTGCAAAATTAAAGGGTCACTAAGCATGTACCTCTTGGTGCCTCTTATTCCTGGCTGCCCCAGTTCCTGAAGAGCTCGGCTGCATTTAGCTCTTGCCTCCCCCTCCTGGCGCATGTTATTGTGATAGCGAGCATGTGCTGGCTCGTACATGGTGGGCGGAGTTTGGTTGAAGAGAGTGCTTCACCTTAGGAGAACTAATGACCTGGCCTGGCACTATTAGTTCCACCTTTCTCATCCCCTCTGTTTTTTGTCCTGTCCTGTCTGCCATATTCTTTTGTCTTTTTCTTCCTCATCTCTCTTATCCTTACCCTTTGTCTGCGCTTCTGTCCCTATATTTTAATTCCCTGTATTTTGCCCGGTTCCAACCTAACCATGCCTAAAATGTCTGAAAATGTATTTGGCATCAGTAACTAATTTTCTAAATATCTCGTACCAGACCACAATGAAGTTTTGTTACACAGTCAAACCACAGTCCATTAATGGTAATATTGTCAAGATGTTGGATTTACAGTAAGCCAGCATCTAACTGATGATGTGGGGGGATAGAGGGGAAAAAAACCATGACGTTTATTTTTCTGTGGTGTCCAATCTGTCAGAATAACTGACATTCTGCTCTCCCAGTGAGAGAACCTGAGTTAAAGGGCAAATGCGATTATGACACTAATTGTGTGACACTTGACAGGGCTGCATATATCATGTTGCAAGGTACATGGTTCATGGTTTCTTGTTTTGTTTTTTTTTAAAATCCACTCAGTCAATGTATTTGACCCCAGAAAGTTGAACTAGTATTTTACAGTACCATTTATTGGTAGCCTTGATGAAATACATAGCATTTGTGCTGAAATTTGGAGAAGGGGCAGAAATAAAAACTAAAAAGCAGAAGATGCTGTATATTGGCATCATAATATATATCTTCCTGTTTTTTCTTAACAAGGGTACAATTTGATACAAATATCAGAATGGAAAGAGTCTACAATTAGTCATAGATGCACCATATACAGGTCACTGGACAAAGGGCACATGAACCCAAAAAACACAGGGTTAGAAGAAAGCGTTTTCCCTCTTGCCTTCTTTGTTTTGGTTTCTGGCATTCTCCAGTTACTGTGCTTTGCTATACACCTGGCAGGTTATTAGCAGGAAGAGCAATGAAGTGAATCCATTCATGCTGTTTCTTTATCTGTCAAAGTGTCAGTGACAAACCAACAGACTTGGCTCTACAAAGAAGCCATCAAGCAGAAACATTATCTGTTGCAGGGATCTCCAGACTGTGCCCATCCAGCTTTTGCTGATAACACCCTTCTGTTCCTTTTTAGCGCAAAGGCTAGAAGTAAGGTCTTTATAATAACTATCTTACATATATATTTAGATAGGAACTGTACATGCCTTGGATCCCCCATATAGTTGGACAGAGCAGCAACCTAGGTGTAAAGATCATTAACTCGTTACAAACATGCCTCTTTAGGCTAATGGCACATTAAGCTGTTTATCCGCGAGTGGAGACATGCAGCTGGACAAAAAGTGAATCTACTCCCACCTGCTTTTTGCTATAAGTGCACTGACAAACATGCATTGGCCGCAAAGTGTACATGGATGTGGATCAGCTTGAGTCATCTTGTGTACCATTAGCCTTACTGTGCAGGTAGAGCACAATGGCTATAATAGTAAGGAGAGATGGTGCATAAAGAAGCAGTGGGGATAATAGTCTCTGGAAAGGGACTGTGACTGTAGGATAGAAGGTATAGTAGGGAGAGATGGTGCCTATAGTAACAGTGGGATAATAGTCTCTGGGAAGGGAGTGTGACTGTGGGATAGCAGGTATAGTAGGGAGAGATGGTGCCTATAGTAACAGTGGGATAATAGTCTCTGGAAAGGGACTGTGACTGTAGGATAGAAGGTATAGTAGGGAGAGATGGTGCCTATAGTAACAGTGGGATAATAGTCTCTGGGAAGGGAGTGTGACTGTGGGATAGCAGGTATAGTAGGGAGAGATGGTGCCTATAGTAACAGTGGGATAATAGTCTCTGGGAAGGGACTGTGACTGTGGGATAGCAGGTATAGTTGGGAGAGATGGTGCCTATAGTAACAGTGGGATAATAGTCTCTGGGAAGGGACTGTGACTGTGGGATAGCAGGTATAGTAGGGAGAGATGGTGCCTATAGTAATAGTGGGATAATAGTCTCTGGGAAGGGAGTGTGACTGTGAGATAGCAGATATAGTAGGGAAAGATGGTGCCTGTAGTAGCAGTGGTAATAATAGCCTCTGGGAAGTTAAAGCAGGGTGAGATGGTTAACAGATTTGGGACATATATACATATACAATAACAGGTCTAAATAGATGTGATTTGCCCAAAACCAGTATTGTTCTAATGTGTTGTGCATGGTCTATAGGTGCAACTCTACTATTTCCTGTCTTATATATGCAATAAGAATTTTTTTTCTTGCTTCAAAAATCAACCTACAAATTGACAACCAACTATTTTCCTAATTACTTGGGATCTGTCGCTGCACTATGACAAATAGGCTTCCAGAGCAGGGGGCCGTTCCCTTGTCATTTGCACACAGCAAACAGTGGCAGAGGAAGGTAAATGAATGTCGAACTGAATGTAGGTATTTCTGCTACTGAAAATATTATTATTATACTGGAAACAAGAAAAGCACAGAAGGATTGAAAATTGTTGGTTGTTAAAATGTCAAATGCATTAAAGGAATTCTGTCTATGATTTTTATGGTGTAGTTTCATATCTAAACGACCCTGTTTACACTGCAAATAACTCACTCTACCATATAAAATTGTATTCCTGAACCAACAAGTATATATTTTTTTTAGTTGTAATATTGGCGTGTAGTCGGCCATCTCAGGTCATTTTGCCTGATCCTGAGTGAAGTTTATGAGAGCACAAGTCATATGACTTGGGGCACCTGGGAAACTGACATGCCTAGCCCCATGTTACATTTCAAAATTAAATATAAAAAATCTGCAGTAGGGCATGACCCAGCTCGAAGGAGAGTTTGCAACATTAGGGTCAGTGTTGTTCACAGTTTAGGAGCTTGCAGGGGGGCTCTAAAAGGAAATTTGCTGAAGTTCTAGCATCTCTCTCGCTCTCTCAGTATATACTGTATATATATATATATATATATATATATATATATATATATATATATATATATATACATATACATATATATAATTTCCATAAGTGCTGCTTTAATTATTGTAGTGAGGCCATTCTTTCTCGCTAGCAACGTTCATATTTACATTGTCGGTTCTTTAGTTCAGGTATATAGCAATACAATTCATATAATATTCCCATTTCCCATTTTAATGATTGCAAAGGTTACTGGTAGGGACTGGGAAGGGGTGTTTTGATTGGCATGCTTTTACCTGTGTGACATTGCCCTTTGCACACTGAATCAATACAGTAAACATACATGATGGATCAGCAATCATCTAACTGCTAATGGGTTACATTGCCTGAATAAAATTGCATACAAAAAGCCTCAGCGCTGAGACTGATGCTTAGAGATGTGTTATTATTCCTGCGAGGTATAATGTTAATTGCCGGCTTGGATTTAGGCAAATTACTGCAGTGTGCACATTCCCTCGTCTTTCCTATTACCTTTATGCATCAGTTAAACGATTCACAAAAGCAGTGTTGTTCTTATTCTTTCATTTGAATAGGCTCGTGTACTAAAGAAGTGTAATTACACAAGTTCCACCATTTAATGTTTGACTGCAAAAGTCTGTCTGCTCTATGAAGTAAAAAGGCATAATCCGAACATTCAGCCCTAGGGCCGAACAATCGGATTACAACGAGGAGCAATGGGCTCCGACGGGTCGGTTGGCAGAAAAATTAAACCTTCCCGACCGATATCGTGGCCAATATCGATCGGGAAGTCCCGTCGGAAGCCCCCATACATGGGCAGATAAATTGCCAAATTGGCCTAATTGACCGATATCGGCCGCTTTATCTGCCCTTGTATGGCCACCTTTACTCTATACTGACATACAATGCAGCTTTAGATATGAGGTATGGCATAAAGATACTGCCAGAAGTACCCCAAGCTTTTGTTGGTTTCTTACAGGAGCACCAGCCCTGGGTGTCAGGTAGGTGATTATAGTCATTGGGATGGTCCCTTAGATTTATCACCCCTACCCCCTCCCCATGATATCAACTTTCCTTCTCTTTTAGGAGCACATATAAAGAATTGTCCTCCCTGAGAACCAATATCATGTATTTCAACTGTTTATTTTTCACAGGTTTTACGCTGCTAGGGATGAACATTATTACTTTACCTTTACTGCCACTCATGCCTGTCTTGTGCCTCCAGTAAGAAACTTCTTTCTCGTATTATTTGTGTATTCTTGATCTCCCTACTTAACTCCGCGATCCACTATGACAATTTCTAGTGATTGTACTACAGATCCTTTACAGCAGAAATAGATCAGGGAGAAGAATATAGCCTGAATTCTTATTCAGTAATGCAGTTCCATCACTTAGGCTAGCAGAGTCAAGTGGAGCGCTACCTCCATCTGTTCCTTCTGGTTGGATCTCAGGCTCCTCTTTCTAGCTAATACCTGATTATATCATGTTCCTAGAATATGCTGAGCTTATCAACTGATCAACCTGAACATCACTACTAGGAAGTTTAGGGATTTAAAGACGTATGGGTCCCCTCAGTCTCATACTGGAACTGAACATTTGTTTAACTGCCTTCTTTTAGAATGTTCACTTCTAGGTGTGTAACAACAGGAACTGAAATTGACCCCAGTATTGACTGGAAAGTCATGACATGTTTAAACAGAGACAAGGGACATATAACAAGTCCTCTCAAAATTGCTGAAATGCCTGAAACAAAGATCATCCTATTTATGCTTTCAAAAGAATTCAGTGCATACTGCGCCTTTCCGGGCTTAACAACCTTAAACCTGAGAGCAATTTGACAATCTTGTCCACAGAATGTGAAAGGAAAGTAACACCAATCGCTTCCATTAGCATTAAAAATGTATTTTGCCTTTCCTGTCACCAGTCTTTGGCAAGCAGTTGCAATGTTAAAAAATGTTGTTTAGTAATTATGAGGGACAAGCCTAATAAATTATATGTTGTGTGAATATTTGTGGGTCCTACAGTCATGCTCAGTAGTTATTTTAGTACATCAGAGGAGTGCCACTGGAACAGAGGATTGCTGCCATTTCCAGTTCCATATCAACTGCTTGATACAGAATATTCCTCAAGCTTGCCGATATTACAGTGTTTAAAGGACAAATATGCATAATGCATAACTTTGGCCTACAATTACTTTACAATTTTTTATAAATACTGAGCATAACATAAGAGCATAGGTTATACTGCCAAAATTATATAAATCAATGTACCCATCAGCGCCCAAACAATTAGAGAATATGGTGGAAAGCCCATTTGGCTCTAACAGGAACACCCTTAGATACATGTACACAATTTGCACACACCACTTTTGGAAGTGCTGGAAGAAGTGAAAACACTGGTGGTTGGTAGTACTCCTCGCATGTCAGGGTGATAGGGAATGCCTCCAAATGGGCATGTGCACTGCTGAATGGACGGCATCAAGAACTCAAAGATGACAGCCGTGGGGACTGTTATTATGGCTGTTTAGAAAGTCTGAAATAGATGTTATGAGAGACAGATGCTGTCTCTAGCCACTTATCCTGCTCTAGGCAGAACTGTCCTGTATTTGAGCACTCTGTCCTCCACCCTGCAACTCCTCAAGCAGGACATTTATTTGTTCTTTTTCAGGCATTCTATTTAAAACATTGGCATCTCTAGCAAATTCTGAGAAGCTCATCCACCAAATATTTTTGGCCAACAAAATATTAATTTCTTCCAATGCATTATGTAATATGTAATATGTATCTAATCTATGTAATAGTGTTTTTTAAAAAAAATAGTTTTAGAAAAAGTTCCTCATCTGCTTATAGTGATATTTGACACAAAAAATATTCTTTTTTTTATAATTTTTTACAATGTATGTATTTCCACTCATTATAACACATGTTTGATCCACAGTAGAGCCCCCATTTTACGTTTTCAGGGGACGTTTTCTTCAAATACTGAAAGGATATAAGCACAGGAGTACGTATTTCTTTGAGATACAATTTATATTGTGGTAATAACAAGGGTTAAGCATTGTAGTGTTAATGTTACACTATGGGGGGGCATGAGCAAGGCCTCTCTGTCAGTCACATACACAACCTAAAGCAATAAGTGATTGGTGCAGGACTGGATAAGGGGCAGACTAATTGGAATTAATCATTTACAGGCAAAACCATGGCAAAATATACATCTGGTTAGTATTTTAAAACTCTTTATTTCACAATTAACATTCATAGAAGGTAAAAAAGCAGTTTTTGGGAAGATCAGGACAAAATTTTGATGTAAAATCCGGGAAAACTACTTAAAATCAGGGAAATGCACCCATTGAAAAGCATTATAAATTGGCAGGACCACAAATAAAAAATGTAAAATGCGTGAAAACTTAAAACCAGGGCACTTAAAATCGAGGTTTCACTGTTTGTTGTAAACATGTTTGAAAACACGTTGGGCGACTTGGAAATAGCCACGAGCGCTGGGGCAGCAGCAGAGAGGGGAGAGAAAGCAGGCCCTTGAGGAAAGTAAAGGAATGACAGGGCTAGGGAAGTGGAAGTGAAGTTAGGGAGCAAGGGGTTGTGGGGATTGTAGTTGCAGAGGTGGCTGGAGAACAAAAAGGGAGTGAAGAGGAGTATGTGGAAAGGCTTTGGCGCCATTTTACCATAGCAGCCCACTCACCCGCCCTGTTATGTGAGGATATGAGGGTGGAAAGGACAACTCAATCACAGCTACAAGGGAAGGAAGGCAGTGTTGGAGCAGGATGGGTAGTTCTGAGACTAGGGGTTGTGGACATTGGCCACTGTTTAGAGGGGAAGGACAAAACAAGGGGCCTAGTCTCAGGATGCAGATATATCCAGTAGCAAAGGGATCTTCATGGGAGCAGCCTTCAGCAGCTAGGGGTGGGGATCCCGCTGGATAGTTGTTCTGATATAAACATGTTGGAAATGTGAAGTTATATGATGGTTAATTTATGTTTAATAAACGTGGTTGTGGCCTTTTCAATCCATTAAAAGAAGTGTCCAGTGTGTGTCTAACGGGAGAGGTGGATTTGGGAAGGAGTCCGGGACTTGATGCTGCCAATGTCACGGGTAATTGTAAGGAAATTACCTGGGTCGCGGCGGCGTGGACGGCCGCCACGCCGCCGCGC
This sequence comes from Xenopus laevis, assembly GCF_017654675.1. NCBI lineage: Eukaryota > Metazoa > Chordata > Amphibia > Anura > Pipidae > Xenopus > Xenopus laevis. Next base: position 27,256,514 of record NC_054381.1, on the reverse strand, counting down.
TCCTTCTCCGTCGGCTTCCGGATCCTAGTGCGCGCGTGGCGCGCATGCGCATTATTTAAAGGCGCAGGCGCGCTGGCGTAGTGACGTCAGCGCGCAATGGCACGAATTTCAAACTGTATTTAAGCCCATTCATTGGCACTGCTGGTTGCCCGTGATAGGATTTATCCTGTGGTTTTGCCTGAAGCCTTGTGCTGTTTGTCCGTGTTTATTCTGCTAGTTATCCGGTTTTTGACCTCTTCCTGTTTCCTGACGACTCTCCCATCTGAATCCTGACCTGTGCCTGTTACCCGACTACTGTATTGCCTGAACGCCTTCTGCTTGATACCCGGTTTTGACCCTTGCCTGCCTGACGATCCTTGCTATCTGCCTGCCTCGACCCAGCCTGTCTGACTATCCTCTCTGCCTCATCCTTGCCTGTAACCGTGATCCTCGGCCCAAAAGACTCTAGATACTTGCCGTGCCCCATTGCCTGCCAGAACTCTAGCCTTGCCCACTCATAAGTCCAGGTGGCACCCCAGTAGGCGGAGGGCCTTCCCGAAGCCCAAAAGTGGTCACACATACTGGTGAAGAGAGCTCTGACCACGGTGCTTGGCTCTAGTTCTGGTATTGGGTGCCGGCCGTGACATTATCACGGGCCATGGAGGACGACGATCACATTGAAGCTGCTGCTGCTGCTGCTCCTCTCCCAACATCCACTGATCTGTTGCTTACTACTTTGCTGCAACGAATGGAGGACCAGGAGCAAAAGCAAAATTATCTGCTCCAGGGGTTCCATAATCTAACCCGCCAGCTGGGACCCTCACAGCAGTCAGCTAGTTCTGTTCCTACATCCTCTGTGGGTTCCCTGCCAGATAGGGGTTCTACATCCAGACCCCAGGAACCCAAGATCGCATTTCCTGCCAAGTTCGGTGGGGACAGAACCCAGTTTTTTGTTTTTCAAGAAGCCTGCAAGCTGTACCTCAGCTTTTTCCCCCATTCTTTTCCCTCTGATGAGGAAAAGGTCAGATTCGTTATGACCCTATTAGTGGGTGACCCCCAAATCTGGGCACTTAGACTGCCAGCCACCGATCCTGCCCGTTTTTCTTTAGACCAGTTCTTCCGTTCTATGGCTATTCTATACGATGACCCGGATCGCGCCTCTTCGGCCGACTCCGCGATTCGTAAATTACGCCAAGGTAAACGGGAGGTGGAAACTTATTGTACTGAGTTTCGTAGGTGGGCGGTGGAAACGGGGTGGAATGATACGGCTCTACGGAGTCAGTTTCGCATTGGTCTGGCCAAATCTGTCAAAGACAGCCTTGTTAACTATCCCCTGTCTTCCAGTCTGGATGACCTTATGTCTTTGGCCATCCAGATAGATAGGAGACAAAGGGAGAATAGGGATGAACAGGATACTTCTGTTGGGTATAAACATGTTCATAGTGCTAAGTTTTCAAACCCCTCTGTGTCTCAACCTCAGGAGGAGCCTATGCAGTTAGGCATCTCACACCTTACTCCTGAGGAAAAGGCACGCAGGCGGTCCCTTGGGCTGTGTATTTATTGTGGGGAGAAGGGTCACTTTCTCAATCAATGCACCAAGAGGCCGGGAAACGCACAAGCCTAAATGGAGAAGGGGAGCTCCATTTGGGTGCAGGCGTTTCCTCTCCCCAATCTGCCTCTAAGGTTCTATTAGTAGAAATACACTGGCACACACGGCAATTCAAACAGGGAAATCCCTTGTGTCTTTATTTGCAGAGAAGGCTTCTCTGCAAATAAAGACACAAGGGATTTCCCTGATTGAATTGCCGTGTGTGCCAGTGTATTTCTACTATTTGACCTTGGGGAGGGTGCCGATCCCTCCAGCATTGAGCACCTGGCTATCCTGACTGAAGGCCTGGGTGTGCGAGCCGACATTTCTATCTAAGGTTCTATTACCAGTTAAATTGACCTGGCCTACGGGCACTATCAAAGTGTCGGCTTTCATTGATTCTGGGGCAGAGGGTAATTTCTTGGACGCGGCTTTTGCTGCAAAATTCAAAATTCCACTGGTTGCCCTTAATCCGCCCATGAGAATCCTTGCTGTAGACAAAAGACCCTTGGGGTCTGGGGTGGTTTCCCAAAAGACCATCAACCTGTCCTTGTGTATAAGTAATCTGCATTCTGAAGAAATTGCTCTGTACCTCATTGAGGGAGCTTCCTGTCCTCTAATTCTGGGTTTACCCTGGCTCCAGAGGCATAACCCTCTGATAGATTGGGTTTCTAGGGAGGTTATTCAGTGGGGTTCTGGTTGTAGTGGGGTGTGTACTCCATCTGTAGTGGGTAATACCATCCTTGAGGGGTTACCATCTGCCAACACTGCCTATTCTGACGTATTTTCCAAAAAGGCAGCTGAGACACTACCCCCACATCGGCAGTATGACTGCCCTATTGATCTGCTTCCGGGATCATCTCCCCCTCGAGGCAGAACCTTTCCCCTTTCATTGCCTGAGGCCCAGGCAATGAGAGAGTATATTCAAGAGAACCTTGCTAGAGGGTTTATTAGGCCTTCTAGTTCCCCTGCGGGGGCAGGTTTTTTCTTTGTAGGCAAGAAAGACGGTGGTTTACGCCCCTGTATTGATTATAGGGGCTTGAACAAGATCACTGTGAAAAACCGCTATCCCTTACCCCTTATCTCTGAATTGTTTGACCAGGTCAAGGATGCTAAAATCTTCTCCAAATTAGACCTGAGGGGAGCTTACAATCTCATACGGATCAGGGAGGGGGACGAGTGGAAAACTGCTTTCAATACCAGGGATGGCCACTATGAGTACCTCGTAATGCCCTTTGGTCTATGTAACGCCCCAGCAGTGTTTCAGGAATTTGTCAATGACATCTTCCGGGACCTGTTGGGGGTATATGTTGTGGTTTATCTTGACGACATACTAATTTTTTCTGCAAACCTTTGCGAACATCGCATTCATGTCTGTGAGGTATTACGTAGGTTAAGGGTGAATTGTCTGTATGCTAAGTTAGAGAAATGCACATTCGAGGTAACCTCTGTCCAATTTCTGGGGTTCAACATTTCTTTTAAGGGTCTTGAAATGGATCCGGGCAAGGTGAGAGCTGTCCTGGATTGGACTCAACCCCTTTCACTGCGTGCAACCCAGAGATTCTTGGGGTTCGCAAATTATTACAGGCAATTCATCAAAAACTTTTCTGTCATAGTGGCGCCCATCACTAATTTAACCAAAAAAGGTGCTGATCCCAGCATGTGGCCCCCTGAAGCTATTCAAGCTTTTGAAACCCTCAAGAGGGAATTCAGTTCCGACCCAATTCTACGCCATCCTGATACTGCTTTACCTTTCATTGTGGAGGTAGATGCTTCTGAGGTAGGAGCAGGGGCGGTTCTTTCCCAAAGGCACCCGACTACCAACAAGTTGCATCCCTGTGCGTTCTTCTCTAGGAAGTTCCTGCCCGCTGAGGTAAACTATGATATAGGGAATCGTGAATTGTTGGCAGTCAAGTGGGCCTTTGAGGAATGGCAGCACCTACTGGAGGGGGCTAAACACCAGATTACGGTCTATACTGACCATAAGAATTTGCTCTATATTGAGTCAGCTAAGCGATTAAACCCTAGACAGGCTAGGTGGGCTCTGTTCTTCACCAGGTTTGATTTTTCTTTAACCTTTAGACCTGGTACAAAGAACATCAAGGCAGATGCTCTCTCTAGGAGCTTCGACTCAATCTGTTCTGACTCAGATGATAATCCTTCTATTATCCCAAGTGAATGTATTGTAGCCACATTGGAATCTGACCTCTCTTCCTTATTGTCCTCTGTTCAAACTGATGCTCCCTCCAACACTCCTGAGGGGAGGCTTTTTGTTCCTGAAAATCTCAGAGAACAGGTGTTAAGAGAGGTTCATGATTCCAAAATGGCAGGACACCCCGGTGTAAGTAAAACTACATCTTTGTTGTCCAGAAGTGTGTGGTGGCCAACTTTCAAGCAAGATGTAAAATCGTTTGTAGACTCGTGCCCTGTTTGCCAACGCTCTAAATCTTCTAAAAATTTGTCCCAGGGATTACTCATTCCCCTGCCTATTCCTGAGAGACCGTGGACCCATCTTTCGATGGATTTTATGGACGGCCGCCACGCCGCCGCGCTCCTTCTCCGTCGGCTTCCGGATCCTAGTGCGCGCGCGGCGCGCATGCGCATTATTTAAAGGCGCAGGCGCGCTGGCGTAATGACGTCAGCACGCAATGGCGCGAATTTCAAACTGTATTTAAGCCCATTCATTGGCACTGCTGGTTACCATTGTCCCAGGGGAAAACAGTAATTTGGGTGGTCGTGGACAGATTTAGCAAAATGGGTCATTTTATCGCACTTCCACATCTCCCTTCCGCTAAAACCTTATCTGAGCTTTTTATTCAGCACATATTCAAGTTACATGGTTTTCCTGTTAATATTGTTTCTGACAGAGGGGTTCAGTTTGTCTCCAAGTTTTGGCGAGCATTTTGCTCTTTAGTGGGGATTAATCTTTCTTTTTCTACTGCTTATCACCCACAAACCAACGGGCAAACTGAAAGGGTAAATCAGACCTTAGAACAATTTCTAAGGTGTTATGTCTCTGAGAATCAGTCTTCTTGGGCAGAATTGTTACCCTGGGCAGAATTTGCCTACAATAATGCTTCTCACTCTCCGTTTTTTGTTGTTAATGGGTTGCACCCCAAGGCATTTTCTTTTTCAGGGTCTGGTTCCTCTGTTCCATCTGCCAACTCCTCTGTCGAACAGTTTTCTAAAGTCTGGTCACAAGTTCACAACTCTCTTAAGACGGCTACATCCTCTCAGAAGAGGGCTGCCGATAGGAAACGCAGGGAGGCACCCCAATATAAGGTGGGAGACTTGGTGTGGCTCTCCACCAAGAACATTAAATTGAAAGTTCCTTCCCTAAAATTGGGTCCCCGTTTCATTGGTCCATATCCCATCACTTCTGTTATCAACCCTTCTTCTGTTCGTCTTAAGTTACCTATTAATTTCAAAATTTCTGATTCCTTTCATGTCTCGCTACTAAAACCTGCTTCTAACACCCGCCTTGTTTCTGTTCCTCCTCCAGTGCAAGTTGACGGTCAGCCTGAATTTGAGATCCAGGAGTTCCTTGATTCCCGTTTGGTACGTAACAAACTCCAGTACCTCACTAGATGGAAGGGTTTCGGTCCTGAGGAGAACTCCTGGGTCTCAGTTGATGACATCAAGGCTGACCGCCTCAGGAGGCAATTTCACATTAAGTTTCCTGGGAAGCCTGGGGGTCCAGTGGCCCCCCCTAGAGAGGGGGGTAATGTAAGGAAATTACCTGGGTCGCGGCGACGTGGACGGCCGCCACGCCGCCGCGCTCCTTCTCCGTCGGCTTCCGGATCCTAGTGCGCGCGCGGCGCGCATGCGCATTATTTAAAGGCGCAGGCGCGCTGGCGTAATGACGTCAGCGCGCAATGGCGCGAATTTCAAACTGTATTTAAGCCCATTCATTGGCACTGCTGGTTGCCCGTGATAGGATTTATCCTGTGGTTTTGCCTGAAGCCTTGTGCTGTTTGTCCGTGTTTATTCTGCTAGTTATCCGGTTTTTGACCTCTGCCTGTTTCCTGACGACTCTCCCATCTGAATCCTGACCTGTGCCTGTTACCCGACTACTCTATTGCCTGAACGCCTTCTGCTTGATACCCGGTTTTGACCCTTGCCTGCCTGACGATCCTTGCTATCTGCCTGCCTCGACCCAGCCTGTCTGACTATCCTCTCTGCCTCATCCTTGCCTGTAACCGTGATCCTCGGCCCAAAAGACTCTAGATACTTGCCGTGCCCCATTGCCTGCCAGAACTCTAGCCTTGCCCACTCATAAGTCCAGGTGGCACCCCAGTAGGCGGAGGGCCTTCCCGAAGCCCAAAAGTGGTCACACATACTGGTGAAGAGAGCTCTGACCACAGTGCTTGGCTCTAGTTCTGGTATTGGGTGCCGGCCGTGACAGTAATTTTGATGAGATTGTAACACTCTGTTGCCAGTCTAGTCTGAGGAGACATATCAGGAGCAAGAGCGTCTGGGGGAGGGGGCATGTGTTTCTGTGTGAGGAGGGGAGCTACTCCTCAGTGTTGTGAGGTAATTGTTAAACAGGGAAAGGCAGAAGAAATGGAAGGAGAGTGAGGATGGACGAGACAGAGAATTGCAGAGGGAAATCAATCTGTAACAGTGTCAAGTTGTGGCCTGTTTTCCCCAACCATTGTCATTGTCTTTACAAAAACACTCAGCCGAAAACACATCCTTCATGGATTAAAAATGCCACAGCCGCATTTATTAAAAATAAATAATCAGTCATATGACTTTATAATTTTCAATATATTAACATTAGAGTAACTAGCCAACTGAATTTGCATCACTAACCGCTGAAGGCTGCTCATACAGTATACTGTATATATACTGGCATGGGACCTGTTATCCAGAATGCTTGGGACCTAATGTTTTCTGGAAAATGCATATTTCCATAATTTGGATGTTCATACCTTAAAGAGGATGTAAAGGCAATAAAATAAAATTCCATTTTTGCTTTCTTTAATGAAAAAGAAATCTATCTTCAATATACTTTGATTAAAAAATGTGATTATACTTTCGAACAGCAGGGGGGAGGCCCCTCACCTTACTTCCCAGAACTCAAGCAGCTTTGTTTGTTTCCCTGTAAAGCAGCCGGCGACCGCGTAGAGGTTCGTATACACAGACCCAGTGCAGTCTGCATATTCTGATTATTAATTAGTCTTGCTGTGTCGGTTTCGGATATTATTTGACTTTTGCTGTTTTGATAATTTATGGCGGTCCCTAAGCTTCACCTCCCAACGGAAGCCCAGACCACACTGAGCATGTGCATGGTCTTGGTCTTGCAAAGATGTTTAACAAAGTTACAAGATGACAGCCCCCTGCGGCCAACTTTGAAAGCTTTTGTTTAATTAGGCTTCTGGTGCAGTAAGTTCATATTTATGTTTAGTATACAAAATACAACACTTCTAGCATTATTCTATTTTTTCAGTTCCCCTTTAAGTCTACTAGAAAATCATGTAAGCATTAAATAAACCCAAAATACTGGTTTTATATATATATATATATATATATATATATATATATATATATATATATATATATATATATATATATATATATATATATATATATATATATGTATATATATATATATATATATATATATATATTATATTATATTATATATAGATATAATTTTGAAGCTTGTCTCTTTTTCTTTAACCCTCTCAATTTAACAGAAGCTCAGACCTACAGCATCCTTCCTAACATTTTGGAAATAGAGAGAGGAGTGCAGGAATTCAAAAAATTAAATCAAATATAATGTCATGTACAGGCTACTCACAATATTTTAAAGGATCTCAGCATATAAACGTAGTGCATATGGACCCCCCATACCTCTACACTAGCAATTGAATTAAACATATCCCCAACTAAGCTGCATGAAACCATATCAGTGGGAAAACAATACTTTAGCACATGTAAGGTATGGTGATCCAAATCAAGGAAAGATGAATTATCCGTAAAACCCCATGTTTTGATAACATTCCGAATAACAGATCCCCTACTACATAAAGGAACTTTATATAAAGAGGCAGCACCATGAGTAGAAATCTGAAAGCAAAGACCGTCTTTCCAATACATTTTACTGAATAAATCAATTAAGTTTATTTTCAGCAACCTCAAGTAGGCTTATGAGAAACAACAAAACAACGATATAAGAAAATTCTCTGAAGTTCCAAACAAACCCTCCAGAAATGGTTGCTCTGAGTATTCTTATTATTTGTATTTTGTTTTTTTTAGTGGTTTCTACACTACCAGTTAATCCTAGAGTTGCTGAATCTCAGATTAGCAAGAAACCTGGTATTAGCAGTTTAAAAATGCAGATACTTCAGAAACCACTAAAGAAAAAAGACAATTCATGTAAATTGCAAATTGTCCAGAGAAGCATCATAGGTAAATTTATATTTATTTATTTTTGGCTTTGGTTACCCCTTAAAACAACTCTATTTAAATCAAGTTTTAAATGCTAAGAATAAATACAGGATGTGCTCAGGCAGGCTGACAATTTACTGTTTATACTCTCATTTATACTCTCATTTATACTCTCATTTATACTCTCATTTATACTCTCATTTATACTCTCATTTATGCTCTCATTTATGCTCTCATTTATACTCTCATTTATACTCTCATTTATACTCTCATTTATGATCTCATTTATGATCTAATTTATTCTGCCCAGTAATATCACATGAACCTTTTTAACCATTGTCCATTCCCAAATTTTTTTTATTGGATTTTAAGTTTAATGAATAAGTACAGCCCTCGACCAACTGACTAGTTGCTTCTCCCCACCACTCACTCCCGCATACTAGGTGCAGGTACTTCTCTTTCTAGACACCCCCCGTCACTTGCATTTGTGTAAGCATTCCTCTTTGGGTACTGGAACACCAGGGAATAGACACAGGACAGGTCAAATCTCTTGCTTGCCTATTCCTAGTGCTCTGGGAAAAACAACAACCGCAGATGGCCTACATGCCATCCCTAAAATTGTGCCGGCCCGGGCCTCTGTGGCCTTCCCACAAATCTGGGCCTGGATAAATATAGTTTTCTAAGGAAAAAGATCATTTAAAACATTTTTACTTGAAGGTATTCTGAATAAAGCAAAGTAAATACATCTTTAAGTCTTTTTTAAAATAAATATTCTCTTTGTTATATCTGACTCACCAAACTTAGTTTTGAGAGTGGCTAGGAATCCGATTACTGCCAACTGCATTGTTTTGCTAACTGGAATGTTGGAGTATCTTTCAATTCCCAGAACCAATACAGCAAAATGAACTTCCAGACATCTGCAACACTGTGCTAGCTCTAACCATTATTCTGATATGTATGCCAAGTTTAAAGGTCAAGCAGAAGTAACAATACATTAATAAAAAGGCATTCAATTGTTCCTGTTGCGCATACTGTATCTAATGGCCACATTTGAAGGAATGAAGTAATCTGCAATCTCGGACAAACCAAGCAGGAGTCTACAAAACAAACCCCTTATAGGTTTTACCTTATTATATGTCTTTGTTTTCTGGGAACAAACCATAATGAAAAGCTTGTTGACGTGTTCCAGTTTTTACAGCTGCTGAGCCCAGGCCTGGATTTCCATTTTCCTATTAACGCCTCAAAATCACAGTAACTTCAATCCAGTGACACCAATAAATTTGCCATGAAGGGAACAAAATCAAATCAAAACAAAACACACCCATTGAAAGAATGAATACTTCCCTCGCCCCTATTAAAATCATGTTTCACCTCTGTATTTGTCTACTGCAGAAATTAGCCTTTTTCTCAGGGGAAGCCAGATGACGTCTGGGAGTCTGCCTGGCAACCCAAAAACTGCTTCAGAATTCTACAGTTAACTATAAAGGAGAATAAAGGGTATAATCAATGGGAGGTGCTATGATTTATTATGCCATTTTCCCATTTTGTGGGGTTGGTTCGGCCAGGCTTTTGGATTTGAATCGGAATCCTGATGAAAAATAGTCTGGATTTGGGTGTGCTGACATCTTGACTCAATTTCCCAGGGAGGCACCAGGAATCCTTGGGAAATGGAGTCAAGCTGGCCAGTAACGTATGCCCGGAACCGACTGAAATCAGCCCGAAATCGCCCGGAATTCGTGGCGCACGAGCTGCTGGGGGGCCCTGAGGGGGTGGGGCCCTGGCCCAATCGCACACCCTGCTCCCCTAGTAATTACGCCACTGAAGGTGGTGGCACAGCACCCCAGCCATGGGCACTTTTCTTCTTATACTCCCCCAAACATTTATGTCTGAATAAGCTTCTGTTATAATCGTAACCATGGCTGAAAGTGCAATCTTATAAATTTTAAAGCAAGCTAAGGAAAGTTTTATTAATTACATTTCTTGCAAAGGACTGCAGCTCTGTTTCTCACAGCCAGCAGCCTAATGCCAAATTGGATACAGCTTTCCAAACTGCTTTGCGTGTTCCAGAAGCATCTCCAACTCTTCTGGGGCTAATTGCATGTACATAAAGCACTCTGCATCCATAGGTAGCACAATGCAACATGTGCCAAGTCCTGGAGAAGTAGAATATGATCCATGCCAGAGAAAGCCCTAACGGATAAGATTCAGCATCTCAGGAGTTTTATTCTAACTGCCATATGTCTGTGGCATACAGCATTCCTAAACCACAAGTCATTTATATAAGTATTTATTTCAAGGCTTACATTCTCCTTTAAGAACAAGCAATCTACAATGTCATAATAGTGACAAAATAGTATATTGCTGTGAAATAGCTGCAAGGAGAAGGTATAAAGGTGAGGGTTACATTTCTGTATCCGCTGGTTTTTATGTGGAAATGCTGGTGCTTATCAGACGGCGAGTATTCACATGCAACTCATTTAATGCTGCAAGCAGAAGTATGAGAAATAATGAGTGTCTACATTTCCCCTGCATAATAAATCAGCAGAGCCATAATGTTCACAAGTCATAGTAAGCCTGTCTTTAATGTGTCAAATGTTGTCATAAATCCGTATTCCCAATCTATACTTCATTCTGTGTATTAAAATTAACCTTCAAAATGACAGTTTTTATATCCTGAATGCGACAGTTACGGTTAGATGGTATTCTCTTATTTAGACCTTAAGCTCTGTTTTCTGACCTCTATTAGGACACACACAAAAATATTATTGGTTCATAGAATCCATAAACAGGTGATGAAGTCACAAATATTTAAATTTTTTTGTGCTCGTCATCAGCAGTCTATTCACCTTTCTGTGCAGAACAGTGGGGTTCCTCATTATACAACAACTCAACATTTCTTCTTCTGCCAAAGCACTACAGATAAACTAAACGTCTCTTGGGATAAACAATTAATGATCTACCCTGGAGGAAGAGAGCCAATGATCCCCCCTGACTATTCGAATTTCTTTTTACAAGACAGAAGGGAAATTCCAATTGGAAAGTAAACTCATCCATAGAAAAATAACTGGCAGCTAGCTTATATCCTCTCAAATTTGGACAAAATATCTTATTATGCAATGGATAACAGTGGAATTTAAATGTACTCAGATGCAAAACTCAATATCTGTTAAAGGGGGATGGGGTGTACTAACATTGGAGATAAATATCTCAAGAGATCTCTGGAGATGTTGCCCATGGCAACCAATCAGCGATTAGATTTACCTGCAGCAACTAGCTTTAACACATGTAAGTTACAAAATAAAATAAAAGATCTGATTGGGTGTTATGGGCAACATCTTCGGTAATCCCTGGAGATTGGTTGTTATGGGCAACATCTTTGGTAATCCCTGGAGATATTTATCTCCAATATTAGTAAACATGTCCCTTAATTTGTTGGGGCATGTACTGACCTCACTATTTATGTGAAGTTCCAAGACAAACATGAGCAGGGACCAACAGAGGCATGGTCTGTAGCAGGCAATACGTCCCATAACTAGGGGCCAGGGCCAGATTTAGGGGTAGGCACATGCCTAGGGCGCAAAACTGGGGGCCGCCAGGCACATACCTTCTCTGCCGCACATACCTGCCGCACATACCTTCTCTGTCCGGTCCCCACTCTCCCCGACTGCCTGTTCTCTCTTCCAGCAATTTTATAATTCTGCTCGGATGTTGACCGGCCAGGTTGTCTAGGGCGCCTGGCCAGCCTGGCTCGGCTCTGCTAGGGGCATGTAGAAAGGAGGGCCTATACGGTGTTAAGCATATTCCTCATGCAGGGTCTCCGGCCCCGGACACGGCAAAACCAGGTACACAAATGCCCATGCTCCTCGTATGCGGGTGGATGAGCACGCCAAAATTGGCTGCGGCTGGGGCCCGGAGGGGGGTTTTGTGGCAGGGTCGGGGCTCAGGGGGCCCTGAGACAGTAGCCCAAATGGGCCCTGGGCCCCCCAGTCCAACCCTGTCCTCATGCTATTAATTAACAATTAAAACCATGCCTATGATCACAGCGAGCAGTTCGGCACCATAGTGTGGAACTTGTAGTCATACATAATAATTTTACATCTACATCTATCTACAGTATGCTTTTGCAGGAGTAATGCTTAAGGACAATTCATTTCATATTGAGAATTTCTTTTAATTCATACACTTGAGATTCACAATTGAGAGTCGAAATTCGAATAAAAAAAAAGACGAATCGAATTTAATTAAAAAAATCAAAGTTTTTAACTTCGGGTGAATAGGCTGTATTCGAATCGTTCAAATCAAAGTTTTACCGCATTCAATCAAATTCTGATCAAAGGATTTGACCCAAATGACTCTAGGAGGTCCCTCATAGGCTGAAACAAACAGCAATTAGACAGGTTTTAGATGGCGAATGGTTGAAGTTTTAAAGAGACATGGTAAATTTAGAATTTTGGACTATTGTCTTTTTCTTCTGATTCTTTCCAGTTTTCAAATGTTCTGTAAGGCTACGAATGTATTATTGCTGCTTTTTATTACTCAACTTTCTATTCATTCTCTACATCATACTAAAAATTAAATCAAAGGTAAACAACCCCTTTAATACAAGGCATGAAGAGTGTGTATAGACACAAGTCATTTTGTGACTAGTGTCAGTTGGTTACACTGGGTACAAAATGAATCTGAGTCAGTTCATACGGACTTAAGAGATGTAATGAGTCTTAGGGAGAAATGTACAGCCCTCTTCCAAATGAACTGGTTAAATTAACCATAGTATTGCTTTTTAATGGACCTGTAGATAAAGCCAGATGGAAGCAGGGGCTGAAAGCATGAATACTTGTGGAAGAAGCTGCCACATTTGGAACACGGTTAGAGATGACATGAACTGGCTAAATGAGGCACAAAATGGTTAGCAATATGAGGAGACGTGAGAGAGAGCTGCAGCCAGAGTGATAAAAGGAACTGGCATCTTCTCAATGAAAAATACACATGATTATAAGCAAATTAGTGCTCCATTTGTGGAATCACTGGATGAATGTGCTCGAGCACAGGGGGCACAAAATTGCCCCCTTATTACAATATTGTAAAATAGAAGGATGATAGATAATGCCAAGTAGATCCAAGTACTATAGAGGATGACACAAATGAAATTGCTCATATTTAAAAGAAGATTGTACATTTTATGGTATAATACACACGTTTCAGGGACTCAAGTAACACACCTGACATTCATTCTTATGGGATTTTTAGAGGTGTGTAAGTTAGAATTCACTATTTAATAAATACGCCTTCAAAAGTACCATAGGCATGAATAGAAAGTGGTAGAATTTTACTGGGATGAGATCTTAATTCTCACTTCGATAAATGTGGTCCAAACCCTAGAGCGGTGATCCCCAACCAGTAGCTCGTGAGTAACATGTTGCTCTCCAACCCCTTGGATGTTGCTCCCAGTGGCCTCAAAGCAGGTTCTTATTTTTGAATTCCAGGCTTGGAGGCAAGTTTCGGTGCATAAAAACCAGGTGTACTGCCAAACAGAAATGCAATGTAGGCCACAAAATGGCCAATCACGGCACTTATTTGGCACCACTGTCTCTGCCTATGACTCTAACTGATCACTATGTTACCAAACGGTCTCCATTGGATTTCTTAGTATATATATATATATATATATATATATATATATAAGCAAAGAATAGCGACACTCACAGGTTTTTCTTCATGGTGCAAAATAGATTTATTGTGCTCGACGTTTCGATCCCCCACAGGGATCTTTGTCAAGAGATTTCCAGTGAACAAACAGAATACCCACAATCCCACCTACTTTTAAATCTTGGGCCGTTTATTCGGCGCCAAATTAGGTTGCTAGGCAACACAGAACGCTAAAACAAAAGTGAAGTGCCAAGTTGGATTTTAAGAGAGGGAAGTGAATCGGTAACAACATAACCCAGTGTGGTGAGAAGGGAACAAAGTAAGAACAAGGTAGCAAGGAGATGTGTAGACAAAGTAACAAAAAGATAAAAAAGAAAGAAAAAGAAACGAACCAGCGCTTAAGCAGAGTACACAGAGCCGTCCAACCCGAGGTCCGCAAACGGTTAGGCAGTCATAGCGCATAGGGCCAAACGGATCACAGTATAGTGGTGGGTGTGTCGGAGGCCCGACTCACGATCGCTGCATATGGTTTCCAATTTGCGAGTCACATAGCAACCGCACCAAGGAATCAAATGGAGGCCGAAGAGTACAGCGCCGCAGGGTGCATAGACCTTTTGGCGTCTACTCTTACCGGCGGATATTAGGGGGAATTCTGCGTGCCTAGCATCGAAAGTAAAAGCCGAGCAGGGGGCAAAACATCGCCAGGTATATAAGCCTATTGGTGTATGTCCCCAGTCGGCGGGCACTCATCAATGGCACACGGCTGTCCTTATAAGGGTGCGAAGAAGTCGTAAGTTCCAAAAATGCTTTGCTTATCCACCCCGCGGTGGTTCAGCGCTGGAAACTATTATGCTTAGACCAACCCCACATATTACTGGTAATGCAATGCCTGTCAAATCATAATCAAATAATAGGGGCCAGTGTACTTACTTGCTGCGCTGGAAGATATAGTTGAAACAAGTGAGTTTCAAAGTGGAGGAACAGACAGTGAGGAGATAGGAGAAAGAGTCAGAGGGTTAGGATCAGAGCATGGTATTCATATACACTATTTGGCATTCAATCACATTTTAAGTATACACAAGTTGGCATTACGATCAGATGGAAGCATATTGGTCAAATCTATAGTCCCTGTTTCATATGAAACATCCTAGGGGTAAAGTCTTTTACTATACCAACGCTACATAGATGATCTGCTGATAATCTGGGACGGAGATTCTTTGTCTCTAACTACATTTTTTGACACTCTCAATAAACTGGATTCTCCGATTAGGTTCACTTTGAACTATAGTGAACTGAGTATTGAATTCCTTGATTTACAGATCTTCAAAACAGAGACAGGAATAGGCACTAGCCTATATAAGAAATCCACTGATCGTAACACGATCCTGCATGCGAAAAGTGATCATCCACCAACCACTATTCGTGCAATCCCCTACTCCCAATTTCTAAGGACGATAAGGAACAACAGTGATCCTGATAAAGCACAGCTCCAACTCCATGATATGTTTAATAGATTTCTGGATAGGGGATACAAGGAAGGATTACTCAGAGAACAACTCCAGCGGGCTCTTACATTTTCCCAAACTGACTTGCTTGTTACCAAGACGAAGGATGCCCAGCCTGTGTCCAGAATGATTTTTAAAACCAATTACTCACACATTTCCAGAGACCTAAATAAAAGTATACGCAAGAACTGGCCGATTATTGCTATGGATAACACCCTCTCTTTGCATCAGGCTCCACTACCCATGTTCGGCCATGGCAGAAATCGGAATCTAAAGGACATTTTAATGAAAACTGATTTTTTACAGATGCCCACCACAACACAGACCAACTGGCTGACCACGCAACGCAAATTAGGTTGCTATAGATGCCCAGACTGCACGACATGCAGATCCATGCTGACGGGGAAGGATTTCCCACACCCTCACACTGGTAAGAGGTTTAAAATATTACATAGGATATCATGTACCTCATCGTTTGTGGTATATATTATCACCTGCCCCTGTGGCCTCTGCTACGTGGGCAAGGCAACAACACCCCTGAAAGATAGAATCGCGAATCATCGCGCAGCCATCAGTAAGGCCCTCAAAGAAAACTCCGCGAAACAACCTGTGGCGAGACACTTCTTGCAGAAGGGGCATGGTCTGCCTACACTTAGGTGTATGGCCATTGACTTCCAGCCACCGTTGGCACGTGGTGGCAACAGGGACCTGGCGCTACTGAGACGCGAATCCAAATGGATCTACCAGCTGGACACCGTTGCCCCTCGGGGGCTTAACGAGACTTTACCCCTAGGATGTTTCATATGAAACAGGGACTATAGATTTGACCAATATGCTTCCATCTGATCGTAATGCCAACTTGTGTATACTTAAAATGTGATTGAATGCCAAATAGTGTATATGAATACCATGCTCTGATCCTAACCCTCTGACTCTTTCTCCTATCTCCTCACTGTCTGTTCCTCCACTTTGAAACTCACTTGTTTCAACTATATCTTCCAGCGCAGCAAGTAAGTACACTGGCCCCTATTATTTGATTATGATTTGACAGGCATTGCATTACCAGTAATATGTGGGGTTGGTCTAAGCATAATAGTTTCCAGCGCTGAACCACCGCGGGGTGGATAAGCAAAGCATTTTTGGAACTTACGACTTCTTCGCACCCTTATAAGGACAGCCGTGTGCCATTGATGAGTGCCCGCCGACTGGGGACATACACCAATAGGCTTATATACCTGGCGATGTTTTGCCCCCTGCTCGGCTTTTACTTTCGATGCTAGGCACGCAGAATTCCCCCTAATATCCGCCGGTAAGAGTAGACGCCAAAAGGTCTATGCACCCTGCGGCGCTGTACTCTTCGGCCTCCATTTGATTCCTTGGTGCGGTTGCTATGTGACTCGCAAATTGGAAACCATATGCAGCGATCGTGAGTCGGGCCTCCGACACACCCACCACTATACTGTGATCCGATTGGCCCTATGCGCTATGACTGCCTAACCGTTTGCGGACCTCGGGTTGGACGGCTCTGTGTACTCTGCTTAAGCGCTGGTTCGTTTCTTTTTCTTTCTTTTTTATCTTTTTGTTACTTTGTCTACACATCTCCTTGCTACCTTGTTCTTACTTTGTTCCCTTCTCACCACACTGGGTTATGTTGTTACCGATTCACTTCCCTCTCTTAAAATCCAACTTGGCACTTCACTTTTGTTTTAGCGTTCTGTGTTGCCTAGCAACCTAATTTGGCGCCGAATAAACGGCCCAAGATTTAAAAGTAGGTGGGATTGTGGGTATTCTGTTTGTTCACTGGAAATCTCTTGACAAAGATCCCTGTGGGGGATCGAAACGTCGAGCACAATAAATCTATTTTGCACCATGAAGAAAAACCTGTGAGTGTCGCTATTCTTTGCTTCTATGATTACTTCATTCAGACGAGCACCCAGGTATTACCCTTGTCTACGGAGTGCACCCTTTTGGATCTGTCTATATATATATATATATATATATATATATATATATATATATATATATATATATATATATATATATATATATATATATATATATATATAGTATATATATATATAGTATAAACCTGTGGAGCTTTAACAATAATGCCTGACTGTTATTTTGTTTGCAAGAAACTTTTGGTGTCCTTATTTACAAGAGAAGTGCAGTTGCTCTCACCTTCACTCTTCCACTTAACAAAGGCCCATCCTGGGTGAGTTCAGTGTACCTGTGCTCTATCTTTCACTTGTCGGACAAAGCCTGTTTTAGCCAAGATAGAATTATAGGAGCTAAAACTATGAGCAAAAAACAGAGAGTGCACATCAAGAATGCTAATTCATTGGGGTTGACCCAATCCTTGGCAAATACTCAATAGGTAGAATTACTTATTTGGAAGGAGATGCCTTTCCTATCTGTACATATTACTATCTATACAGCAGACCCCACTGTCACTGGGGGGGGTGCAGGGGGCCCGGCGTCTACTGCATCGTAGTCCCCCTTCCCAAGCTCCTCTCATACCTTTAAAATAGTAGCTTGTTGAAAGCTGAGAGGTGCATTGCGGTTGGTCTAGAAGGGTGGCCTGGGGAGGAGTGACTGTTCATGCCAGGCCCTCTCTGTAGATCGTTTGTTCTGCACTTTATTTTGAAGGCATCTGTGAATGAGCCAAAAACCCCACTGCTACCCACACCTGGTTGCCCCAGCTCTCCAGTTCTAGATATAACAGCTGCATAGGAGCAGTCTGGAAAAGGGATCACAGGGTTTTAGTGGTGCTCCATTAGAGTGTTTCTCCATCAATCGCTCCTACTTGAGCTATATGAAGTGCATGCAAAATGCCATTATAGAGGGCCATGTAGGAGATCCTCTGCAGGAATATTAGTTGTGGACACGAATGATCCTAAAGGGGGAACTCCGGCTACCAAACCAACATTTGATAAAGAGGCACACATATCACAGAAACCCCTAATATACCCATCACTTCAAAAAGTATGAATAAATGCCATTTCTATGCTGAAATCCAGCTGTTTAACAACTTCTCCACAGCTTACAGACAGCATGCAGGAACTACATAACCCACAATGCATTGCACTGTGATGTTCCTTTCCTTATTGAA
Organism: Xenopus laevis; assembly: GCF_017654675.1. Lineage (NCBI taxonomy): Eukaryota > Metazoa > Chordata > Amphibia > Anura > Pipidae > Xenopus > Xenopus laevis. The sequence goes on along the minus strand of NC_054381.1, from coordinate 27,238,288 downwards.
ATCACGTGTGCAGGGAATTGTGGGATTTGGAGGATGCAGGCTGAGGACAGATGGCTGTTGATACAAAGTAACAGTAGTCAGCCAGCTCAGCAAAGTAGTCAGACATATCAGCAGGAGAGCAGGAGGCTAGGCGTAGGGAACTGTTAGAAACCATTAAAAATCATGAAAAGTCTGAATATTTTTTAATTTATGTATATTGCAAAGTTGCTTGAAATTATGTTTAATTTTCAAAAAGCTTACGTTATGTTTTTGTGGAGTTCCCCTTTAACATCATAAAATATATTTTTCCATGTAAGCACAAACATTTCTTATTTTTTCAAAACCAAGGTAACTGTTTAAAAAGGTTATTCTACCTTAGTATCAAATGTTATTTTCATTGGCCTTTGTTTTTTATTTTTTCTTGAATTTTTTGCAGCCGTTTGACTTTTTCCAGGACCCAATTTAAAAAACAAATGCTCTGTAAGGCTACACATGTATTGTTATTGCTACTTTTTATTGCTCATCTTTCTATTCAGGCCTCTCCTATTAATATTCCAGTCTCTTGTTGAAATCAGTTTGGTTGCTAGGGTAATTTGGGCCATAGCACCCAGATTACTGAAATTTCAAACTGGAGATCTGCTAAATAGAAAGCTAAATAACCCAAAAACCACAAATAATGAAAACCAATTGCAAATTGCCTCATAGTATCACTCTCTACATCATACTAAAAGTTAATTAAACAACCCATTCAAGATAGTAAAGAAACACTGCTTTTGGTTCCCGTTCTAATATTCTGTTCAGTGATTTCTGCCCACGTTGTTAACTGAGCATCTTTGCAGCAAGGGAATTCACCATTTCTGGTAATCCCTCTTTTATGTTCAGTATTTACTGATCTGCTGTATTCCCACAAGAGTAAAATAAGTGCTTAGCATATTTTAAGCCTCTTTACAAAACTTTAAAAATGAGAAAATGGCAAATAGAATCAGGGCATAATCCACAATAATGATCTTTATGCAGAAATAAACTGATTTACATGGAGAGTTCTGTTCATTATTGGATTCTGCGTGCAAAGTACTTGCTTTAGTCTTTAAAGTATTCCCTGTTTGTAATAGGCTCTCTTTTAGTGATGGGCGAATTTGTTTTGCCGAAAAAATTGTGAATTTCCAGCGAAATACGCGAAACGATGAAAAATTTGCAAAAAGCATTGAAGTAAATGGTTGTCAAAATTAGTTTTTTGACAACCATTTACGGCAATTGTTATACGCACACCTATTTTGGCCAAATGCGTTATAGTCAATGGGCGTCCAAGTAATTTCGACCCACGACAATGTTTATGTGTGTGACTATTCTGACGTGCGCTCTAATTTTTTAGACACAGCAGATTTTTCGCTGGCCAATTTTCCCTGCAGTTTCACGAAATTTATGGAAATCACGCCTGCCGAATTTATTCGCCCATCACTACTCTCTTTACTTTGCCTTAATTTCTCTATGAATATCCAGTAAAACACATCATTTTCAATTATGTTGTCTAGGGAACATTGTTTATTTGCATATCTCTGCTTATATAATTGAAGGTAGCCATGATTGCTCTAATAAGCTTATCCAAATACTATAAACAGTATTCAAATACTAGGATTTACTAAGGTACAACTTTTGATTTGAATAAAACCTCACTTTTGAGAGTGCCATTGTAACAGTTCAGTGTAAAAATAAAAACTGGGTAAATAAAAAATGTTTCTAATATAGTTAGTTAGGCAAAAATGTAATGTATAAAGGCTGGAGTGACTGGATGTCTAACATAATAGCCAGAACACTACTTCCTGCTTTTCTTTTCAGCTCTATAACTCTGAGTTAGTCAGCGACTTGAAGGGGGGCCACATGGGACATAATTGTTCAGTGAGTTTGTAATTGATCCTCAGCATTCAGCTCAGATTCAAAAGTAACAGTTATGACCAATGTGCTCGCCCCCCTTAAGTCACTGATTGGTTACTGTCAGGAAGTAATGTTCTGGCTATAATGTGAGACATCCAGTCACTCCAGCCTTTATACATTACATTTTTGCCTAACTATATTGAAAACTTATTTTGCACAGCCTATCTATTTTTTTTTATATAATCTTTATTTTTGGTAGATATAGCATACACGAAAATAACATCTCGACAGTCAATGTATAACAATAAAGCATGTTATTCATACAGTGTGATCATTCAACTGTTAGAGAGAATGGGGACATGGGGAAGGGGGAGATAACCAACAGAGTTAACGCATAAACTCAGTGTTGACATTACTTTACCAGATTTCCAAGCCCTCTTTCCTAAATATCCTTTCGCCAGTGCCATCTCTGAAACAGAAGTGAGTTGTAACTCATACATTTCTAGCGAAGTGTTAACGTTTTACTCATTCCCTATGGTAGAGAGGAAGGGGGTGGACTGTTGTAGAAGGGATCTAGCGAGGATACCCTGGGCAAGCATCAATATAAACAATAGTAAAGAAAAAAAAAGGGGAAAAGAGGGGGGGGGGGGTTTATACAAATGAATAAATAAAACTAGTGCTAGGCCAAACACCACAAATCGTTCATTCTGTAATACAATGAATTGTATTCAAATACAAGGTTGCTCCTGTCCGGTTAGATATTCTTTATAGCATCTGATTCCAAAAACATAACCCAAGCCGTCCATGTCTTGACATACAATGTTTGTCTATCATGCATATATGACAATAGCTCCTCCATACGCATTATCTGGCTCATTTCGGAAATCCACTCGCTGAATGTAGGAGGTGCTGTGGATTTCCAGTGTACAGCCTGTCTATTTACCCAGTTTTTATTTTTATACTGAACTGTATTTTTTTTTTATGTTTTTTTCTACTATTATAATTCACATACTGTATGGAGTTGCAGATTAAGGATTTATGCTTCTATTTTTTTATTTCATACATATTAAGCCATGCAACTCTTATCCCTTCTGTTTCTTTTTATTAATTGAATGTCATAGGTTCCCGATAAAATGAATAATGCTGAAAATGATGATTTATGTCTTACTGGATATTCAAATGACAGATACAGGTCTATGAATTCTTAACAAATTGCATATGTGAAGTTCAGACATGGTCAAGGCCTTGTTAGCCAATAAAAATGTAAATGCTCACTATCCATTTTAGTAAACTGTTTAATAGACCCAGACAATGACTGTGCATTTGAATGTCGTTTTGCCAAGCTTATACTTAAGGTGAGTAAAGTGAGCACTCTTTTTTTTGGCAAAGCTCAACTAAAATAAGTTAAAACAGTTATGTATGAATGTTAAATAAAAGGGTTGTTCACCTTCCAAACACTTTTTTCAGGACAATTGTTTTCAGATCATTCCCCAGAATTAACTACTTTTTTCATTTACTTTCCATTATTTATTTTTTACCGTTTTTTCAAAATCTAAGTTTAAAGTTGAATGTCCCTGACTCTGGTGTTTGAGTCTGGCAGCTCAGTAATTCAGGTGCAGATTCTGCTCTGTTACAATTTTGCAACATTTAGTTGATCCATTTCTCAGCAGCATCTCTGGAGTATTAGCAACTATTGTATCAATTCTAACAGCTGCCTGTAATGAAACCCAGAGATTCTGCTCAGCAGGGACAAAGATAAGAAATGTATCAACTAAATGTATCAATTTAAAACTGTTTACAGGGTTGGTGACCCCCCTCCCAGAGCTGATCGCCTAGCGAAATCGCCTCGCTAGGCGATTTCGAGCGACAATAGAAAAAAGATCGCCGCGTGTGTTTTTACGTTGGCGATTTGTCGCGATTCCCCATAGACGCCAGCGCAAAAGTTTCCCCAGCGATTGCGGATTATAAGTCGCCGCGAGTCAAATCGCGGCGCTATCGCCTAGTGTGGCCTTACCCTTAGAAGGTGAAAAATTACACTTTACACTTCAATAAAAGAAAAACGGTCACACATAGAAAATAGAAAGTAATTGGAAAAATTCTTTATTTCTGAAGAACTATCTGAAAACATCTTGGTATTTGAAAGTGAACAACCCCTTTAAGTGCATCAGGACTGTCCTAACTTGGGTCTTTAAAAAGGGACAGGCTTACAGGATTCCAATCGCCCACCAGAAGACATTATACCATAGGCCTCATTTTTTCTTCTCTCCTCCCTCCACCTCTTTATTATATCTTTACTGTCTGTTTTCTTTACCTTCTATAATCTATAATTCAACTTATTTGTCAATTTGTTCCCATTGAGTAACAAGGAATGGCCAATGAAATTGTTAGGAGCTGATTTGTCCAGTGAAAGTTTTCCTGGTATCCCCGTGGGTCAGACAATGCTGCTGTTACTTGGTGTGCCTGGGGGGAGGGTTGCCTTACCAGCAGCACTTAAGGACCTGGGGCACATCAGAAGGGCATAATTTAAGCTTCATAGGACTGTAGTCCTTTGGTAGAGATATAGTCCTTGAAACCATCATCTTTTATGTGTGAAACTACCAGTTTTAGCTTGGAATTTCTGTCACATATTTGTTTGTAATGATACAATTTTGTATGGGACCTATTATCCCAATTGCTCTGGACCTGGGGTTTTACGGATATGGGATCTTTCTGTTATTTGGATCATCATACTTTGTCTAATCATTTGAATATTAAATAAACCCAACAGAATTGTTTTGCCTCCAATAAGGATCCATTATATCTTCTTAGCTGGGATCAGGGCCAAGCCAGGCCGGACGGACGCCCTAGGCAACCTGGCCGGCAAGCCCCGCACCCCACACGCGTGTACGCATGTGTGTGCGACGGAGGGATGGAGGGGAGGGGTGAGCAATGGAAGGGACAGCGACGGAGGGGAGTAGAGGGAGGGACAGCGATGGAGTGGAGGATGTCGGGACTAGGGGTAGGCAGAAAACTATTTTAGAGGTAGCTGCCCAGCACCCCCCTATTATTGTGCCCTAGGCAGCTGCCTCTTCTGCCTACCCCTAGTTCCGGCCCTGGCTGGGATCAAGCACAAAGCACTGTTTTATTTAATGAATTATTTGATGAAAACTGAGTCTATAGGAGATGGTCTTTCCGTAATTTGGAGCTTTCTGGATAACTGATCCCTTGCCTGTATTTATCCACTTATATTGAATATAAGTTGAACTAGGACTTGACAATAAGATGACTTATCTGTCCTGCAATCAAATCAATCAGATTTATGTGCAGTATAGTTAGCATTTCTCTGAGGCTCTTTGACTACCATGCAAATAGATGGATATTTAAAGGTATTCATTTATTTTTTCTAATTGATGGAACCATCCATCTGCTAGAAACTTGGAAGTAAATCAAATGTCATATTTTCCAGGGACTTTGGCTTAGTTTGGGCATTTCATAATGTATTTTGCTGTATAAATTGTATTCTTATATGACCCTAAATTAATCTTCTAAAAGTCTTCTTAAATAAAAATTGCCTTAATTGCTGGAGCAGTGAGCCATTAATTGTAGCTAATCAGCTCATCTTCAACATTTGAATTACATTTTTTCCAATCATATATGGAATCTGGCATATGAGCATTTTATGAATTAACCCTTTAAGTGCCAGCAGAATTTCACATTTTGGTTACGCGAAATGCCAGCCGTTTTTGAAACATTTTGTGCTCTCTCACTTTAGGGGCATTTTCTGAGGGGAAACCTATAGTTTACCTAGGAAAACTATACATTGTTTTTTTCGGTAGAAACTGAGCTTTCTAAATCTGCCGGAGTTTTCATGTATTTCCACCTGTGCAAAAAAATTTATAGTGCTAAATACCAAAAAAAAATGAAAAATTACCATTTTTCATCGTATATCAATTTATACCAGAAAAATATTTCATTTTAGGGATGAAAATCCAACTGATTTGGAAAGCCTTATGTCTCTCGAACGTGCCAATACCAGATATGTATAGTTTTAGGGAGATTTAGGATTTCTGTACAGCAAAAACTCCCGGCAGTATATTACCGAATTTTGAAAGCACTAAGGCAGAAAACGGCATGCTTTAGATTCCAAGGCAAAAAATCCTGAAACCGTAGGTTTACCCCAGAAAACCATACATTTTTGAAAAGTACACATTCTGCCGATTACAAAATGGGTAACTATGTCTCTCTACTCCCAACTACCAAACATAAAAGCTTGTCTGAAAATAGCGGTTTTTCAAAAAAAAATTCAAAATTCTGAAAAATCATTTCAAAGGTTTTATTTTGCTGCTCCGCATATCCCAAACTATATTAGGTACCAAGAAAAAGCACCTGAAATATGATTGCCAGGGGTCCACTGAACAGTTTGATACCCATTATGCATAGGTTTACCAAAGTATCTGGCATTTAGAGACACCAATATGAAGTTAGCACATCCAAATTGATCAGGACTTTACTTCAGCTACTGAGAAATCAACACATTGACTGCATTTTTTGTGGGGTAAAAACACAGAAATATATGTTTACCCCCCAAACCCATATATTTTTGGAAAGTACACATTCTACTGAATCTAAATGGGTACCCATGCCTTTCTGCTCCAAACTACTGAGTCGCAAGGCTTTCCCAAAATTGTCGGTTTTGGTGAAATATCTGAAAATTGCCTCAAACCTTCAACTTCCCAGCACCATATCGCCCATGTATCATTACGTACTAAGAAAAAGCACCCTAAATATGATTGCCAGGGTTCCTCTGAACATTTTGGTGGTCATTGTTCATAAGTTTACCAAAGTATCTGGCATTTAGAGGCCCCAAAATGAAGTTAGCGCATACAAACAGTCCCGTGGGTAACTTCAGCTAATGAAAGATCAACACATTGACTGCATTTTTGTGGGGTAAAAACACAGAAATATATGTTTACCCCCCAAAACCCATATATTTTTGGAAAGTACACATTCTACCGAATCTAAAATGGGTACCCATGCCTTTCTGCTCCAAACTACTGAGTCGCAAGGCTTTCCCAAAATTGTCGGTTTTGGTGAAATATCTGAAAATTGCCTCAAAGCTTCAACTTCCCAGCACCATATCACCCATGTATCGTTACGCACCAAGAAAAAGCACCCTAAATATGATTGCCAGGGTTCCTCCAAACAATTTGGTGGCCATTGTTCATAGGTTTACCAAAGTATCTGGCATTTAGAGGCCTCAAAATGAAGTTAGCGTATACAAATAGTCCTGTGGGTAACTTCATCTAATGAAAAATCAACACATTGACTGCATTTTTGTGGGGTAAAAACACAGAAATATATGTTTACCCCCCAAACCCATATATTTTTGGAAAGTACACATTCTACTGAATCTAAAATGGGTACCCATGCCTTTCTGCTCCAAACTACTGAGTCGCAAGGCTTTCCCAAAGTTGTCGGTTTTGGTGAAATATCTGAAAATTGCCTCAAAGCTTCAACTTCCCAGCACCATATCACCCATGTGTCATTACGTACTAAGAAAAAGCACCCTAAATATGATTGCCAGGGTTCCTCTGAACATTTTGATGGCCATTGTTCATAAGTTTACCAAAGTATCTGGCATTTAGAGGCCCCAAAATGAAGTTAGCGCATACAAACAGTCCCGTGGGTAACTTCATCTAATGAAAAATCAACACATTGACTGCATTTTTGTGGGGTAAAAACACAGAAATATATGTTTACCCCCCAAACCCATATATTTTTGGAAAGTACACATTCTACTGAATCTAAAATGGGTACCCATGCCTTTCTGCTCCAAACTACTGAGTCGCAAGGCTTTCCCAAAGTTGTCGGTTTTGGTGAAATATCTGAAAATTGCCTCAAAGCTTCAACTTCCCAGCACCATATCACCCATGTGTCATTACGTACTAAGAAAAAGCACCCTAAATATGATTGCCAGGGTTCCTCTGAACATTTTGGTGGCCATTGTTCATAAGTTTACCAAAGTATCTGGCATTTAGAGGCCCCAAAATGAAGTTAGCGCATACAAACAGTCCCGTGGGTAACTTCAGCTAATGAAAAATCAACACATTGACTGCATTTTTGTGGGGTAAAAACACAGAAATATATGTTTACCCCCCAAACCCATACATTTTTGGAAAGTACACATTCTACAGAATCTAAAATGGGTACCCATGCCTTTCTGCTCCAAACTACTGAGTCGCAAGGCTTTCCCACATTTGTCGGTTTTGGTGAAATATATGAAAATTGCCTCAAAGCTTCAACTTCCCAGCACCATATCACCCATGTATCGTTATGCACCAAGAAAAAGCACCCTAAATATGATTGCCAGGGTTCCTCCGAACAGTTTGGTGGCCATTGTTCATAGGTTTACCAAAGTATCTGGCATTTAGAGGCCCCAAAATGAAGTTAGCGCATACAAATAGTCCTGTGGGTAACTTCAGCTAATGAAAGATCAACACATTGACTGCATTTTTGTGGGGTAAAAACACAGAAATATATGTTTACCCCCCAAACCCATACATTTTTGGAAAGTACACATTCTACAGAATCTAAAATGGGTACCCATGCCTTATTGCTCCAAACTACCGAGTCGCAAGGCTTTCCCAAAGTTGCCGGTTTTGGTGAAATATCTGAAAATTGCCTCAAAGCTTCAACTTCCCAGCACCATATCACCCATGTGTCATTACGTACTAAGAAAAAGCACCCTAAATATGATTGCCAGGGTTCCTCTGAACATTTTGGTGGCCATTGTTCATAAGTTTACCAAAGTATCTGGCATTTAGAGGCCCCAAAATGAAGTTAGCGCATACAAACAGTCCCGTGGGTAACTTCAGCTAATGAAAAATCAACACATTGACTGCATTTTTGCGGGGTAAAAACACAGAAATATATGTTTACCCCCCAAACCCATATATTTTTGGAAAGTACACATTCTACGGAATCTAAAATGGGTACCCATGCCTTTCTGCTCCAAACTACTGAGTCGCAAGGCTTTGCCAAATTTGGCGGTTTTGGTGAAATATCTGGAAATTGCCTCAAAGCTTCAACTTTCCAGCATCGTATTGTCCATGTATCATTACCAGCATAAAGCATCCTAAATATAAACATAGGGGTCTACTAAACAGTTTGATGCCCAATATGCATAGATATACCAAACTATGTGGCGCACAGAGACCCCCAAATGACAATATGTATAGACATTTTCACGGCTGACGCGCTGGCTGCTGCAATATAACCACTCGGTGTGTGTATTATGCGACATTAGACCACCTAACAGTACAGAGACCCCAGAAAACCATATATTTTCAGAAAGTACAGATTCTGACGAATCCAATATGGGTAAATAAGTGTTTCTACTGCAAACTGCCAAACTGAAAAGCAATGCTGAACATAACGGTTTTATCAAATTTCTGAAAATCGTCACAAAGCTTGAATTTTACCCCATTATATGCCCCACATTTCGTAACTTATCAGCATAAAACATCCTAAATATGAACGCCAGGGGTCTACTAAACACTTTGATGCCCAATATGCATAGATATACCAAACTATGTGGCGCACAGAGACCACCAAATGACAATAGTGTATATACATTTTCACGGCTGACGCGCGCTGGCTGCTGCAATATGAGCACCTGGTGTGTGTAATATGCGACATTAGACCCCCCTAACAGTACAGAGACCCCAGAAAACCATATATTTTCAGAAAGTACACATTCTGACGAATCCAATATGGGTAAATATGTGTTCCTACTGCAAACTGCCAAACTGCAAAGCAATGCTGAACGTAACGGTTTTTATCAAATTTCTGAAAATCGTCACAAAGCTTGAATTTTACCCCATTATATGCCCCACATTTCGTAACTTATCAGCATAAAACATCCCAAATATGAACGCCAGGGGTCTACTGAACACTTTGATGCCCAGTATGCATAGATATACCAAACTATGTGGCGCACAGAGACCCCCAAATGACAATAGTGTATATACATTTTCACGGCTGACGCACTGGCAGCTGCAATATAAGCACCTGGTGTGTGTATTATGCGACATTAGACCCCCCTAACAGTACAGAGACCCCAGAAAACCATATATTTTCAGAAAGTACACATTCTGACGAATCCAATATGGGTAAATAAGTGTTTCTACTGCAAACTGCCAAACTGCAAAGCAATGCTGAACATAACGGTTTTTATCAAATTTCTGAAAATTGTCAGAAAGCTTGAATTTTACCCCATTATATGCCACACATTTCGTAACGTATCAGCATAAAACATCCTAAATATGAACGCCAGGGGTCTACTGAACACTTTGATGCCCAATTTGCATAGATATACTAAACTATGTGGCGCACAGAGACCCCCAAATGACAATAGTGTATATACATTTTCACGGCTGACGCGCTGGCTGCTGCAATATGAGCACCTGGTGTGTGTATTATGCGACATTAGACCCCCCTAAAAGTACAGAGACCCCAGAAAACCATATATTTTCAGAAAGTACACATTCTGACGAATCCAATATGGGTAAATAAGTGTTTCTACTGCAAACTGCCAGACTGCAAATCAATGCTGAACGTAACCGTTTTTATCAAATTTCTGAAAATCGTCACAAAGCTTGAATTTTACCCCATTATATGCCCCCACATTTCGTAACTTATCAGCATAAAACATCCTAAATATGAACGCCAGGGGTCTACTGAACACTTTGATGCCCAATATGCATAGATATACCAAACTATGTGGCGCACAGAGACCCCCAAATGACAATAGTGTATATACATTTTCACAGCTGACGCGCTGGCTGCTGCAATATAAGCACCTGGTGTGTGTATTATGCGACATTAGACCCCCCTAACAGTACAAAGACCCCAGAAAACCATATATTTTCAGAAAGTACACATTCTGACGAATCCAATATGGGTAAATAAGTGTTTCTACTGCAAACTGCCAAACTGCAAAGCAATGCTGAACATAACGGTTTTTATCAAATTTCTGAAAATTGTCAGAAAGCTTGAATTTTACCCCATTATATGCCACACATTTCGTAACGTATCAGCATAAAACATCCTAAATATGAACGCCAGGGGTCTACTGAACACTTTGATGCCCAATTTGCATAGATATACTAAACTATGTGGCGCACAGAGACCCCCAAATGACAATAGTGTATATACATTTTCACGGCTGACGCGCTGGCTGCTGCAATATGAGCACCTGGTGTGTGTATTATGCGACATTAGACCCCCCTAAAAGTACAGAGACCCCAGAAAACCATATATTTTCAGAAAGTACACATTCTGACGAATCCAATATGGGTAAATAAGTGTTTCTACTGCAAACTGCCAGACTGCAAATCAATGCTGAACGTAACCGTTTTTATCAAATTTCTGAAAATCGTCACAAAGCTTGAATTTTACCCCATTATATGCCCCACATTTCGTAACTTATCAGCATAAAACATCCTAAATATGAACGCCAGGGGTCTACTGAACACTTTGATGCCCAATATGCATAGATATACCAAACTATGTGGCGCACAGAGACCCCCAAATGACAATAGTGTATATACATTTTCACAGCTGACGCGCTGGCTGCTGCAATATAAGCACCTGGTGTGTGTATTATGCGACATTAGACCCCCCTAACAGTACAAAGACCCCAGAAAACCATATATTTTCAGAAAGTACACATTCTGACGAATCCAATATGGGTAAATAAGTGTTTCTACTGCAAACTGCCAAACTGCAAAGCAATGCTGAACATAACGGTTTTTATCAAATTTCTGAAAATTGTCAGAAAGCTTGAATTTTACCCCATTATATGCCCCACATTTTGTAACGTATCAGCATAAAACATCCTAAATATGAACGCCAGAGGTCTACTGAACACTTTGATGCCCAAAATGCATAGATATACCAAACTATGTGGCGCACAGAGACCCCCAAATGGATATATAGTAGATAAAATTTACAAGGCAAAACAAAATAAGGCAGTAAAGGGTGAAATGCAAAAAAATCCAATAAAACCACAAAAATCAATGTTTTTTTTCCAGACTAGTGTTATCAGCTGTCAGAATCACAGTTTGAATATTTTAGATGGGCCAAACAGGTTATACGGCTAGAAAAAAGTGAACACAATATATGCAGAGCTGAAAATGCAATAAAATGGCTAAAAATTCAATAAAATGGCTAAAAATGCACCAAAATACCCAAAATTGCAATATAATCACCGAAATAACATACAAAAGGTATTGCACAGTACGGTTAGCGAATACGCTATGCGTAATGGCAATAAAACATTTTTTTCAGCCAAAAAAAGAAACGATGCGATAAGAAAAAAAAAAAAAGGCCACAATGCCATGTATGTGCGTGTGCGTGTGTACAAATGGTAAATTACATGTTATGTGCGCGTGTGTGCGTGTGCACATGTGTGTAAGTGCAGTGAGTGTAAGTGACCCCCCCAATCCCCAAAAATGTATGTGTAAGTGTGTGTAAGTGTGAATCTAAGTGTGTATTACTGTAATAAGTGTGTGTTGGTGTGTTTGTGTGTGTAATTGTTGCACTAACCTGAAAAAATCGCTGGAGACTGTTGCAGGCGATCAGGAAGAGCCCCTGGAAGACATCTGCCTCGTGGTTCCTGTCTGTGTGCTGTGGGGGCGGAGATCGACGATCCGGTGCAGGCTGCAGCAGCAGGACACGTAAGTAACACGTGCCTGCTGCTGTTTTTGGGCCCCTGGGCGATCGCGCCCCAGGGGCCACTCGATCCCCTGCTCTGCTCGTTGCCTAGGGGCAGGGGATCGAGCAGGAACGGAGCGAGCGGCTCTAACAGCCGCTCCTCCGCTCCTGAAACAGGAAATGCTGCAGAACGTAGAATCTACGTTCTGTGGCATTTCAAGTACCTTTGCCACAGAACGTAGATTCTACGATCTGTGGCATTTAAAAGGTTAACAGGTCAGGTTAAGGTCGGTTATTTTTGTTTTCATTTCCCAAGTTGGCGTCTGTTTACGGATCCTGCCTAAGCCTTTAATTTGTTTTGATCAGTGGCGTAACTATAGAGGAAGCAGACCCATAGTCGGATTTACATAGCGGGCACCCCCTAGGCCTGCTGTCATACGTCGTCCCCTCCCCTTTATTTGCACAATGGAGCAATGGGGATTGGTGCACGGGAAGTTAAAAAACGATTGTATCTCCTGCACATCCCCAGTGTTTCTGAACCAATGTGGGTGTGGGTGGGCAGCATGCCGCCCCCTAAAATCCTGGCACCCTAGGCCCGTGCCTTGGTGGTCTTTTCACAAATCCGGGCCTGAGCAGACCCCTCAGTCGCAGGGGGGCCCGGGTTACAGGTGGGCCCAGACTGTGGAGTCTGCTTCTGCTATAGCTAATAAGGCATGGGCGGGGAAGGGAAGTGGGCGGGTGGATGGATGGGGAACGGAGTGCGCCAGGCCCCTCTGAAGACGGGGGCCAGGCGCACTCTAGCTACACCACTGGTTTTGATCTTCGTCTGTGATACTTACCGCCTACTTTGACCTTTTGCCTGTTCTTGACCATATCTCATTCTTATCTGTACCTGGTATTATTGTCTCTGGAGTTTTAAGGTTCCCTATTCGTCATTGACCAAAAAGCTCTGTGGCCCCAAAAACGATATCAGCGAAGATCGGAGCCAGCAGGGGTTCCCCCCCCCCTGTTCTCAAAGGTCATGGTTCATTCCGGCTGCTTTACAGGGTCCCTCTACAACTGGTTGTTACATGTGGGGCTCGTTTATAAACACGGAGCAAATTTGCACCTGGGCAGCAACACATAGCAACCAATCAGTGATTAGTTTTTTTCCAGCAAACTGCAAGTTGTAACACTGAAATCAGTCATCTTATCGATTGCCATGTGCAAATTAGTCCATTGTTTATAAATGACCCCACATGGTGCAATTTCCAGCATCTTCCTTGCCTGAGGAGTTAGGTTTAGTAACTAGTGATGGGCGAATCTGACCCATTTTGCTTCACCAAAAAATTTGAGCAACGCCAGAAATTTGCCAAACTGCATTGAAGTCTACGAGCAAAGATTTTTTTGACCAGCAACAATTGTTTCACCCATTGGAGTCTATAGGTGTCATTTTTGCGGTGAAACTTGGCGAAACATTTCGCAGGTAGCATTAACTTGTCACCTATTTAAAAACAATAACCGAAATAACCTATTTAAAAGTAGGCACTTGATTGGTTGCTATTGATTACTAGATCAGATATTTCATAGCATTTTCCCTTACCACTGTAGTTCATTAATAGTTTAGCTGGATAATGTCAGATGCCCGCCTTAGAAAAACTATGGTATGGGATCCGTTATCCGGAAACAGGCCTGGATTTGTAGAAAGGCCACAAAGGCCCGGGCCTAGGGCAGCAGAATTTTACGGGGCAGCCTGCTGCCCAACTACACCCTCATTGGTTCAGAAAAATTCAACCACTTTTGATTCATTCCTATGGAATTTTTAGAAAAGTTCACCATTTGATAAATATGCTTCTAAAAATTCAATAGAAATGAATCAAAAGTCAGTGATAATTTTTGTGTTGTAATCTTACATTTTGATAAATGCCCCTTTACATTTGTGCTTTCTATGACATAAGCTATAGAATTAATACACAGTTTTAGGCAATACCTAATATCATTGCGGTTTTGGTTATCTAGCTTACCTAAGTTTGTGTTTAGGCTTGGCATCAGTTGCCAACATTTTATTGACCTATATGCTTGTCAGGAGGGATGTCCTACTGCCTCCACACTCCACTTGCCCCTAGTCTAATTCACACATTGGGGCAGACTTACTAAAGGGCGAATTGTCGCCAACGTTAACTTCGCACACACTTTGCCAGGCTCATATTCGCTACTACTACGCTGATTCACTAATATGCAAAGTTGTGCCCTGGGCGCCGAACGCTGGCGACCTTTCGTGTTCAGCAGTGCAAGCATTTCAGAGTTTGTTTGTACCCAGCCGAAATTTGCTAGTGATCTTGTGCTTAAGTCAATTTGCATTTGATAACATTCAATGTGTGGGTTGTTAACTCTTACACAACACATTTTGCTTGAATCTCCATTTCTTAAAGGAACAGTAACACCAAAAAATGTAAGCGTTTTAAAGTAATGAAAATATCATGTAGTGTTGCCCTGCACTGGTAAAACTGATGTGTTTGCTTCAGAAACACTACTATAGTTCATATAAACAAGCTGCTGTGGAGCAATGGCGGAAATTGAAAAACGGCTATATGGCACAGGTTAACGAATGTATAACAGATAACACCATTAGACAGACAGGGCTTATCTGCTGTGTAACTTGAGCTTTTTGTCCTTTAAATGGCTGCCCCCATTGCTACACAGCAGCTTTATGTATATAAACAATAGTAGTGTTCCTGAAGCAAACACATCAGTTTTACCAGTGCAGAGCAACACTGCATTATATTTTCATTACTTTAAAACACTTTTATTTGTTGATGTTACTGTTCCTTTAAAGCCACTGTATTTTTAAGGTTGGCTATGCCTTTTTGATGCAGCCCCAGAATCTGACCATCCCTATTTTAGATGTGATACATACTCATTAGACCTAAGAATTCAGACAGTGCTTCTATACGTTCAAACATTAACAGCAGCCTATCCTTATGACATGGCATAAAGCAGCAGACAATGTTTCACCTTTAAATTAGTAAAATCAAAGAATTCTATAGGAAATATTATATATCATCAACCAAACTTCTAGCTTCCATGTCTGTTTCCTTTTACTTATAACATTTCCCATGTCATCAAATTTAATAAAACTAGAAGAGAAATTCAGTCTTCCTTGCCCTTAAGGTCAATCTATTTTGATAAAAAAAAAGATTTCTTCCCCTGAGGGATTGTTTCTTTTGCTCTTGATTTATTGTTTTCTACTTGTCTTCTACAGCTTGTTGCTCATGCTCCATTGGCCACTATCATTAGCAAGACACACACTTTCAGTTGCCAAATTGTTCTTCATATTGTCGCAATATTTGTATTAGTTTTGCTATTACTAATGATACAATCTTATGTACTCAGTATTTAATTTTTTTTTTACACAAGATTTCATATTGTTCTGTTGTTTTCTGTCATATTAGAGGATCAGATTTCTTTTATTATTGTTTATAAGTTAAATGCAAGTTAAACAGCAGCTTATTTACCATAGTACTGTTTTAATATTACAGAGCAAAAGAAAATTATTTTTTAAAAATTAAAATTATTTGCTTAAAATGCACCTTATGGGAGATGGCCTTCCTGTAATTTGGATATTTCTAGATAAATGGTTTCCAGATAAGGTATCCCATACCAGTAGCGAAATTTGCAGTTTTTTTGTCATCCCAAACATTTGTCCGAAGGAGGGGGACAATACACTCATTAACGTTATGGGTAAAAACACATGGGAAGACAGTGTTTTGTCGCCCCAATCTATTTGTCTCATTAAATTCTGTATTTACTTCAACATGACTCTAAGGGGTTATTTATCAAAATCCGAAAACATCTAATATATTTCTCCATTATACTCTGACCAAATCCGCACGGGTTATTTCCCCTTATTTATCAATACATTTTCCCGAAAAATTCCCCTGCAGGAAAAGATCATGGAAACTTTGGATCGTACGAATTGCACGAAACCCATCGCAGATCAGGATAACTTCAGGACCTATCCCGTTGACTTATATACAACCTCGGCAGGTCAAATTTTTCGCGTTTTTGGCATTCAGACTTTAATAAATAGCCCCCTTAGACTCAGTTCTTCTATTTACAGTATACCCCAGGTTCGCCACCATATGGACTCCCATCCGATTGGTTCACTTCGGTGTCCAATCATTACACTTCCTCAACATATACTTCCATAACCCGTAAATAACTTCAACTAAATCTTCACGTTCAATTTAATATTCCTGTACCTCAGTCTATAATATCCCATTAGGGGAATGTAATGAAAATAATAACATTTTAGAAACAAAAATTTGCATTTCACAATGTAATATTCTTAATTAAACAGATATTAAATTGCAGATTCTAATAAGGTTTTATATTTTGTTGGTTCAAAAATAATTACAGTTTTATGACATATAATTTACACTGGTGCAAACTATAAAATGCACAGGGGGGGTTCTTAAATTCTTTTGGAGGCTCGTGAAAGGTATACATACCTTGCAAAGTGAAATTTGTTCTCATGCAGGAATACTTTTTTCCATTGCACATATTTTTCCCAGTAACGACTTTTATCTCTTACTCCATGTATTCAAGAGGCCAGTGCATTACTGATCTTGAATAGGGATGTAGCGAACGTCGGAAAAAAAGTTCGCGAACATATTCGCGAACTTGCGCAAAAATGCGAGCGGTTCGCGAACGGTTCGCGAACCCCATAGACTTCAATGGGAAGGCGAACTTTAACATCTAGAAAAGACATTTCTGGCCAGAAAAATGATTTTAAAGTTGTTTAAAGGGTGCAACGACCTGGACAGTGGCATGCCAGAGGGGGATCAAGGGCAAAAATGTATCTGAAAAATCTGCCTGTGTGTGCTTGGAAGAGATAGTGTAGGGGGAGAGCTGTTAGTGATTTCAGGGACAGATGATAGTAAGTTTGCTGGCTAGTAATCTGCTTGATACTGCTCTGTATTGGAGGGACAGAAGTCTGCAGGGATTTGAGGGACATTTTAGCTTAGGTAGCTTTGCTGGCTAGTAATCTACTGTTCTCTTTAAACAACTGCCATACGTTGACCTTGTAGGCATTGTTTGCCCAGTTTTTTTGGACGCAGCCACTGAAGCACAGTTGCCAGAAAAAATATGCCATATAAATGCTGAAAATAGTAATTTTTCGCCATACGTTGACCTTGTAGACATTGTTTGCCCAGTTTTTTTGGACGCAGCCACTGAAGCACAGTTGCCAGAAAAAATATGCCATATAAATGCTGAAAATAGTAATTTTTCGCCATACGTTGACCTTGTAGACATTGTTTGCCCAGTTTTTTTGGTTGCAGCCACTGAAGCACAGTTGCCAGAAAAAATATGTCACGTAAATGCTGAAAATAGTCATTTTTTGCCATATACGTTGAGTCAACGTATGGCAAAAAATGACTATTTTCAGCATTTATATGGCATATTTTTTCTGGCCTCTGTGCTTCAGTGGCTGTGGCCAAAAAAACTGGGCAAACAATGCCTACAAGGTCAACGTCGTTGACCTTGTAGGCATTGTTTGCCCAGTTTTTTTGGCCACAGCCACTGAAGCACAGAGGCCAGAAAAAATATGCCATATAAATGCTGAAAATAGTCATTTTTTTGGTCGCAGCCACTGAAGCACAGTTGCCAGAAAAATTATGCCATATAAATGCTGAAAATATAAATTTTTTTGGTTGCAGCCACTGAAGCACAGAGGCCAGAAAAATTATGCCATATAAATGCAGAAAATATGCATTTTTTTGGTCGCAGCCACTGAAGCACAGTTGACAGAAAAATTATGCCATATAAATGCTGAAAATATAAATTTTTTTGGTTGCAGCCACTGAAGCACAGAGGCCAGAAAAATTATGCCATATAAATGCAGAAAATATGCATTTTTTTGGTTGCAGCCACTGAAGCACAGAGGCCAGAAAAAATTAAACCAGTAGGGTTTGCACCCTAGTTTGTAACGGTGGCGGAGGGAGGAGGAGGACGCTAAAGGACAGCTGTGTGTGGAGTCATGAGGCTTGAAGAGAAGGACAGCTGCATAGAAGTCAGAACAAGTCTTCCGGCGTGCAGTAACCCTCCGAGATCCACCCCTCATTCATTTTAATAAAGGTCAGGTAATCGACACTTTTGTGACCTAGGCGAGTTCTCTTCTCAGTTACAATCCCTCCTGCTGCACTGAAGGTCCTTTCTGAGAGCACACTTGAGGCTGGGCAAGACAAGAGGTTCATGGCAAATTGTGACAGCTCTGGCCACAGATCAAGCCTGCGCACCCAGTAGTCCAGGGGTTCATCGCTCCTCAGAGTGTCGATATCTGCAGTTAATGCCAGGTAGTCCGCTACCTGCCGGTCGAGGCGTTCTTTGAGGGTGGATCCAGAAGGGTTGTGGCGCTGCCTTGGACAGAAAAACATTTGCATGTCTGACGTTACAGACTGGCCAAAGGGCTTTGTCCTTGCAGGTGTGCTCGTGCAGGATTACTGGCACCTCTGCCCCTGGAATGTTGATGAGTTCCTGAAGTGACATCACCCTTAAAAGCATTGTACAACATGTTTTGCAGGCTGGTTTGTAAATGCCGCATCTTTTCGGACTTGTGGTATGTTGGTAACATTTCTGACACTTTATGCTTGTACCGAGGGTCTAGTAGCGTTGCGACCCAGTACAGGTCCTTCTCCTTAAGCCTCTTGATACGGGGGTCCTTCAACAGGCATGACAGCATGAAAGACCCCATTCTCACAAGGTTGGATGCAGAGCTATCCATCTCCGCTTCCTCATTATCAAGGACTGCATCATCCACGGTCTCCTCCCCCCAGCCACGTACAAGA
This sequence comes from Xenopus laevis, assembly GCF_017654675.1. NCBI lineage: Eukaryota > Metazoa > Chordata > Amphibia > Anura > Pipidae > Xenopus > Xenopus laevis. The sequence goes on along the minus strand of NC_054381.1, from coordinate 27,218,915 downwards.
CCAGGGGTCCCCAAAAGGTCACCACTAGCCCCCTGGGAAGCCTGCTCCTGTTGGTCCTCCTCCTCCTCCTCCTCCACAAAGCCACCTTCCTCCTCTGACTCCACTTCTGGCACCTCTCCCTGCGTTGCAGCAGGTGCCTGGGTTCGTTCTGGTGATTCCGACCAGAAATCGTGCGCTTCCAGCTCCTCGTCACGCTGGTCTACAGCCTCATCTGTCACTCGTCGCACGGCACGCTCCAGGAAGAAAGCGAAGGGTATTAGGTCGCTGATGGTGCCTTCGGTGCGACTGACCATATTTGTCACCTCTTCAAAAGGTCGCATGAGCCTGCAGGCATCGCGCATAAGCACCCAGTAACGGGGGAAAAAAATCCCCAGCTGTGCAGATCCAGTCCTACCACCCAGTTCAAAAAGGTACTCGTTGACGGCCCTTTGTTGTTGCAGCAGACGTTCCAACATAAGGAGCGTTGAATTCCAGCGAGTCTGGCTGTCAGAAATCAAACGCCTGACTGGCATGTTGTAGCGCTGCTGAATGTCAGCAAGGCGTGCCATGGCTGTGTAGGAACGTCTGAAATGGGCCGACACCTTTCTGGACTGGGTGAGAACGTCCTGGAATCCTGGGTACTTGGAGACAAAACGTTGGACTATTAAATTTAACACATGTGCCATGCAGGGCACATGTGTTAAATTGCCTAGTCTCAACGCTGCCAACAGATTGCTTCCATTGTCACACACCACTTTTCCGATCTGCAGTTGGTGTGGGGTCAGCCACCGATCGGCCTGTGACTGCAGAGATGACAGGAGTACAGATCCGGTATGGTTTTTGCTTTCCAGGCACGTCATCCCCAAGACAGCGTGACAACGGCGTACCTGGCACGTCGAATAGCCTAGGGGGAGCTGGGGGTGCACAGGTGTGGAGGAGGAGAAGGAGGACCCAGCAGCAGAGTAAGAAGAAGAAGAAGACGAGGTAGAGAGCGATGGAGGAGTAGAGGTGGTGGCAGAACCGCGTGCAATCCGTGGCGGTGACACCAACTCCACTGTTGTTGTTGAGCTACCCATTCCCTGCTTCCCAGCCATTACCAAGTTCACCCAGTGGGCAGTGTAGGTGACATACCTGCCCTGACCATGCTTGGAGGACCATGCGTCAGTAGTCATATGGACCTTTGGCCCAACACTAAGTGACAGAGATGCGGTAACTTGGCTCTGCACATGTTGGTACAGGTGTGGTATTCCCTTTTTAGAAAAAAAATTGCGGCTGGGTACCTTCCACTGCGGTGTCCCAATTGCTACAAATTTGCGGAAGGCCTCAGAGTCCACCAGCTGGTATGGTAAAAGCTGGCGGGCTAAGAGTGCAGACAAGCCAGCTGTCAGACGCCGGGCAAGGGGGTGACAGTCAGACATTGGCTTCTTACGCTCAAACATGGCCTTCACAGAAACTTGGCTGGTGGCAGATGACTGGGAATGGGAACAGGTGGTCAAGGTGGAAGGCGGAGTGGAGGGTGGTTCAGACGGGTCAAGGAGAGCAGAGGTAGAGCAGTAAGATGCTGGACCAGAAGGAGTGTGGCTTTTAGTTTGCCTGTTGCCTTTGAGGTGTTGCTCCCAAAGTGCTTTGTGCTTGCCGCTCATGTGCCTTCGCATAGAAGTTGTACCTATGTGGCTGTTGGGCTTACCAAGGCTCAGTTTCTGACTGCACTCATTGCAAATTACAATGCTTTTGTCAGAGGCACACACATTAAAAAAATCCCACACTGCTGACTTTTTGGAAGTGTGCGATCTGGCGGTAACAGTAGAAGTTGGCGGAGTTGGCGGTATTGGCGGCAATGGCGGGTGCGTTGGCCGGCTGAACACAGGTGCCGATACATGTTGTTGCCCTACTGATCCCTGCGGGCTGTCCTCCCTGCTTCTTCTAAGTCTTATTCTCCTACTGCCTCTCTGACTCTCCGTCTCTCCATCTGAACTACCCTCCTCTTGCTCTCTTCTACTAGGCACCCACAAAACATCAATCTCCTCATCATCATTCTCCTCAGATGCATCAATTTCTTCTGACACATCACAGAAGGAAGCAGCAGCGGGGACCTCCTCCTCATCACTCATTATGTCCATCTCTATCGTGTTCTCTGCCAGAATTAAATCTGGTGTAAGGTCCTCATCTCCTTCATCTTCTTCTGGCAATAATGGTTGCGCATTACTCAGTTCAAGAAACTCATTGGAAAATAACTCCTCTGACCCCAGTGAAGAAGGGGCACCGGTGGTGGAGGAAGTGTTACGTGGGGTGGCCATAGCAGTGGAGGATGAGGAGGATGTTGTGGTAAAGTTAGAAACGGTAGAGGATGGGGTGTGCTGTGTAAGCCAGTCAACTACCTCTTCAGCATTTTGGGAGTTCAGGGTCATTGGCTTTTTAAAACTGGGCAATTTGCTAGGGCCACAGGATTGCATAGCAGCACGGCCCCTAGCACGGCCTCTGCGTGGCGGCCTGCCTTTGCCTGGCATTATTTTTAAAAAAACAACAACAACAACAAAAACTCAGTTGGTTTTTCTGGAAACGATAATACACACAGCTAGATGGCGGGTTGAAGAAAACACTGTGCAAATAATGCCTACAAAGTCAACGTATACACTACTACAGCGGTGGATACGGATTACGTAAAATATATGAATGCTGCTTGAAAAAAAGTAACTCAAGTGGTTTTTCTAGAGACGATAATATTATCAATATTTAGACAAAATGTGAACAAGGTCACACAGCTCGATGGCGGGTTGAAGAAAACAGTGTGCAAATAATGCCTACAAGGTCAACGTATACACTACTACAGCGGTGGATACGGATTACGTAAAATATATGAATGCTGCTTGAAAAAAAGTAACTCAAGTGGTTTTTCTAGAGACGATAATATTATCAATATTTAGACAAAATGTGAACAAGGTCACACAGCTCGATGGCGGGTTGAAGAAAACAGTGTGCAAATAATGCCTACAAGGTCAACGTATACACTACTACAGCGGTGGATACGGATTACGTAAAATATATGAATGCTGCTTGAAAAAAAGTGACTCCGGTGTTTTTTCTGGAGACGGTAATATTATGGATATTTAGACAGAATGGGAACAAGGTCACACAGCTCGATGGCGGGTTGAAGAAAACAGTGTGCAAATAATGCCTACAAGGCCAACGTATACACTACTACAGCGGTGGATACGGATTACGTAAAATATATGAATGCTGCTTGAAAAAAGTGACTCCGGTGTTTTTTCTGGAGACGGTAATATTATGGATATTTAGACAGAATGGGAACAAGGTCACACAGCTCGATGGCGGGTTGAAGAAAACAGTGTGCAAATAATGCCTACAAGGCCAACGTATACACTACTACAGCGGTGGATACGGATTACGTAAAATATATGAATGCTGCTTGAAAAAAGTGACTCCGGTGTTTTTTCTGGAGACGGTAATATTATGGATATTTAGACAGAATGGGAACAAGGTCACACAGCTCGATGGCGGGTTGAAGAAAACAGTGTGCAAATAATGCCTACAAGGCCAACGTATACACTACTACAGCGGTGGATACGGATTACGTAAAATATATGAATGCTGCTTGAAAAAAGTGACTCCGGTGTTTTTTCTGGAGATGGTAATATTATGGATATTTAGACAGAATGGGAACAAGGTCACACAGCTCGATGGCGGGTTGAAGAAAACAGTGTGCAAATAATGCCTACAAGGCCAACGTATACACTACTACAGCGGTGGATACGGATTACGTAAAATATATTATGGCTGCTTGAAAAAAGTGACTCCGGTGTTTTTTCTGGAGACGGTAATATTATGGATATTTAGACAGAATGGGAACAAGGTCACACAGCTCGATGGCGGGTTGAAGAAAACAGTGTGCAAATAATGCCTACAAGGCCAACGTATACACTACTACAGCGGTGGATACGGATTACGTAAAATATGTGAATGCTGCTTGAAAAAAGTGACTCCGGTGTTTTTTCTGGAGACGGTAATATTATGGATATTTAGACAGAATGGGAACAAGGTCACACAGCTCGATGGCGGGTTGAAGAAAACAGTGTGCAAATAATGCCTACAAGGCCAACGTATACACTACTACAGCGGTGGATACGGATTACGTAAAATATATGAATGCTGCTTGAAAAAAGTGACTCCGGTGTTTTTTCTGGAGACGGTAATATTATGGATATTTAGACAGAATGGGAACAAGGTCACACAGCTCGATGGCGGGTTGAAGAAAACAGTGTGCAAATAATGCCTACAGGGCAAATAATGCCTAAAAGGTCAACTTATACACTACTACAGCGGTAGTAAAATAAAAAAAAGTAAAATAAAAAAAAATGAATATTAAAAAAAAAAAATTAAAGTTGGTGCTGCTGAACTACTAGGAGCAGCAGATTAGCACACCAGTCCCACTCCCCAACACTGCTAGACTAATAGCACTGGGCTCTTATAGTAGTAGTAGTAGTAGTAGTAGTAAAACAACAAAAAAATAAATAAAAGCAGTCCTTACAAGGACTACTGTTATTGCAGCAGTCAGCAGATGAGATCAGAAGCAGGACAGCTGCCCACTGCAGCTACATACAGAGCACTGCAGTAGAAGGTAGATTACTAGCCAGCAAAGCTACCTAAGCTAAAATGTCCCTCAAACCCCTGCAGACTTCTTTCCCTCCAATAACAGAGCAGTATCAAAACGATTACTAGCCAGCAAACTTTCAACTGTCCCTGAAATCACTAACAGGCAGCAGCTCTCTCCCTACACTATCTCTTCAGCACACACAGGCAGAGTGAAAAAACGCTGCAGGGCTTCGGTTTTTATAGGGAAGGGGAGTGGTCCAGGGAGAGCTTCCTGATTGGCTGCCATGTACCTGCTGGTCTGGGGTGAGAGGGCAAAAAAAAGCGCCAACAATGGCGAACCCAAAATGGCGAACGTCGCGCGACGTTCGCGAACTTCCGGCGAGCGCGAACACCCGATGTTCGCGCGAACAAGTTCGCCGGCGAACAGTTCGCGACATCTCTAATCTTGAAGCTGTATTGAAGTCTGTATTGTTCTTGGTACATATAAAATAAATGTTACTGATGGCTTTCAAGGGTTGTGGAGTAGAGTCGGAGAGATTCTTTTCTTCCCAACTGTGTAATAAGGCAAGATTTAAAGATTTGATCAATAGAGCGGGGGCGGCATAAATACAACACTAGATGGATAGAGTGATGTAAGGAAGGCAATGTTTCAATATTCTAAGGGTTGCTCTCAGTATAAATTGTAGAATGAAGTTGTTTGTATTTCAGTTTGATCAGTTAAAAATAGCAATTTAAGATGTGTGTTCTGCCACCGCCTTTATCAAACTATATGATGTGTATTCTCCTGGCTTTGTAATTTATTCTACAAATATGTGAGCCATTTATTATGCAGTTATGTACTCACAATAAAAATGAACATAAACTCTACTGAAAATATCAAGTGAGATAAGAATGAATTGGAATATTTATTTTCAGGGAATATCTTGTCTGTGTGACAGAATGTAAATGACTGTATTTGAAGTTGAGGAATCAGCATATCTTAATATCATGAGAGGGAGTAGCAGTTTAAAAGGGTGCTATTTATATATTCGTTTTATTTTTATTGAAGGGATTCTGTCATGATTTTTATTGTGTCGTTTTTATTTCTAAATTATACCATTTACACTGCAAATAATTCACTCTATCATCTAAAATGTCATTCCAGAACCAGCAAGTGTATTTTTTTAGTTGTAATATTGGTGTGAAGGCGCCATCTCAGGTCATTTTGTTTGGTCATATGTTTTCAGTAAGAGCCAGCACTTTCGGATGGAACAGGCTGTTGTTTCTCCTACTCAATGTAACTGAAGGAGTCACAGTTGGACATGGCATTTTACTATTGAGTGCTGTTTTTATATCTATCAGGGAGCTGTTATCTTGTGTTAGGGAGCTGCTATCTGGTTACCTTCCCATTGTTCTGTTGTTAGGCTGATGGGGGCGGCGAAAGGAGGGGGTGGTATCACTCAAATTTGCAGAGCAGCAGTAAAGAGTGACTGAAGTTTATCAGAGCACAAGTCACGTGACATGGGGGACCTGGGAAACAAACAACATGTCTAGCCCCATGTCAGATTTCAAAATTAAATATAAAAAAATCAGTTTGGTCTTTTGAAAAACGAATTTCAGTGCAGAATTCTGCTGGAGCAGGATGATGTAATTACAAAGCGGGCGCCCTTAGGCCCAGTGCCGTCCATCTCTCCTGTCGAATTGTCTAATTCAGTGTCATTCTGTGGCTACCAACGCAAATAAAGTTCTGTCTTGCATAAAAAAGGGCATTAACTCAAGGGATGAAAACATAATTATGCCTCTTTATAGGTCCCTGGTGAAGCCTCACCTGGAGTATGCAGTGCAGTTTTGGACTCCAGAGGGATATAAATGTGTTGGAGACTAAGTTCAACTAAACTGGTTAGAGGGAAGCAAAACTTAAATGATGAGGGGAGACTGTCAATGTTGGAGATGTTTTCTCTGAAAAAAAAAGGAAAAGAGTAAAAGAAGAAAAAAGGTGCTTGCGAGGGGACATGATTACACTTTACAAGTACATTAGAGGACATTATAGACAAATAGCAGGGGACCTTTTTACCCATAAAGTGGATCACCGTACCAGAGGCCTCCCCTTCAGACTAGAAGAAAAGAACTTTCATTTGAAGCAACGTAGGAGGTTCTTCACAGTCAGGACAGTGAGGTTGTGGAATGCACTGCCGGGTGATGTTGTGATGCTGATTCAGTTAATGCCTTTAAGAATGGCTTGGATGATTTCTTGGACAGACATAATATCAAAGGCTATTGTGATACTAAGCTCTATAGTTAGTATAGATATGGGTATATAGAATTTAATTAAAAGTAGGGAGGGGTGTGTGTATGGATGCTGGGTTTTCATTTTGGAGGGGTTGAACTTGATGAACTTTTCAACCCGATTTAACTATGTAACTATGTAACTATGTAACTAGGGGTGAACTCGTGGATGAGATTCAATTCGAGTAGAAAAAACTTTTCTCATAATTCAGTTACAGTTTTTTCCCAAAGACTTCAATGGAGTTTTCACGTGCTAAACTGTGAGATAACTTTTTTTTCTGAATCGAATTGCATCTCAAATTGAAATCTCATCCATGACTTTTCACTTGATAAACCTTTTTCTCACGGAAACCTTTTTCTGGCCCTTTGTTTGATGGCATCTACCTACAGCTATTTTTATGGGTTTGTGCTTTGTTAATTATTCTCTACTTTGTGGACTTTTGTATCAAGTCATATGCATTCCCTAGTTTATATATTTGCACTCTTGCTTTTTCATTTTCTATAGGCTTCTGGAATGTGTTCACTATCAAGAGGTGTTAAGATAATGTTACTAGGAATAGCCTTCTTTGGCGCATGTTATCATAGAAGTCTATTTATTCTGTGATTATGTGCAGTGGAAAACACTTGTTAGGGCAGAGACACGCTCAGATTCGGGGAGATTTAATCGCCTCTTCTTCTGTGCGACTTATCTCCCCAAACTGCCTCCCGCAGGCTAGAATCTAAATCGCCGGTGGGATGGCACTCGTAGCCCTTTGTTTTCCAAAGTCACCCAAAGTTTCCTTGTTTAGTTGCCCCGAAGAAGATTTGTCGTTGGGCAACTAATCTCCCCGAATCTGAGCATGTGTCTCTGCCCTTAAATGAGAAGGAAAGCTCCAAGACAGTTTATTGGCAACAGATTAGCCACAATAGTGCAAGACAGAATGCTATATTTATTCTGCAGAATGCTTTACCATACCGGAGTAAACAGCTGTAGACACTGTCTCTTTTTGTTTAGGATAGAAGCTGTCATATAAACTTGGTGTGACATCACTTCCTGCCTGAGTCTCTCCCTGCTCACTTACAGCTCTGAGCTCAAATTACAGCAGGGATGGGAGGAGGGAGGGGGAGAGGAGCAAACTGAGCATGCTCAAGCCCTGCCCTGGAGGTTTATGCTGAAAACAGGAAGTCTGATACAGAAGCCCATGAGTACACAATAGAAGGAAAGAAATACTGTGTTTCTTTTGACAGAGGACTCAGTGCAGCATTACTTTGAGGGTTTACTGGTGTATTTATATAGACCTTTCTAATATAGCTTACTTAATTTTAGCCTTTCCTTCTCCTTTAAATGTAAAAGTCCACTAAAATATGAGATTTAGAAGATCATGTTTCATCAGTTATAAATAGCCTTTAATTCTTAAACAACCTTTGCACAGTTGATGTAGACCAGAAATGTCTACCTTTAGGTTGGTGGCACCTGTAGAATCCATGATACAACATCACAAGAAACTCCACTATAAAAATCATAAAAATGGCAAAACACAGCATGAGAATTTTAAGCAGGCCTCTACGGGCACCTGTAATATTTCACTGCATCAATACATGCACCACCTAGCAAACAATGCTTTCTCCATGCCCTGGAGGTGAGCTTGACACTGCAGCTTACATGGTTCCATCTGAATAATTATGTTCAGCCAGTGACACTGCTGTAAAAAGAGCTACTCATTAAACAGGTTTATTGATTTTAAAAATCTTTCCCTAGCAAAAAAAAATAATCTCTTAAAGCAGGAATGAGATAGAATTACTGGAAGCCTTTATGAGCCCCGTGGGCCCAACTGTATGGGTAACTAGAAGTCATTTTCATTCCTCGATAATTTAACTCAATTTGCTAAATGTTAAAACCCTAAAAGATGTCAAAACATAGTAAGGTTAGGAGAAAACTAAACACATGTTGGTTATAGTCCTAATTAAACATCTAATGCCCCAAGAAGAATTCCCTACTTTGGTTCATTTATTTGTGCCCTCACGCTTGGAAAGATGCTCTTCACTTGAACAAAGATTTATGCCATCTGCTGCTGTAGCCGAATACTGCTGTCTGACATTTAATCAATAAACCCACTAATGCCTTATAAAATCTTCCTTTCTGTCACTGGACTTTCTGCTAATGAAATATTACACCAGTTTAAACACTGGCCCATAATGTATAATCCAACCTATAACCATGAGTCACTTGATAGCAACTTTAGTGTTTATAAGACTCTTGTCTACTCCAAGCAAAATGCACCATTTCTTCTGTATTTTGTCCTTTTTTATAACGTTATTACCTCTTTTCTTATTATCTTATCAGGTAGCACCATTTAGTGTATATAGATTGTCGGCTTGGGTGATGAAAAAAATGCTGAAGGTCATGGAAGAAATGCTCATTAATGACTGGTGTGACCAGGACCCCCTGGATACATATACTATCTCCCAAAATATGAGTCTACCTGATGTATGCCACCAGCCCTGTACATGTCTAACTCTATACCAATAATTGCAACTCTAAGTGACTGTATTCTCCTGCCTGTATATGGCTACCCTTGACCCAACACTAACCCAATGTCATTCTACCAGATATTGTATTGCACTTGTTTGTTTGTGTTGTTACAACCAATAAAAAAATGTACCTTTAAAAAAAAAAGAATTTTACTGCAGACAAGACAGAGGACGTGTTTGTGGGGTTCACAGATCACCTTGCTAAATAGTCTTTGCCTTGATGTCCTGAACTCCTGTTTAATGAACTCAGATATGGATATGTTGTAGAAGTAGGGGGTTGATATGGATACATGGTAGAAACAGGAGGTGATCATTTTGGACAGACTTGAAAATACAGGATTCGTTATTCAGAATGCTCCAAATTATGGAAAGGCCGTCTCCCATTTTATCTAAATAATCCAAATTTTAAAAATGTTTTTTCTTTTTCTTTGTAATAATAAAACAGTGCCTTGTACTTGGTCCAAACTAAGATATAATTAATCCTTATTGGAAGAAAAAACAACATTTTGGGCTTATTTAATATTTACATTATTTTCTAGCAGACTTAAAGGGCACTTGTTGGGCAAAAATATTATCCACAAACAAAGGTGGGGGCTAATAGATCTCTCACTCCAGTTGGGGGTAACAGTATTTTTTTGTCCCCCGCCAGCTCTAGGACACTCGCACTGGGAGGGAGTTCAAGGTGCACGTCACTATGTTGTACATAGAGCATGTGCATAATGTGCTTCTGACGTCACAATGTGTAATGACCAGGTCATGACATTTGCTCATTATGGTCATGCGTGTGCCCCAACATGGCCACTCGTACTGGGAGCTCCTACCTGGCTTTAAAAAAGCTACGGTTACCCCCAACCAAAGTGCAGACTCTATAAGCCCACACCTTTGGTTGGGGATAATATTTTTACCCAACAGCTGCCCTTTAAGCTATGAAGATCCAAATTATGAAAAGATCTGTTATCTAGAAAACCCAATGCCCTGAGCATTCTGGATAGCAGGTCCCATACCTGTACCAAATGATACCTAGAACAGTGGTGCTCAGTAATGGGAGGGATTAGCACCCTTATTAACTGGATCTAACCCAATGGAAAAAAAGTCAAATAAGGTCAGCAAACCCATGAAAAGTGTATTGCATTAAGCTAACATGTTGGTCCCTTTTTAGCTGCATTGAAGGTGAGAATACCACATTAAAAAGCCATTCATCAAGGTTAGATCTCAACAGATTTTTTGATGCCACCACATAACACATTCTAGGGTCCCTTTCACCAGGTACCAATTTACTGTCCCCCAGATTTCCTAATTGCATTATAGGAGAGACACTAATAATGCTAAATACCCGCTTCTTCATTAAGGACTGGAAATGCTGATTTTTTTTTCCACCCAAGAATAAAGCTTATACTGTCAAGACAAATGTAATACAAATTTATTTTAGCACTAAAACCAAATCAGCGGAAGTCCAAATCTCTAGAAAGCAGACACACTTCTTCACCTGTCTTATCGACTTCACTTCTTCATTTTGCTTATCATGTGCAGCAAGACCTTACTCTACCCAGAAACATAATTGCTTCTCTAGAGGAAAGGAGGTTAAACACACTTTACCTTTACATAAAACATTTGCTACAACATTACAAAGATGTAAAGTATTTAATAAAGGCAGTGTTGTATAGCGAGTTCATTCTTTCAGGTACATGTACCCGGCCTGTGTATGCTAATGTGTTCTGTTCTTCAGATAGGCTTCAGCCTGTAAGAATATATATTTGATACTGTGCACTCAAAGATGCCTTAATAACTCCTACAGTTAAAAGGGCCATAATTCTCTTTATTTTTTCCTGCAGAATTCTGTCTGCTACTATTTTAGCATATATTTATAGAATATGTATTTACAAACTGGGAGAAAACCAAGGAAGGTGACCCTGCTGTCGCTACGGGCCACACCCATGGCTACTCATTATACATTTATAATACAGTAGAAAGCCTATGGGTCATTATAAAGAAGCTTGCAGAGAGACAATAGGCAGCATTTACAATGAAAGACACAGTGTGAAAAGTGCAAAAAAAGCACAACTTTTTGGCACTTTGCATTGTGTAACTTGTGTAACTGCCTACAATAGACAGTGATCAATCCAAAAAGGGCAGACAGTAGTTATGGGCTGCTTGGTCTGAAACCAGTGGGGCCCACAGGGCAGGCAGGTTCGGGATTACTTCGCACCGGATTGCTGGGTCACCCAGGACCTTAATTTGTCATCTTCTGCCTCTGGCAGCCTCTATTTATAGGCACACGCCTAGCACGTGTACTTTTGTGACATCAGCTGGTCTTTAAGTAGAATGATTTGGGTATGCAGAGAGCGGCATTCCCTGGGGCGCAAGTGCTCAGTAACACATGATATAATATACTAGGGGTCAATAATAAATTATAATAGGGCTTCATAGGCAAGGCTTAAACTGAAAGCTGTATTATTAATAGGTTTATAGAAAATAAAAGAAAAATATACACTCGGGCCTTAATGTTTCCATTTGACTTATCCTTTGGGAAAAATGGAATATGAATGTGTAGAATCTCATGTTATGTGCATGTAAAATATATTGTATTTATGGATACTTTTCCTAAAGTAGGTAACAATAGTACTAATCATTTATGGTTCCCACCTGCCCGGTTTTGGCCCGGACAGCTTGGTTCTTTGAAGGTCTGCCCGGGTCAAAACAAGGAAATTAGGAAAACCAGGCAGGATTTCCTAGGATTGACGGCTGATCGCCACAGCATAGCCCCACCCTGACAGCATGGCACGCCCTCTTCACATCATGGACCTGCCCCCAACATGTCACGGCCATGGCCGGATTTACATAGTGGGTGCCCCTAGGCCCGCTGCTGTTCGTCGACCCTGTCCCCTTCCCTTTACTAGTGCAAACTTTCATCATCTGGACTGGAGCAATGGGGATTGGTGCACGGGAAATGTAAAAAATTATTGTATCTCCAGTGCATCCCCAGTATTTTTCTCCAGTGCATCCCCAGTATTTTTGAACCAATATGGGTGTGGTTGGGCAGCATAAAATCCTGCCTAAAATCCTGCCACCCTAGGCCTTTCCACAAATCCGGGCCTGGTCACGGCCTGTCCCCCTGCCTGGAACACGTGAGCCGACCCAGAAGGGAAAGGAGATCTGCTAATACTACGGGCTTTATATTGTATTATCGTCTTGTGAGTATGCAATTTGGGGATATGGTGGTGGAAAAGGGTTGGATATAGGAATCTTGCATGTCACCATTAAGAGTGGAAGGTTTAAAGGGAAACTACACCTAAATATAGATCCTGACATCAGGTGCTGTCGATATATTTAACTATACTGCACTATTTTTCGTTTTTTGTTTTTTTTTCTCTGTTGCCATAGGCGCAGATCCATATACAATTTCTGGAGTTCCACCGCACAGAAGGTGGCAACCCTAATAAACCTCTTTCTCATGGTGGAATACTTTATTCCAGAGGAATTAATCCTTCCTTGTAATTTGTATACAGGATTGCTGCTGAGCTTTAACACCTCATAGACAATAACAGAAAATATGCTCCCCGATAAATCCACAAAATAACAATAAAACACTTTTAAAGTGCAAATGAATCATATTTTTAGGCACCCAACTCTACATATTATACACTGTTTCAGGGCGCAAGATTCTCTAATGGTATATCACTCATGTGTACTGAATAATTACTCTCTAGTTTAATGTGACTTTAATACACAAATGGAATTAATGAATTTCATCCTAAGGGTTTGCTGCAGAAATGATGTGAGCAGGAATGGAACTGTTATTTTGAAAGACTAAATAAATAACACATATCAGAGCAATGTGCTCTGGGAATGTTGTATGCATCTGAAAGGTCTTTACAAATACAGCTCTGATACATTAAATTATGCAGATTAATGGCTGCACCTACAGTATGTGTTGTTTCTAAGGCAATTAGAACCAGCACTTCGGAAAACACAAAACAAAAACCTCCAAAAAAGCCCATGTGACACTGCTCAAAGCATAATAAACTGGAGAGTAATTATTTTATAATTGATTTACTGCTGCTAAAGATACAAAAATGGATAAAGACTTGTGTCCAATGAGATGAGATGGAGGAACACTGGAATTTAGAGTCTGATATAAAATTTGATTCGAGCTGGATGTTTGTTAATTAAACAAACATGAATATAAAATTAGATGCTTCTAAAAGCTACTGCCCAATCCATTATGCTTGTTATTTGGTTAATAAAATCCAAACACCATTATACAATGAATAGGGATGTAGCGAACGTCGGAAAAAAAGTTCGCGAACATATTCGCGAACTTGCGCAAAAACGCGAGCGGTTCGCGAACGGTTCGCGAACCCCATAGACTTCAATGGGAAGGCGAACTTTAACATCTAGAAAAGACATTTCTGGCCAGAAAAATGATTTTAAAGTTGTTTAAAGGGTGCAACGACCTGGACAGTGGCATGCCAGAGGGGGATCAAGGGCAAAAATGTATCTGAAAAATCTGCCTGTGTGTGCTTGGAAGAGATAGTGTAGGGGGAGAGCTGTTAGTGATTTCAGGGACAGATGATAGTAAGTTTGCTGGCTAGTAATCTGCTTGATACTGCTCTGTATTGGAGGGACAGAAGTCTGCAGGGATTTGAGGGACATTTTAGCTTAGGTAGCTTTGCTGGCTAGTAATCTACTGTTCTCTTTAAACAACTGCCATACGTTGACCTTGTAGGCATTGTTTGCCCAGTTTTTTTGGACGCAGCCACTGAAGCACAGTTGCCAGAAAAAATATGCCATATAAATGCTGAAAATAGTCATTTTTCGCCATTACGTAAAATATATTATGGCTGCTTGAAAAAAGTGACTCCGGTGTTTTTTCTGGAGACGGTAATATTATGGATATTTAGACAGAATGGGAACAAGGTCACACAGCTCGATGGCGGGTTGAAGAAAACAGTGTGCAAATAATGCCTACAAGGCCAACGTATACACTACTACAGCGGTGGATACGGATTACGTAAAATATATGAATGCTGCTTGAAAAAAGTGACTCCGGTGTTTTTTCTGGAGACGGTAATATTATGGATATTTAGACAGAATGGGAACAAGGTCACACAGCTCGATGGCGGGTTGAAGAAAACAGTGTGCAAATAATGCCTACAAGGCCAACGTATACACTACTACAGCGGTGGATACGGATTACGTAAAATATATTATGGCTGCTTGAAAAAAGTGACTCCGGTGTTTTTTCTGGAGACGGTAATATTATGGATATTTAGACAGAATGTGAACAAGGTCACACAGCTCGATGGCGGGTTGAAGAAAACAGTGTGCAAATAATGCCTACAGGGCAAATAATGCCTAAAAGGTCAACTTATACACTACTACAGCGGTAGTAAAATAAAAAAAAGTAAAATAAAAAAAAATGAATATTAAAAAAAAAAATTAAAGTTGGTGCTGCTGAACTACTAGGAGCAGCAGATTAGCACACCAGTCCCACTCCCCAACACTGCTAGACTAATAGCACTGGGCTCTTATAGTAGTAGTAGTAGTAGTAGTAGTAAAACAACAAAAAAATAAATAAAAGCAGTCCTTACAAGGACTACTGTTATTGCAGCAGTCAGCAGATGAGATCAGAAGCAGGACAGCTGCCCACTGCAGCTACATACAGAGCACTGCAGTAGAAGGTAGATTACTAGCCAGCAAAGCTACCTAAGCTTAAATGTCCCTCAAACCCCTGCAGACTTCTGTCCCTCCAATAACAGAGCAGTATCAAAACGATTACTAGCCAGCAAACTTTCAACTGTCCCTGAAATCACTAACAGGCAGCAGCTCTCTCCCTACACTATCTCTTCAGCACACACAGGCAGAGTGAAAAAACGCTGCAGGGCTTCGGTTTTTATAGGGAAGGGGAGTGGTCCAGGGGAGAGCTTCCTGATTGGCTGCCATGTACCTGCTGGTCTGGGGTGAGAGGGCAAAAAAAAGCGCCAACAATGGCGAACCCAAAATGGCGAACGTCGCGCGACGTTCGCGAACTTCCGGCGAGCGCGAACACCCGATGTTCGCGCGAACAAGTTCGCCGGCGAACAGTTCGCGACATCTCTAACAATGAAGCCCTCCCAAGCATTCCTGCAATCTCGATCATTAGCTCCCACTATATTTTCAGGTGCAAGATACATATTCAATTAAAGCCATTTTAAAGGGATGCCATTAACACATTATACTTTTTATATGCAAAAAATTATAGTCCTGTATTGTGCTTGTTCTGGAGCTGGGAAGACTGTACTTTCCATTTGTTGTTTTTTTTCTCCAAAGATTCCGTGAATGTGCTATTGGTTTAGCCCACATCATTGGAGCATGTTACGGTAATCCAGCGATTGTGCACACAGGAGCACCATTGCTCCCCTTTAAAGCCTAGTAAATGTGCACCCCCACAAAGCCACCCCTAAAACCATATCTATTGCTGAAACTGCAAACTGGAGACATTTCGGAAGGACAGGAGATATGAAATTACTAGAACAGACTTTTTCACCTAGGATATGTTTCTCTACAGTATTGCAAACATGGGATGCTCTTCATGCTCAAGAAAAACTACAAAGAGTTTTATATGGATTTGGATTTGCTTGCTAATTTCTGTTGATGGGAGTGAGATCTGTGCCATGATCTGCAGTGCTGGCAGCTTTGCAATATACCGTATATACCCGAGTATAAGCCGAGTTTTTCAGCGTCCAAAATGTGCTGAAAAAGTCTACCTCGGCTTATACTCGGGTCAGCGGTACCCGACCCAAGTACCTGAGATTTCAGTCACTTTTAATCAATCCTATACCTACAGTACACTTGGGGAGAGACTGCAATATCCCACAATGCCCTCTGTCGGTTATATGAAAGAATAACAGTGTGCCCTCTGTTGGTTATATGAAAGAATAACAGTGACTGCAATATCACACAGCGCCATCTGTTGGTTGTATGAAAGAATAACAGTGCGCCCTCTGTTGGTTATATTAAAGAATAACAGTGACTGCAATATCACACAGCGCCCTCTGTTGGTTATATGAAAGAATAACAGTGCGCCCTCTGTTGGTTATATGAAAGAATAACAGTGACTGCAATATCACACAGCACCCTCTGTTGGTTATATGAAAGAATAACAGTGCGCCCTCTGTTGGTTATATGAAAGAATAACAGTGACTGCAATATCACACAGCACCCTCTGTTGGTTATATGAAAGAATAACAGTGACTGCAATATCACACAGCGCCCTCTGTTGGTTATACGAAAGATTAACAGTGATGGCAATATCACACAGCACCCTCTGCACATGGTAGTGGGACAGTGGGACAATGCACACAGTAATCCGTTTGGCAATTCTCTGTCACCATCAACTTTGCAAAGAAGTCCGGTTGATCGCTGGGGGGGTCGCTTTGGCAGAATGTTTGCTGCTGGGAGACAGGGCTGTAGTTGTGTCTAGGCTTATACTAGAGTCAATAAGTTTTCCCAGTTTTCGTAGGTAAAATTAGGTACCTCGGCTTATACTCAGGTCGGCTTATACTCGAGTATATACGGTATGTGTTGCACATCCCCAAGCAAAGTGTGCTGTCAAAGTACTGATATGTTATAGCCTTGTGACAACACACAGATTCAAAACCAATCTTCTTACTGTCTAAAGACAAAGGAAAATATTAATGCTGTGCTTCAGTCTTTACACAGAGCATTTAATCTGTGGCAATGGCACACTTTAGAAAGACAAGCTTTAAAAGTCCGCTAGAACTTCAGGTTGCATAGGAACACATACAGTGGAATTATGTTATGGTACATTAAATGGTAATAGTATGTGAAAACCTGCCTGTCCAACATCTTATTCCAAAATCAAGGTTATTGATATGCAGTTAATCCTCTGCTAAAACAGCCATTGCCCTGTACTCTCCCGGGTGGATGTGCCGTTAGATGCTGGAATATTGTTTGTAGCATTTGTTTCCACTAAGCACTGTTAACTTGGGGATCAATCCTTGCTGGAAGGACATGAACCATCCCTTTAAAGCAGGTGCTTCTATCTGAATGTCTTAAAGTGGACCTGTCATCCAGACATAAAAAGCTGTAAAATAAAAGTCCTTTTCAAATTAAACATGAAATCCAAATTTTTTATTTATTAAAGCGTTCATAGCGGTTGTAAACTTATTTAAAAATCTCAGCTGTCAATCAAATATTGCCTTCCCCTCAGCATAGAGGCATGGCAAGCAATTACTTTCACTTTCCATTCAGCACTTCCTAGATGTGGCTGCTCTCCCCACATTCCCCCAGTTCTTAACAATTTAATTGTGTAACCAGTGCATGGGGATGGACATCAGGTCCTCCATTCCAAGATTCTGAGATGATGCAAGGCTTGTCTTAATAACAGTGTCCACAAAATGGCTCCTGCCTGCTTGCTATAAAAAAAGAATTCCCAGGCAGATGGAAACAAAATTCAAATAAATTATACAGTGTAATTAAAGTTCATTTTGCTTGACTAACATGATAAAATAGGATTTTGAATAATTTTTTTGGGTGACGGGTCCCCTTTAAATAACCAATGGGAAACCTGCTATATAGTGTCTCCCCTTACAGGCTTTGAAAAGGGAGTTGTTCCATGCATTGTCTTGCTCAACTATCTACAAAGTAAGTGATGTTAGTGCCCCCTTTGGGCTTTGTAATGTTATTATATGTAGGAGGTATCAAGGAAACTTGTGTACAGCCTGCCTTAGGCACAATAGGAGCTTATGTAGTTTTCAGATGAATAATACCTTCACAATAACTAAGGGTGAAAAAACTAAAGGTAAAAAACATTTTCATTAAGAATACAAAATGGGGATAGGGCATTTAAAGGGGTAATATGGCCAGTATATGAGTATGGTTTATGTGTTCTTTAGTTCTCTATAATTGCCTGTATAAATATATTGGCATAGCTTTATGTGAACCCATCAACTTCATCTGTTATTTTATTAAATGGATGCAAATGGTGAGGTGCGGGTCAACAAAAATACCCAACCCTAACCCATCCCACCCAACCCGAACTCTACCCACCCTTAACCCTACCTGACCTGATGGGCCAGCTCTATTTATAGACCTGGGCCAACCATCTCTAATGTCACGAAAAAGGGCAAGCCAGGCAAGTGCCTATAAGTATAAGAGGCTGCTGCCGTTTAAAGCCAGAAGCCACGACCCACATATCACTAGGTGCAACCATACTGCTTACTCTGACTTGTACATGCATTCTACCAAATAGATGACTGCTAAATGCAGAACAGGGGGGGGGGCATGCTTACCCTCCAGGCAGGTCCGCTGGAGCTGTGGGAATCTACACAACGAATTTAAACACCTTGGGTCATTTCACCAGGGAAAAAACGAAATGAAATGGGAGTGAACTCATTTTACTCTACAAGATAAGCCAAATAAAACATGTGTTGTGTTCTACTGCCCATTTAACGCCATGATCTATAGATGGAACCATATGGATTAATGTTACAACCTTGATTTGTACATTTGACCCTAATGGTGTTCTTGATATAATAGGGGAAAATGTGTGGTTGTGTGTGCCAAATCCAAAATGTATGGTGCACCAGTTAGTCGAGAAGATCCAACAGCAGCTGCACACAACCAGGCATAGCCCTTCAGATATTTGTTAAACTACAATATACAGACTCTTGCCAAGAGCGGAAGGGTGTCATTTATAAAGAATTCTGCACAGAGATAATTTCTCCATGAGCACATCTTAACCGTCAGGCGCTTTGCCTTTGGAAACTCTTTCCTCCCTGTTATTAAAACATTTTTATTAATCCTTCGATAACATGAGCACACATTAGGGCCGGTCCTCTGACCTCACCAAGGTTTTAATAAAACCAGCTAAAACAAATCCATACCAGCTGTTGGATACTTTTTGGATGCGCAAAGGCTCACATCATCAGCATCAGCTTAAGAAAAAAGATTTGTGGTATTGTTTTTTTTTTATGTTAAACTTTTTCCCTATAGTGTTACATTCAATCCAAATTTTATTTCCAGTATTTTATTTAAAAAAGTATGACCAAACAAGAAACCACAATTTGACCTTATTTATGATTAAAAAAAAGCAGAACTTAATTAGATCAGGGAAAAACTAGATAACATCGAGTGAAAATCTGAATTGTACTATTTTTTCCGAATTGCTCGACTTTTCAGAAAAGTCAGATTTTTTTTGGATTTTTGTCCCATTGATTTATATACAGGCAGGTCTGAGATGCCAGATTTTCGGTGTGTTTTGATGTTGCCTTTGGCTCAACACATTGAAAGGTCATACACTCCTTTTGGCCTATGATTTTCTTTAATAGTGTTGAACCACTCTGAGCCATAATGTGCCTCAGAGGATTCTCCTTCTGAATCATTGCAATACTATGAGCTTTGATGATAGATGCATAGTAGTTATAATGCCAGTGAAGAATGGCTGGTCTAGAAAGTATCATTTATATCAAGGCTAAACCTTTTAACATTTTTTAAGCTCACTTTGCTATTGATCTTTCACTAAGGTATAGGTTGCTGGGCCTCTGAGTTACAACAGTATTTGTTGGATGATTTTGTTCTGGTTGCTGGCAAATTGGAGATCGTTCAATACGATACAACATTCTATCTTGGCTGTATTTTATTGATCCACCCGTAGGGGACTGTGGTATTAAATTACCCAATAGCTGCCATTTCAAAAGCAAATTAATGTTTAGTATTTTTCTTTAGCTGTGTTTCTGAAGCCTCGCATATCAAAAATAAAATGTCAGGATAATGTTTATATGCAGATAAAATAGGGTTACAAATTGTTGGACAATATTATTGAATTTAGTAGAAGGGCATATTCTCTATGGGTCATTTATGGAGTCCATGGATGGCTCATTTAAAAAGTGCTGGGCTCTGACAACACTGGCCGGACTAGCCACCCTTGTCCTTACCACTTGCAGGACAGCCTGTAAGTACAGAACTCCATGCAGAGTTTATCCATGTTTAGCAGTATGCCCTACATGTATTAAATGACTTCTTCTGTATTTTAGCTGGTGGTGAAGCACCTGAACTTGTCCATGTATTCCAGCTATATACTGAAATAGCATTTACTTGACACTAGCATTGATAGGTAGCTTTCAACCAAAAAGTGCCATGGATCTAAAAATGGAAAGCACAAATGGAAGGTGCTATATTTGACACAAAAATGTCCATAAGTGATGCAACTAAGTGAGCCTATTAATGCTCCTAGCTCCTAGCACCAAGGTGCTTTATAGGTTGGCTTTGATGGATTGCATTCATGGACACTAGGGAACCCTGGAAGAACCAGCAACTCCATGAACACAGTCAATGAGATGCTTATGCCTTCATTAGTGGTCTTAGTGCTGTGGAAGCAACGCCACTATGTGCTGCAAGCTGCACGTGATCAATACTGTCACATTACTTGCAAGTACCTGCGATTGCTCTCAGATTCTGCATTGTGGGTAAAAATGTAGCAATTTGTGTCTGATTATTAAACTTTGCAATTGCTTTGTAAATGAGCCCTGAAATGTCTTGATTGTGGGACTGGCTTGTCTGAGTTGTCTGTGAACGCAGCAGGGAAATCTCTCTTATCGTAATTCTCCTGCAGTAGAATTCGGTGGAGCCAATTAGTTCCAAGGTATTGTACATACTGTATTTTACTAGAGGGGAGTGATAAGAAAGCTTACAGGGCTGCTTTCAAATGTGTCTTTAGTCATTCCAGCAAGGTCCTTTTCCATGGACTTGTGTCTTAGTTTGGATTGCAAACACCATCAAGGTGTTAAGAGGAGCTTGCTAAATCTCTTAATACATATATGATTCATCTGTTAGCCAATTTCTATTACTGATAAATATTTTAAAATATGGTAAATATAGAGAATAATTTTCAGGAAGGTTTCTTTCTCTACCCAGGTTCAAGCAAAACTGCAACCAACAAATATTAAAATAAGGTGTTGCTGTGCCTGCAGGGAAGTCATAAATCAGTAATTTCCGTACAGCAGGAGAAGTCTCCAGGGTAATCAAATGTCTGTTTTTTGCGTAGCTCCGCTGAGGCCGCTCGCTGTCTTACCATTTTCTGCCAACACAAATGTAACATATATCTGCTGCTCATGTAAATGTTGCTTGTTTATACATACAGTTGTTATTTTCTGTAATGCTTGTCTCGGCTGATAACAAAAAACAATATAAGTAAGAGCTGGGGTCCTGAAGTTTGACTATGCCCTAGTCATGCTTAATTACACCCTGGTCATGCCCCAACCAAGCCCCTAATGCTGCACAAGGGCAAAATGAAATCAGTATCATCAATGTTAGGTTTACAGTACATTTACTTTTAGGAAACAGTCAGAAAAGTGGCAGAGTTGACTGCGTCTACTACAGGACACTGAGGGCCAAACCAGGGCAATTCATGTTGGATACCACTGCTTCAAGGCACCTATTCTTTATGAGCATTCAGTGGCCACAAGAAAGAGATATAAGTAGGGTTGCCACTTGGCCGATATTTTACTGCCTGGCCAGTAAAAATGATGGTTGATCCAAATGTTATTAATAGGGTAAAAAGATAAATATATAGAAAGGCCAGTACTTTTTTTTCGAAAAAAGGTGGCAACCCTAGATATGAGGGAGAACTGAAACGGTGTCCAGGGTATTTTTACCTAAAAGCATACCCTCCCCACAAGATAAGGGGTCCTTACTCATACTCATATTTATTTACATCAATAGTATATATAGATCCAAATGAGCAATACAGGCGGCACTCCGGATGAATATGAGGAGGTTTATTGTAGCATATCAAGGTAACAGCATCGCCTTACGCGTTTTGGGAAAATATTCCCTTAATCATAGGCAACCTATGTTGCCTATGAGTAAGGGAATGTTTTCCGAAACGCTTACGGAGCTGACAAAGCGTGGTGGTGAGTCTTGAGTGGTCATATTTCCACTAATAGTATGTATACTTTTACTATTGGTAGTTGTACTACTTTCTATAAGGAAGTGTGGGTTTACAAAATGGTTTCTCTTTTCGGCAGAGAAACCACGATTCCACGTGTTGCCACTTGGGACCTCGGTTCCTAGTTCCTGACGGCTCGAGTATAGGAGCCGAAACGTTTAAATAAACTACAACTTTTGTTTTTTCCCCTGTATGTAGTCCTGTGAGTGCAGTTTGTGTTTGTAATTTTTAACCAGCGCCCAGGCAGTTGCCGAATTTTGTTTTTTGTGCACCAGCCTGGCCGAAACCACAATTTTGGTGGACATGAATGGCCATAGTATGGAAGAATGGAAACCATTACATACGCCAATTCGGCATGTCAAAAAAAAAATTACAATTCGGCTGCCCATTGACTTTAATGCGGGCGTCAATATTGACGCCCGCGTCAAAATTGACCTTCAAATTCGTCAAATTTGCGCCTTCACTATATATAAATATATTTATTTATTTACCCACAATTTGTGCATATTCTGATAATAAGATCAGTATAAGGTTGCGTGTTTTAATGAATGAATGCATGGTGCAGTTAATCATGTTCCAGTTTTATACCATGTCAGATTTGATATATGATTTCAATTTTTTACTGACTGATGCAATCATCGGTCCAAATGATATTAATTTGTCAGCAGTTTTCCAAGACATAAATGTTTCCTAATTAGATTACACTGTATATAGGAGCTTCAGATTTAGGGGTATATTTATTAAAGGTTGAATGTTTATAGATTTATTATGCTCCAACACAGCAACAAATCAAAAGTCTAAAAATACTCCAGATAAAACCTGTCAAATTCACGTAAAAGTCAATGGCAGAGGTCCCTGTAAGATGTTTTTTCCCTTACGATTTTCGGGTGTTTTGGGGTTTTAGGTTTTCACGGGAAAACTCGATAAATTCGAGTTTTTTAACACTATAAACTCGAAACATTTGAGATATTCATAATATATAATATATAAGCTTCTAAGCTTTTGCCCCCTAGAGGTTTCTTTGGTTCTAACAAGTAAACCATATTTAATAATGGAACAAACAGTAAAGCAAGGTTGTAAGTTAGATATTTCTATAACTGCATTATTTGTTCAGCTTGATATATTTTCCCACTCTGTGAGCCAGAAAGCACTTACAGCCCCCTAGAGCCATTAAGTATGTGCAATACAGCTAGACTCATATGTATAGATCTTCAGTGCTGCTGTGCTTCTAGACTGCTGCAGTAATCCATATGCCCAAGGTACATTATTTCTAGCCTTCTCATTTTGAAGGGCTTTAGTTGGCCTTTCAGAACAAAATATTTATGAGAAATTCAAGCCAATAACATTAAAAAAGGGATTTTGCATATTTTTGTTATCTGATGTGCGCCATAATATTTTATTATCTTTTTCCACTTAGTAAATCCTCTTATATGCACCAAAGAATAAGGAACTCAGAAGGACCCAGGATTTTTGCTGCAGGAGCCATAACTCTATTTGCTTGGTGGCACAACACGTTATGAAGGGATCAGTAACCGTGCAGACTCCATTTATGTGTGCCATCAGCAAGAAAGATAATGTTTAGGTATAACTTTTACTGACTCCAGAACTTTTTAAGTGTCCTCTAGCATTTAGGCAAGTCAATATAACTTGTTGGCAGGCATCAAGAGTCAAATATCGGTGTAATGTTCCATGTTTGCCATTATTGCTGTCTGATCATTACTTTCCCTGCTTTTTTTCCACGGTCTATAGTAGAGCCGTGCCATTTATAGTTTGTCAAGGAAAGTGAGGTTATTTTAATAGAATCCCTTGCGCCTGTCATTTTTCAGTGAGTCCTATAAATGCAGGACATATATTTGTATAGAAAGTGCTACTTGTGTGCTGCGTGCTTACAATTCATCAGCAGCACAGACAGGGAAACTGCAGTGCAAGGAAATAAATAAAGATGTTAACTTGCATAAAGCATTTATGAGAGAAAGTGATTAAAGTTGTAACGGGAATAAAATTTCAGGAAATAAAAAAAAGGGCAACTGCATTTTGGAATGTAATATTGTCTTTTGGACAAGTATATTACAAATGTGTTCATAGCGATAAGATTAAAGCACTTTTGCAATTTAAATTAACTTTCAATTCTTTTTATTTTATAGTTAATACATATTAGCAGTTTTAGTCTGCTAACATCAGTCTTTTGGCTTCTCTTTCTCTGAAAGTGAAAGGGTGCAATATACCAATGCCCTATATTCAGAGTACCAAGAGGTGCCCTTTAATCATCATTTACCCAGCACTTGCGTCTAGCACATTGCTGCGTTCTTACCACCTGCCAGGGGAGGATTAAACTATTGTAAGCCTCTGTGTGTAGTCCCTTCTCAGTTCTGCTTTGACCAGTCTGCCCAATCTCCACCCCTTGCCCACCAATTCTCCTCCCCTTTCACCAGTGCTGTTGCCTTTAATGAATGGGTCATGGGCAGCCACCAAGAACGCCCTATAGTAATCTGCCACTGTCACAGGACAGATAGTAAGGACAGTTAGCACTTGCATGAGTTTGGAGCGAGATTGTGGACACCTAAATGCCTCCCCTAGCTCATTCCTCATGAATACAGTGCAAACAGCACAAGGAAATTGGGAATTAGCTGCTGTGGGCTCTGGTCTCAGTCTTAAGGTGGCCATACACATAGAGATCCACTTGTTTGACTTTGATTTAGCTAAACTAGCAGATCTCTCCCCGATATGTCCACATTGAGGTGGGCAATATTGGGCTGATCATAATGCAGCCAATACGGGCAGTCAGATCGTGGGACCACAAGAACAGATGCGGCCGCGATCCGATGGGATTTCAGCCAGATATCGATCGGGGAAGGGTCCCACACACGGGCCAATAAGCTGCCGACATACATACTTTTATCTGCCCGTGTAGGGCCAGCTTTAGCCAATAGCTTCAAGATACGATTAGACATCTACAGAGTACATAGACTGCAAACATTGGCCTAATTACAGGAAAATATTGATATTGGGGAAATCCGATTGCTACTCTTCTGGAGTCAGGATTCATTTCCTTCCCTCAATAATTCATTGGAAATGACTTCACCGGGGATTTTGTTTGAGTTCTTCTAGATCAAGAGAAGGATGTTAGCAGATAACTCACTCCTGATAGACATTTCTCTCTTTTTCCAACCTTGATTTCTAAAATCCATATAAGTAACCAGATAGATGAGTTTGGAGAAAAATACACATGCTCAGTTACCAATTCAAGTACCTTATTTATCCTGATATAGAGGCATTTGTTAATTTAAAGAGATACTGACAACAGAAAATAAACTTTTTTAATATCTATAATAACATTATCTTTGAATGCTATTTATAATTTTGCCATAAAAGTTTTTGCCTGATGCTTTTATATGACATTTCTTAACCCCATATTCCACTATGAGGGGGCTGCCATATTTGTGCAGCAGTAGTCCGTTAGCATTAGAAACTCTAACTGACAAGTTGAGAAGGGACAGTCAGGTTGACAAAACAGTCAGGTTTAGGAACTTCAAGTAACAATTACTTATAAAAGCAGAACTATCAGCGAAAAACTATCAACGTGACCTATAGGTAACTTTTCATGTAGATTAATATTTTGAAAATAAAATTTTTAGTGTCAGTATCACTTTAACCACACTGGGCAAAACATATTTTCCTTCCTGAGCTCACAATGAGATAACAGCCTAGAATGACTTCTGTGGCCAATTCAATTACTGTATCTACAGAATCAACCCTGACCTTATCATAACCCCAATATACATGGTTCAAACAAGTTCTTCCATTTACATGTGATAAATTGTGGAAGACCTTGTTTCATACTACTTTATCTGTATCTGTATGGCCAGCTTAATGGCTTGGATTGCTACCTGTCCAGTTTTGAACCAAACAAGTTTGTTAGGGTTTCAGCTTTGTGGATCGCAACCAAAATGTTGCTAATACCCACCCCAATGTCACAAACACATGGCACAAACACCTGTCTATATGTCATGAACCCATCTCCACATGTTACTGATCTGACCCAAATGTCATCTGCCTGCCCTCTCTTCAATTTTTTTTCCAAGGTCAAAAGTGGCAACCCTACAAAGAACGCATGGGACTACATGGAACTAATACATGATCACAGGTTTTTCTGGGTATAAAGTCTACTAAACAAAATACCACCAGAAGGAAGTTCCAAATAGAAAATCATGTGTTCCAATATTCGCCTTCTACATGATACGCTTTTAACAAAAGAGCAGAGCTGTCATGTTTGGTATCCCAAAGCCCAGAACAAACGCCAAGGTTCCAGTCACGGGTCATGCATCAGCCTATAACAGCTGCCTTTTACATAGGGAGGAGCTCTTCGCTACTCGGATGCCACTGGGTCTTAAAGTGAAAAGCGCAAGGTGAGGGTTCTGGTCAGGCAAGGGAACTGGACTGTAGGCATCGTAGTGGAAGTGGCCATGGTCAATAACCAGTCAGTGAGCACAGTACAGAATCAGAATGCAGAAGAGTAGTCATTAAGGTTGGTTCAGGCAGTGATACAGCGGTTGTCAAGGACAGTCAGAGATCAAGGAACAAAGAATCAGATTATTTAGAAGCACAACCAGGAACTATCAAGAATAGACCTATGTTGGGCAAGGGAAAAATGGACAAAGCATCTTTAAATATTTGAATTTTGCTCCAAATGTGATGACGTCAGTAGCTGGGCATCAAACAAAAAGATGTGCAAGCCAAAACCAACAGGATGGGTGCCACAAATCTTAGGGTATCTCCACTGCCCCAGTAGACCACCAGGTACTGTTACAAGTGCAAGATAAACTCCAATATCATTGTAGCATCAAACATCGAACTTATCAAAGATCAACACAAAAACAGCTTCATTTCAATTACAATTGTGTTACACCCATACATTTTTAGGCATTTTAACAATATTATAAGTAATAGACTTTACCCTGGTGGTCTAGTGGCTCTCCGTGGTCCCCCGCCATGTCTCTGGCAAGGACGCCCGCCAAATGCGTCCTTTCTTCTTCAGTGCCGGTCCCTCTATGATGCTCCCTTGGTTATGCGCCGGTGTGATGATGTCATCGCACAATGGCGCGAAATTCAAACTATTTAAAGGGGCTTTGTAAAATAACACATTGCCCATTGTTAGGTTCAACTTAGCTTGTTCCTGGTGCTATTGCTCGTCCAGAACTGTTAGCTTTGCTCCTCTCTCAATTAAGACCTGGCGGCATCCGATTAGCGAGGGCTCCTCCCGAGGTGAAAGGTGGCGGTTATAGGCGGAAGTGAGAGCCGTGACCAGGGAGCTTAGCTTGAGTTCTGGCTATAGGATGCCGAACGTGACAAATATTTTTTTTGCATCTTCTCAACTTTGTTGATTTTTCCATTCAAACCAATAGTCAAATCAACCACTTAATTTAACTGAGCCTTCTACAAGTCTCGAATTGCTTAACAGTTAAAATCTTACAGAAACCAATAAACGCAACATTTTCAGCAGTGTTTTCATATTCGAGAAAGTTCAAGCAAATGAATAATATCCAAAAATTAAAAAGTACATGAAATTTTCTGTGTCGGTTCTCTGGAACTTATCTTACTTAGACTTTGTCCCACTTGCAACCCCACAGACCCATGCTGCAACTCTTGTAATCAATTTGTTTTCTACTATTGATACTTTGGTCTGCCATTCAGAATCAACTACTGAGACATAGTAAACAGACTCTGTGCCACTGACCAACACACTTTGCTAACAGGCGTCTGTGGGGTACCTGGGGCCCACCGGATACCAAACTCATGGGCCCACCACCAACCCACTGCCGCTCTCCATACCTTTTAAATATTAAATAAACCCAATAATATTATTTTGCCTTCAATAAAAATTAAGGGGCAGATTTATCAGGGGTCAAATCGAAAATTCGAATTTTTAATTTCGAATTACGAGTTAATTTTAGTTTAGTTTGACTAGGGAATAGTCCAAATTCGATTTGAGTTTAAAATAAATTTGAAATTAATCATGTGATGTCCCTTTAAGAATTCGAATTCAACTATTCGCCATCTAAAACCTGAAGAATTGGCTGTTTAGCCTATGGGGGACCTCCTATAATCAATTTGGAGTCTTTTGTTGGACTTTTGAAGAAAAATGTAAAAAAAAAAAAAATGGTGAAAAAACTCTAATTGAATTTGATTCAAATTAGTTTCGCGTTTGCAGGTCGATTCTATGCACCCGGATTTAAAAAATATTTTTTTTCAGTTTATGGGAGTTTTTATAAACTCCCATAAACTCTAAATTGAACACTTGATAAATATGCCCCTATTTGTATCTTAGTTGGGATCAAATAAAAGGTACTGTTAAATTATTACAGAAAAAAAAAGGAAATCTTTTTAAAATGTGACTTATTTGATTAAAATGAAGTCTATGGGGTATGGCTTTCTGGACAACGGATTTCCAGATAACAGATCCCATACCTGTATATCATTAATGCATAAGCACAGTACAGTTTGTTAGGCCCGTATACTTGTTGTGCTAGAGGTTATTCCTGTGAATCAAAGACAAGATAATGTACACAATTCTGTTGCCATTTAAACTCAGAAACAACAGTAGACTTACAATTCTCTATGTAACATGAGAAATTCCTCAGGACCACTGGAATAAGTGCAAATTGGTCGGAAAGACAGGCCAGCCTTGTCCTTTAGTTTCTGTTTAGGTCATCATGATAGAAATGGGTGAAAGTGAACTACACATTCTTAAAGGGGATATCCGCCCAAAACCTTTTTTTTTTTTGCACAGTAAATGTGAGTCTAAGCAACTTTACAATATACATATTGATACAACAGTCAGAACCCCAAAACAGAAAGGGATAAACAAATATAGTTTTTAATTACAATTACACCTGTGGCCCACGTGGTTAAAAGCTGATCACAATGGTTGCCAAAGAGCTTGATTGTGTTTTTATTGCAACTATTTTAAAGCAATTTTACTACGGGACGTTAACAGTTAAAAAGAAGAGACTCTTTAAGCTACCTTTCCGTCATCATCTTGAAACGGCTGTTAAAGAAGCATGGGAAGATTAATAGCACTTCATTGTAACAGTGCTTCCAGTTTTGTCTATTGATTCCAGCTCTTAACAGCATTAAGTTTGCCCGGCAGTCTGTAATTCTAAATGGAACTCCTAACTGTGTTGTACAGACGATTCTTTAAAACTCTCTGTAATTGCTTTGGTGGCTAAATTTGTGGGATACGGTTGCACCAGTGCCTGAATATGTACTTTATGTGGCACGGAGGACTTTATGCCATAAACTAGGTGAAATAATCTATGGCAGTGATTAGCTGCTCTTTATAAAGTTTCCAAAGAAACTTGAAACTTTAATGAAAGAAGTCGTTTGCATTGCCCCTAGGATTGCCACCTGGTTGACATTTTACCAGCCTATATGGTTAAAATGAATATCTATGTTACTAAAGGAGAACGAACCCCAGTTTTCCAGAAAAGATGGCAACCCTAACTGCCACCACCTAGCCCCAGATTGGTCCCCCATCTTTCAGAATATGTTTTAGATAATAGTATAACTCCAGTGTTATTCATTTGTTTAATGACTGCTTGAGTTAGTACAGGTATGGGATCTGTAATCTGGAAACCCATAATCGAGAAAGCTCTGAATTACGGAAAGGCCGTCTCCCGTAGACTCCATTTTATCCAAAAAATCCAAATTTTTTAAACTTTCCTTTTCCTCTTTAATAATAGAACAGTACATTGTACTTGATCCAAACTAATATATAATTAATCCTTATTGGAAGCAAAACCAGCCTATTGGGGTTATTTAAAGGAGATGTAAAGTCTTTCTGCACTTGGGGTGCCAAATGTTAGTGAGAGTGAGTCAGCAGAAAACTGCACCGGCTGGGGTTTCTTCCAGTAAGTACCACTGAGCAATCCTCTTTGGACTTCTTCTTTCTTCAAATTTCCCAGACGCATTCGCAATATAACGCAATAGCCAACTAAGTTCGGCTTTTCGCTCTACTGCGCATGCGCAGCAGCGTGAAGGAAAGATGAAGATGGAAGATGCTCTGTGGTGCTCACTGGTATAACCCGGGCTGGTGCCATTTTCTGCTGATAGGAGCACCGGCCTGGGGCTTCAGGTAAGGCAATACAATCATTTGGGGGTGCCTAACATTTGGCACCTCTAAGTGCAAGAACACTTTCCTTCTCCTTTAAGACTTAAATGATTTTCTAGCAGACTTAAGGTATGAAGATCTAAATTACGGAAAGATCCCTTATGCAGAAAATCCCAGGTCCCGAGTTTTCTAGATAACAGGTCCCATACCTGTATTGATGTCAGTACTGGTCCAGTGTACCCTACAATATTTCTGAAGGAGTGTGGTTAGTACCAGGGAATACAGTACATTTGCTGGCAAAGTTTAATGGTCTAAATACAATAAGAAAATATACAGAGTTGTCAGTAATATGAAGAATTCAATTTATCGACCAGTTCAGGCATTCATGCCCTATTGTTATCTATTTTAATTCATTGCATGCCATTAGGTACAACTTGCTATTAGTGATGGGCGAATTTGGGCCGTTTCGCTTCGCAGTAAAATTTGCGAATTTCGCGCAAAATTCGCGAAACGGCGAAAAATTTGCGAAACGGCGCCGGCGCCCGTTTTTTGCCGCGAATTTTTGCGGGCGTTTCGCGAATTTATTCGCTGGCGGCGAAACGCGCAAATTCGCCGTGAATTCGTGCCTGGCGAATAAATTCGCCCATCACTACTTGCTATCTCTGAAAGAAGGGGCAGCATGCGGGCAGGATAAAGCCTACCACTTACATGCCCTTGAATTGTGTGTTATTCAGCTAACTCAATAGTGACGGCTGTATAAATTTGCAGCGAATTTCCACATTTCGCCACCAGAGAATAAATTTGCAAAAAATCCGATGCGTCAAAAAAAATTTGGGAACACGTTGCGTGCATAATAATTGTCGCGCGTCAAAATGATTCGGATGCCCGTTGACTTTATTGCATTTGGACAAAATAGGTGCGTGTATAAAAAATGTCGCGAGCAATTTCGCTGTAAAAAACGGGACAAATTCGCCCATCACTATAGCTCAACACTGAGCTCCTACAAGTGCAAAACACACAAAGGGAGCCCTGTACTTACCACTTAATACAGGTGCCGGTTGCATATCAAGCTCTGTCTTCATTCCTTTCCAATGAAACAAAGTAGATGCAGGGAGCAAATTGGAGAAAAAGTGCAGGTATGGGCCTGAGCTTATGCACCTATTTCTAATGCCTGTTATTCTGCACCCATTTTAGCAACTAGTGTTGTTCCGGACTATTATCAGTGATCCCTCATGGCTGAAAGTTATCTGAAAACCCATGTGTTAAAGCAATTTTGAAATCCAAAATAATCAGTGTCATTATTATCTGTACTAAAAGGCTAAAAATCAGGTTTGTTTTTTCCCTCTTTCCCTAATATCGCCGTGACTGCACTGCTGATTGTAGCTGCTCATGAAGGAAACACACAGCTCCATTGTGACCTTTCCTGCTGAGGCCAATAAGATATAACTCATCTGTCACTACAGTGATTTACAGTATAAAAAATGCCGTCCATGTTTGTCTCATTTATTTGAGAAGGTTATCCTACCTTTATATCATCCCCTGATACTGCCACCATATATATATATATATATATATATATATATATATATATATATATATATATATATATATATATATATATATATATATATATATATATATATATATATATATATATATATATATATATATATATATATATATATATTTCTGTGGGCACAAACACAATGTCAGAATTGAACCTGGTGTTCTTTAACAGAACATGGCAGTGCATTGCAAGAAAACCAACAGGAACGTCTTCTGAATAATGTTTTTATAAAGGATTAGCATGTCTCTACAACCCACTGGCTAGGATGTTATCTGTATTATTCAAATATTGGAACAGAAAATACAATGGCATTCTGGTGTCAGGGTGGCTACTATTTAATAGAAGCAGACAGGGTCGTTTTTTATGTAGGAGACTGTCTCTGTAAGAAAAAGGCAAAATAAAGAGAGGGAACTTGCAAAGAGTTGCAGTCAGTATTAATGTAGTGCAAATGATATTGTCAGGGAAATTCAGTTATCGGAGGTCAATTGAGGTGAAAGACAACGTTTATTTGACACAAGCTCCATTGATTATGAACTCACAAAAAGTTAGAACCCCAAACAAAGGAATCAAAGAGTTTATAGACTTGTAAGTAGGGAGTTAGCAGTGGGACAGCATAGAGATATCGCTTCACAGCACAGAAAAACAAAGAATTGCTTTTACAGCCAAGCAGGTGGCTCTACCCTAAAGGCCAGGGTACTAGTGACCAAGTCTAGATTGAGAACAGAATCCATCCAAGTCAGAGGGGCTCATGGCAGAATCTGCATACACAGACTTTTATTCTCTCTCAATATCAACTGCAGGCTACAGTTTTGTTGGAGAAATAACATTTCAGGTAATTAAACCAGAAATATTAGGTAAGAAATTTGCTAGCTTGTAATAAGGAGCGTGGCAGCTTAAACATTAATATTGTGCAATATGAACGGTTTTTCATGTACCAGATAATTCAATTTAAAATGATGAAAAAAGCAATATGAGTGTAATACTTTTACAGCAAAATATTAAAAATATGGTTCCCTTGCCATAATGGACTCCTATGCACTGTACTTGGAGTAAAGGAGGAGCTATTGTGAAAATGAAAATTTAATATAAAATTCATCTCATGGGAATAAGAAAGCCTAGAAATCCATAATACTAAGAAGGTAATGGTGCAGTACATGGAAGAAATGATCCCTGCATCAAAACAGTAGCACCAGCATACCGCCCAACATTCTGGCAACTGAAAGAGGGACAAAATAAATGTGGCGCCAAATTATTTTGACCACGCCTAGGGATGTCGCGGACTGTTCGCCGGCGAACTTGTTCGCGCGAACATCGGCTGTTCGCGTCCGCCGCAAGTTCGCAAACGTCGCGCGACGTTCGCCAATAGGCGTTCGCGTCAAAATCGTTCGACCATTCGACCATTCGATCGATAAAATCGAAGGATTTTCGTTCGAATCGAACGATCGAAGCCATTGGATTGAATGAAATCATTCGATCGAATGGCTTCGATCGTTCGATTCGAATGAAAATCGTTCGATCGAACGATTAAAATCCTTCGATCGTTCGAATCGAACGATTTTCGGATGTTCGAAGTTCGCGAACTGTTCGCGAACTGTTCGCGAACTGTCCGCATTTTTTGCCGGTGTTCGCGAACGGCGTTCGCGAACACATTATCGGCGGTTCGCTACATCCCTAACCACGCCCCGTTTTGAGGCCACATCCCCTAATTACCATGCCAATTTTACAAAATTTGCCAGGTTATGAAAGTTGAACTCATTTCTGTAGTTTTTATGTTTTATTACAGTTTTACTAATGAATGTGAACTGCCCTTTAAGCTGTGAGTCTAACTGTTACAAATGTATCTTAAGTATCTATTCTGGGCTATCTGCCAAGAGCCGATTAAGTTAGAAACATTGTGTCTTTTTTGGCTGTTCAGTGCAGAGAAATCGGGAATTTCCAGTACAAACGGAGGACTGCGGGTTGAGCTGTCAAAAGAGGGACTGTCCTGCTCAAAACGGGACAGTTGGGAGGTATGCCAGCCCAGGACAAAGAGTTAAAAGATTATGTACAATGGAGGTGACTAACATAGTGGTGGTGTATTACTATTTCCTTGTTCTTTAAAGCAACAGTTACACCAACAATGTGTGTTTGCTTCAGAAACCCCAGTATAGTTTATATAAATAAGCTGCTGTATAGCCACGGGGCCACCATTTAAGCTGAGTAGGACAAAAAGGCAAGTGTTTACATAGCACCCCCTGGTGGCAGTGATTTAACATTTCCTTGTCTTTTATATAGCTAGAAAAAAAATTCTCAGTGATGCGCTTTAAAATGAAACTTTTTTTTGTGCATTGATGATAAATGACTTGTTCTTTGTGTATGC
Source organism: Xenopus laevis (assembly GCF_017654675.1). Classification (NCBI taxonomy): domain Eukaryota; kingdom Metazoa; phylum Chordata; class Amphibia; order Anura; family Pipidae; genus Xenopus; species Xenopus laevis. The sequence continues at coordinate 27,184,567 of NC_054381.1, read as the reverse complement.
TGTTGGGGCTTCATAATTCAGTTAAGAGACTCCATGCACATCTCTCATTGATACAGATGATAATCAGATGGTGCACAGCATGACGCTATGCACAATCGATGAAACTACGAACTAGGGACGTATCGAATAAGGATTCAGCAGCTTGTTGATTATTAGTAGGATTCACTTTTGCATGTGATGTATAATCTTTAGCAGCTTTCTTTCTTTTGAAACATGACATTGCATCACATGCTGACCTTAATTTGGGTATTAGAAGTACCTTCAGAGTTCTGTGTCCTCCTGTGAGCGCCAACAGCTCAATAGGGAGCAGTATCTTTCCAGCTCCTGTGGATGTGTGTAACTGCCACGCCACCAGTCTTATCTCCTAACCCCACTGTCATCAGGAAGACAGAGGAAGGCAATTTTACTGCAATGTCATTTCATCTTGAGAGACACTGTAGAAATAATTTCAGGGGAAATTACAGACAAATGTATAAAGCCCCGCTGTTCACTCTCCAGTTTTATTTACATCAAAACTTATGACAGGTACATTATTTCGGAATGTCAAAACATGGGAAATCTTGATGGTTTCCTTTAATATATTTCATGAGCACTTCTGGAACTGTTGCAGTAGATTTTTGCAAACCATTGAGAACTGTGTACATTCAACTAGTAAGAAAGACCGGTTTGTATGGTATGATTTAGGAGCACAACTCTGTGCTAGGTCCAGAATTAGAAAGAGCAAATAAAGGAATGAAACTTATGAGAAGTTTCATATATTATTGATTCTTAACCTGCTTACTGGGGGCCAAAGTTTTATGTGGGTCTCTATGACTCAATTTAAAGGGATTCTGTCATGATTTTTATAGTTTTTATTACTAAATTACTCTGAGTACATTGCATATAATTCATTCTACAATTTAAAATTGTATTCTTGAACCAATAAATGTATTTTATAAGTTGTAATATTGGTATGTAGACAGCCATCTCTGGTCATTTTGCCTGGTCATGTGCTTTCAGAAAAAAAAACAGTACTTCACAATGGAACTGCTTTCAGACAGGCTATCGTTTCCCCTACTCAAAATGGTGACTTGGCTTAGCACGGTTTGGATTTTTACTATTGAGTGCTGTTCTCATATCTACCACTAGGGTGGCATGGGAGCATTCTTAGCAATGCTGGTGTCAGGGAGCTGTTATCTGGATACCTTCTCATTGTTTGCTGATGGGCTGCTGGGGGGGGGGAGAGGTGGTTGCAGTGCAGCAGTAAAAGAATGAAGTTTATCAGAACCCAAGTCACATGAGAAACTGACAACATGTCTAGCCCCATGTCAGATTTCAACATTAAATATAAAACTATGAAGAATGGATTTAAATGCAGGATTCTGCTGGAAAAAAAAACTATTAACTGATGCTGTTTGTAATAGTAATTATACTAAAATGCATTCCTATCAAATCAGTGTTTTGAGAATTTTGAATCAGGTCCCATACATATTTTTGAAGTTTTCCCCTTTCCCAGTGCTTGGGGGTCCTAAAAAGGATTGTTGAAGGGTCTCATAACTTTTAGTTATGCCAATGATGTGGGTTCAGTCAGGCCTTCTATATTCATTTTTAGGTGTTATTACAACAGGTGTACAGCATTTAAAGGTGCTAAAATGCACATTGAGGAGCAATAAAAAGGCAAAAACTCCATCCATGATTTACTGTATATTGCCTCAGTAGTTGAACAATTTTCCTATCTTCAAGGTAAGGTTTTTTTCATAAAAAAAAAAATCTAATGGTCCTTCCCTAACACCAACCACCAAGGAGACCTTCATAACAGGTGTTAGTTTAAAAATCCAAATGTAAATGATGTGGCCCTATTATTTATTATTTCCTGCAAGATGAGGGGGAGTTTTAAAAATTCTGTGTGTCCTTATCAGTAGTGCATTTGCGCTTTAACTACACCTTAAACATACTTGATTCTGTGTAAGAAAACGACATGAGTATCATGTCCTTTAGAGTGCAGCTTATAGCAGACCCAATTTCATTGAGCACCATGAGCATTTATAACATATTTATCATCTTTATCTGTAACTTTCCTTACTGTAGTCTTTCTATCTTGTGCATAATGACCAGACAGATTGGTAATGAGAGAGAGACTGGAGAGAACCTATTCTCGGTTCTAAATCAGTAGCACGGCATTTAATTTGGGTGGGCAGACAAAATATGCAGGAGTGAAATGTTTACACCATTCTTTTTGTTCTTCTTTTATTAGGGATAAAAGGACATCAAATAACTAATCTCTTATCAAAGACAGATAACAAAGCTCTGCATTGAGAAATTGTTTTGGTAAAGACTTTAAAGCTCTGAGATAATTCGACTTGGAAGCCAAATAGTGCTATGCCTTCTTCTCCATATATCAACATTAAGGGGCAGATTTACATAGGGTCGAATATCGAGGGTTAATTAACCCTCGATATTCGACTGCCGAATGTAAATCCTTCGACTTCGAATATCGAAGTCAAAGGATTTACCGCAATTCCTATGATTGAACGATTTGAAGGATTTGAATCCATCGATCGAAGGATTTTCCTTCGATCAGAAAATTGTTAGGAAGCCTATGGGAACCTTCCCCATAGGCTAACATTGGCCTCGGTAGATTTTATTTGCTGAAGTAGGGGGTCGAAATATTTTTTAAAGAGACAGTACTTCGACTATCGAATGGTCGAATAGTCGAACGATTTTTAGTTTGAATCGTTCGATTCGAAGACTTAGCCAAAGGTTAAAGTAGCCTATTCGAGGGTCGAAGTAGCCATATTCGACCATTCGAAATTCGAAATATTTTTTCTTCTATGCCTTCACTCGAGCTAAGTAAATGGGCCCCTGAATTCTCTAAATGTACACAAGTAGCATTATTTTTATCGTCTTCATCACATATAATTTTTAATTTTTGTAGGTGAGTTTCATAGGGATGGAAACACTTTTAGTATTTCGTTTTATTTACTTTAGGGTTGCCTGGTGGGTGGTCAGCAGAATTTCACAGGTGGGGATTATCTGTTTTTGAGATACTTGGCTAAACTGTGAAGAAGTAAAGTTCCTGTGACCAAAAAATAAAAAATTTCACATCCTACAGTTGGCTGGGGCTTAAAAGCTCCCAGCTTTCCCACTAGAGCTCCTGAGCTAAGAGTAAGTGCACAATGGTCTTACTACTCACCAGCCACACTGGTTGCTGGGACTTGATTTTAAATGCACTACAAACGTATAATGATCACAAACAGTGTAGGAGTGTGGTACTAACCCCTAATTTTTTGTAATTTTTTTTTAAAGGCAAACCGAGCACTGGCAAATTTTCTCTTTCTCTTTGTGTGCAAATATTGACTTTTTATTGTTGCTGGTCAACTCCAGAATGTGTTGTCTGAGCGCTGGGACAATGGTGTCTACAGCAGCTGATCAGCACCACAGCGCTGACAAAGTCTTTCTGTGTCACATCCTACAGTGTTGTTTAATGCAATGTCTTTACTGTACTATGCTTTCATATTTTGATGCAGAAAATGCACCGTCTTCAGACCCAAAGTGCACCAGTGACTAAAACAAGTACAGTATTGGCACATCTATCTAACACTGCATATGGACACATGCCTACCTGACATGCATTACTGGCATTCTCTCTAACTAGTAAAAAATAAAAGCATAATCATGACTATTGGGGGTGCTATGTTACGACACAAATCCACTCAAGAACCTCCCCTTTATTCAGCCTTGATGGTTTCATCAGATGGAAAGATATAGGCTGAAGGAATGGCAAATTCTGTGTGCTCTACATGCTGACAAGGCTTACTACATTATGGGGCATATTTATCAAAAGGTGAAAAAAGAGCTTGTTCACCATAGGGAAATTTCACAGGTCTCACATAGGATTAACAGGGGCATTTATAGGAGTGTGCTAAATAATCCTATAGTGAACAGGGAGCTGTAGGTTTGATGGTGCCCTTTAATCTAATGAATGTAGGAGAAAAAGCAGAAGAAAATACAAGTGAAAAGTCCCAGTATACCCTGTAAAAGTATTTTATTCTTTCATGCGCCTTATACATCATTCTTCTAATGTGATATTTTGCTCTGATGAGAGCTGATAATACCTAATACTCCTAGTCTTATTATTCAGATTTCATACCTGCATTCATTAGAGCCATGTATGAAAATGATCCTGCTTAATAAATACAGGCATCTCGCTTGCAATCATTATTAATTAAGAGATAATACATTCACCAAGATATGCAATATTAATTATACCTGCATTTCTATACGTTTTATAGAACGAAATGAGCCCGACTTCCATCAGCAGATACAAACTGTAATTAGGCCTCTGACCGAAGTAAATATTAATTAATTTTAAGTATGGCTATATTACAACTGGAATCTTAAAGTGGTAGCCCATGCCTAGACTCAAGGTGAGCTTTATGTAGGACTTCTGCTGATGCTTTTTGTCTATTGATTTAATTAAAGGGATGTATAAATATTCAATTATTTGTTAAATATGTTGGCAGTTGGGAAAGGTATTTCTTTTTTTCTAATTTAAGTCAATTAGAAAATCTGAGATGTTTAAAGTATATAAAGAGTAACTCCCACCCCAACCCACCACCACCTACATCTTGGCTTTCTTTTTATATACAACCCAATACAGTATCCCAATCTTCTATGAATAATCTTAGAAGCATTGGGCCTGATTTGTTTCTTGTAAAAGCTTGTATTGTTGGTGATGTGTATTTTAGATATTTATGGGGGAATGTAATATGTTTTGCGAATGTTAGCGACCATGTTTGCCCCCTTTTTGACTGATTACAGACCTCAATGACTTCTTTGCAAACTTGCAACTAAATGGCAGTGCATTTAATAAAGTTTTGCAAAAAGCGTATTTTGCACCAATATATTAAACGAAACTCCAGAGCAGGTGTTAACGCTAACCTTTGCTTAGCGATGTTATATTCGCCAACAAATGATTTTAGATTTCGAGCAATGTTCCCCCTTGTATAGTAGTTGACATATTTTGAAGCTTTAAAATATTTGAAATTGCTATCTTTCTCATTCAATTGATAACCATGTTTACAGTGTATGGCAGTGAGGATTCTCAGTATTCATAGCCATAGGATAGCCATCAGTGGCTTGTAAGTTGCAAGAACTTGTAATGGGAGAGGGTGACAGTCATCATCAAGCAGACTCTCATCTACTAATCCTTGTGATCAGGTTGGGCCCTTTATTGATTTTCTTTGGAGCTATCCATATCGGTATGACATTGCAGCATTAAATATCAATATATCCTATGTCAAGATAAGATATGGAGGATGGTAAAGGGCATTACATTGTAATAAATCACAGTTACTCATTTTTTTTTTTCTTTGAATTTTTTTCTTATATCTCGAATTAATTCAAAGACTCTTTCTTATCCAGACTCTTTCTTATCCAATATCATTTTACAATATTGATTTTTCCAACCTGTCCCCAGGCCTCTCATCATTTTACGTCCATAGATGCATGCTGAGATCTATACGTTTTTCATGTATGTAATCCCACAGTGCATAGAGGCCTGAAAGTCCTCCATGCAATACAAAAAACCACGAGGCTTGCTGTAGATATGAACACCGCCCTTTGGCTCAACAATTAACGACAACTGAGATTTTTTGTCATTTGTGGCACAGGTTTTTCAAGATGCCATTGCACGGTTGTTTTTTGTTGTGTTGCTACAGAAACGTTCAGATGAATGTTCTACAGCTAGATAGGCCATCTTAATTTTTGCTAGACACAGTAGTAAAGATGAATACCATTTGAAATGAACACCTAAAATTTTTTACCATACTATGTACAAAAATTGTTGAAAAAAATACAATTCTCCTGTGATTATTAAAACAATAACTTGTAATTAATGGCTTATTCATTTATGGGAATGTCCAAACCCAGCTAAGCATTAAATACCTTCATACATAATTGTATGATACTCAGATTTAGAAATGTAGTATTCATTTGTACAGGTGGTAACTATGGTTTTACGACTTATGAAATGTCATGATGCATATTGTATGGATGCTCAGTTATATATATTCTCATCAGGGCACAGAGCTGACATCAGTTGGAAGCGGTGAACTTTAGAATGTTGGAAATATTGAGCAGCAGGCATGGATAAAAGTCAAGTGCAGATAAAAGTAGGCAGCTTCCCTTCAAGCCATAAATATATGTTCTCTGGCTTTTCTTAAACTACAACTTAAATTATGCATTAGGTGGCTATCTGTACAGCTACGGAGGGAGCACATTTAACTGGTTTTGGGTCATTTTAAATTTTTTGGTAGAGAGGCTTTTCATAGTTTTAATTTAGTTCAACGACTGTAAAAGACTAGTCTGTTTCTTGAGAGGATTCATTAACTCTTCAAGCTGAAGCTAACAAACCAGCTAATGCATGAAAACTTCTCTCCTAATATTATATATATATATATATATATATATATATATATATATATATATATATATATATATATATATATATATATATATATATATATATATAGTGAATAAAGTACCCCCAGTCTTGTATTAATCTGGGTACTGGGTCAATCACTAGATAAAGTTTAAGAGAACTTATTTCTCAAACATGTGCATCCAGCGTTTCAGCCCACATTAGGGCCTTAATTAAGGATATATATATATGTATATTTATATATATATAATACACAAAAGCCATGAATATCCTGTAAATTATATCCTTATAAACGGTGAGTAGTGATGTCATCAGTTATAAACGGTGAGTAGTGATGTCATTTCTGTCACATGACTCACTAAAATTTGTGTATTATATATATATAAATATACATATATATATATCCTTAATTAAGGCCCTAATGTGGGCTGAAACGCTGGATGCACATGTTTGAGAAATAAGTTCTCTTAAACTTTATCTAGTGATTGACCCAGTACCCAGATTAATACAAGACTGGCTCAGAGTGCAAACGTTACTAAATATATATATATATATATATATATATATATATATATATATATATATATATATATATATATATATATATATATATATATATATATATATATATACGCGCAAACATTGATATTGAATATTGAAAGCAGAAGCAGTCCATTGGGGTATAATGTTTTCATGATTCTCTAGTAGATTATGGGGCCGATTCACAAAGGGTCGAATATCAAGGGTTAATTAACCCTCGATATTCGACTGGGAATTAAAATCCTTCGACTTCGAATATCGAAGTCGAAGGACATTAGCGCAAACAGTGCGATCGAACAATCGAAGGATTATTCCTTCGATCGAACGATAAAATCCTTCGAATCGAACGATTTGAAGGATTTTAATCCAACGATCGAAGGAATATCCTTCGATTAAAAAAACTTAGGAAAGCCTATGGGGACCTTCCCCATAGGCTAACATTGAGTTCGGTAGCTTTTAGATGGCGAATTAGGGGGTCGAAGTTTTTTCTTAAAGAGACAGTACTTCGACTATCGAATGGTCGAATAGTCGAACGATTTTTAGTTCGAATAGTTCGAAGTCGTAGTCGTATTCGAAGGTCGTAGTAGCCCATTCGATGGTCGAAGTAGCCTAAAAAACACTTCGAAGTTTTTTTACTTCGAATCCTTCACTCGAAGTTAGTGAATCGGCCCCTTAAGGTATGAAGATCCAAATTACAGAATGATCCGTTATCCAGAAAGCCCCAGGTCCCGAGCATTCTGGATAATAGGTCCTATGCCTATAATCAGTAGAAATAAAATTTACTTTTTAAGAAACATGCCACTGTAAATGAAAAGTAGGCTACATCTGATACATAATACTGAGAAGGGACATAAATAAAATAAATATGTACATTTTGTTAAGCAGATAAATTCAGGCCAGTGAAACATTTCATGTTAAAGGTACTTAATCTTTCCTTCCCAGACAGTGAATGGATTTTATTGACAATGAGAAAACCAATAAAAAAATGATTCTAGATGCCTGAAACCAACAAGAGAAATATTTATAGACATGTTTATGAAAAAATACAATTAGTTATCTTGTGTTGTATCCTCCTCTATTCCAGGCACAGCACTGCAAATCCTTCAAGTTGCACCAAGGGTTGCCACCCTCACAGTTGATCTGTTTTTTTGATTGCAGGAGTCAGTGACCCCCTGGTTGCCGACTGGAAACTGACAGAATAGAAACACCAACAATTAAAACAACATAGTAAACAAATAATGTAGACCGATTGCTTTTAATAGGTCAATCTATATCATGCTAAACGGTAAGGAATAGGTGAACAACCCTTTAAGTGCTGCAAATCCGTTGAACAAGTGGTTGCTATGATTTTACAATGACTGGGATTAAAACACTAACACTGTTTGAACCATATTAGTGTTAATTACAGTAATTTTATTCAGCAGCTTAGTTTCAGTTCGTGATTTCAAGTAAATTTATAGCCCGCCTTCAATACGCCCGCACACTAAACTTTGTGTTGTTTTGATTCTTGCATTTCGATTCCATTTTTTAAAGGGAGCAAGATCAATATCAATGAATCATGAAAGTGTCTAAATAAATGTATATTTCATGGAAGCAAGCAAATAAAATCACTATACAGCAATATAGTATGTTATTTTATAGGTCTGTGACATACAGATGGCGATGTTTCACACATATGAATACTAATTCTGTAATTCTAATTAGTTGAACTCTTGTTTGTAAGAAATACGTTTTCTTTGATTTATATCGCACACCTTGGTACTGGTACCGGCACTATTTCATGTCTTGATAGCTAAGCTAAAATATCCTCCCTTGGTGGTACTTTTTATCAATATGTTTTCTTAAAACATGAAAAAACAGAGTTCCTTATTTCCAGACTTTAGAATTATTGCACTGAAGAAACTCCTAATATGTAAAATGTATTAATTATGCAGTAAAGATTTTTATATGAATAGAATAACATTTGCAGGCGATTTTCTCTACATGCTATGATGGAGGTATTGTGGCAAACATACCAATGGCACCCTCCCCCCATTCAATTAAATAATCTATTATTTAATCATGTATTATTTATCTATCATGGATTATTTACTGCTCAAAGAGACCCTGTTAACAATGCAACTGAGACAAATGTAAGCAATTATTTTTTTAATAAAAACTTTTAAAGTAACACATATTGCAAAATAAAACAATGCAATAGGGCGGGGGTGGGATGATGGGATGCAATTATGGGAGACCAGACACACTGCCAAGCCTGTACAGTGCTCCAAGTGATGCTGAAAGAGGAGGAGGGTAAAGGTGGCCATAGATGTAGAGATCGATATCGCCAAACAAGCGGATTTCTTCCCGATATGCCCACATTGAAGTGGGTGATATCGGCCTGATCTGATTGTGGGCCTGTCGTATGGCCTTACACACAGGCCAATAAGCTGACAACTCTGTCTGTTGGCAGCTTTTTTCTGCCCGTGTATGGGGGCCTTAAGTGATCTCCCTTTTTATATCAGCCCTCTTATTAGTGTCCATCACTAATCCATCACCTCCACTTACTCAGAGTTCCCTCTGCTCCACAGCACCTCCGCACAGTTTCCGGCACACAGTTTTGTTAACCACTTTGGTGTCATACAGACAGAGGGATAATTTGTTAGGGAAGAGTTAGTGGATAAGTGGACATCGTTGTGCTTGGCAAGTGTTAGCGAGAGGGACATCTAGGGAGTCGTAGATCAAGAGTCCAGGATTGGTGGGGCAGGGATATCTCTTCTAGGGAGATGTAGGCCAAGAGTCCAGTATTTGTGGGGCAGAGAGGGACATCTCTTCTAGGAAGTCCAGCCTTGGTAGGACAGAACAGAAGAGCTAGTTTAGCTAGTGAGAGAATGGTCCCTTCCCTCTGAAAGCGTTAATAAAGCAGTATACACATGGGGGGGGGTCATTGAGTGTAGTTAGAAAGCTGAGTCAGGCAAAGTATTCATGCATGTAATAATAAATGCTTTAACCTTATACTTTACTGGTCGTGTAAGAAAAAATAAAAGTATGAATGTTATAATTTCCTGGTGCCGGATTCAGGCATTTACTGTCTCATGGTCCCTGTAAAGGATATTAGCAGAACAGAGAGCTTGTGTTTTTTATATGCCATTGGGCTGTTTGCATCTTGGATTTCTGCAAACGGTTTACAAGGCAAATGAAAAAATGTTTTATTATGGTAACAAGAATGATGTGCTGTTCTGCCATGAGTGACTTCTGGCTGTACTTTTATGTACTTGCATCTGGTATGAGAGTTTCCATCTGAAGATCAGCAGAGAAACACATTATACTGTATCCAACAACATTTTTGCCCTAGATACTGTAGGCGCTCTGCATGCGATTACTTTTGATGTGCTAGGGAATATATACCCTTTTAAGAATGGTTCGCAGTCTAATTATTGTCTCACTAAAGAATGATCATCATTTCTGAATTGTCTGTGCGTGTAGCCAGCCAATGGGAGTCACTTGTCATGAGTATTGGGTTTCTCCTTCTCCTCTGGTGACACATTTTAACTTGCTCAACGCTCTTACATTCCTCTACCCTCACTTTGCATACAAACGACTTTGGAGCTTTATATTCAAAATTTGCTAACATATAGTTAAGAAGCTTATCAACAAAGTGTATGTATAATGTTATTTTGGCCACACATGCTCTTGTCACTTAGAGGGACCATCTTAATTGGTCTGAAGAAATAGTTTTATCTACAGCTTCAGCAGACATACAAACACGCACATGAAAAAGTGCTGGGAAATAACTGTTTATTGGCTGGAACATGATGTGGTACAGATATCTCACAAACTAATTCCAGATGTTAAATGCCAGACAGAATTATTAGTTGCAATCTGATGTACTCGCTATGGAATCCCAGTTGTACTGTAAAGGACTTGAGCTCCTACACTCTCTTACCATGGGACTTCTTTATCGGTATGATCCTTCTTCCTCAGGCTCCTTGCATCATCCTCACCTCACACCCTACATGAGCAGAGGCCACAAGGCTGACTCTCACTACTAGTTGTTCTTTTATACCCAGGCATATTTCCGAGCCACCTGATCCTTCACCTGGCATGCTTATACCTGGATGTAATGTCATCTCCCCTCCCACCTCTACTTACATATACTTCTGTCTAAGCATTTAACTCAGTGATCCCCAACCAGTAGCTTGTGAGCAACATGTTACTCACCAAAGCCTTGGATGTTGCTCCCAGTGGCCTCAAAGCTTATAAGGTGCTTATTTTTGAATTCCAGGCTTGAAGGCTAGTTTTGGTTGCATAAATACCAGGTGTACTGCCAAACAGAGTCTCAATTTAGGCTGACATCCACATAGGGGCTACTAAATGGCCAATCACAGCCTTTATTTGGCATCCCAGGAACATTTTTCATCCTTTTACTTCTGAATGTTGCTCACGGGTTGTAAAGGTTGGGGATCCTTGATTTAACTGAACAGGGATTGATCATAATGGAAGGACAATGCCCAAATCTCCTACAAGAACTATAAGCAACGAATAAGGAATGAATATTCTGTATTCATGCCTTATTCTATCTGGATATGGCCCAACAAACTTATGGTGGCAAATGCACTTCGGTATAATATGAGTGGCGGCCTATTCAATCTACTTTATGCTTGCTTTTTATACAGTTCAAGCAGAGCTGAAGAATTTGTCTTTTCTGTCTCCAGTTTGAAGTGTACCAATCTCTAAAGGATAAATATACTTTTATCCTTGCTGGCAGTTTTTTATGACTCATTTTAACAATTTGGTACCTAAAACATTCCAAACTGAAAATGTCATGGTGCATTCTAACCTCTCATCATTTCTGGTGAACCCCACCACTCTTTACCACACAACAGTACCAGTCAAACAGGCCAATTGTTAAGTGAGCGTTCTGTGGGCCATTTCTCTTGGATAAGCAACAGGTAGTCCTCTAAAGGTGCATTCTTCTGCATCAGTCTTATTGGGTCTTCTTGCATCCCATTTGTCTAGTTAGCGGTGTCAGCATGTATTCACATTTACCCTCAAAAACAGAACCTACAGTAGTACAGCTTTCTGAGGACAGCTCCCCCTACTAAAATTCTCTTATATTGTGTAGAGAGGAGAATATCTTCTCCAAGGGAATATTCAGCAGACCATTTTCTGCCTTGTGATTGTACCTGCAATTATTAATATATTACTTGTTTTAAATTTGAGACCACGAAAGTGTATAATTTGGCCATAGAGTAATTTTACACTGGAAACATTTCGAAGCCAGAATCCATAAGGGTCCATTGAATTGCCATGTCATTGTCTACTGAAAACTATTGCACTTCCTTTGTGATCTTGTAAGAATAACAAGCCTTGAGAGAACAGCCCTTAATGCCTATAAAGCACTGAGTAGTATAACTGCCTCTATGTATAAGCTTACAGACCTGCACTCACAACTGCCAGGGGGTCCTAACTGTGCCCCTATCTCATGAGGTAACAGTTGCATATCTTTGTTTGCTGTCTCCTGCACTTCCATTTACAAGTTCAGTATTAACAGCTAGGGGGCTATTTATCAAAGTCCGATTTTATCTCAAAATTTTCTGCTGCAAATCCGCTCTGGTTTTTTTATACTTATTTATTTATTATTAGATTTTACCAAAAATCTGTTTTGCGGGAAAAAAAATCAGATTTTCATGATTTTTTTCAGATTTTTCACCCAAAAACTCTGATTCTTTTGACTTTTTCATCAGAAAACTCACATTTCTTATGTTTTTTGCCTGAACACTCTGTAAACTTTGGGGTATTGCACGAAACCCAGCACACACCAAAAAATCATTGTAACTTCTCCCATTGACTTATATGCAACCTCCACAGGTCTGAGATGCCAGATTTTCTGATTCAGACTTTTCCATCCTCGGGGTTTAATTCCCGAAAAATGCGTGATTTTTTAAAAGTCCGATTTTATAAAAAAACACACAAATTTTTCGTGATTTTTGCATTCAGAGTTTAATAAATAGCCCCCCTCGTGCTTATATAAATGCCTTTAGCCGAACTCTGCACACTTTTGAGCTGGTGGAGATGTGAACACTGATATAAACAATTACAGTTGCCATCTTTCCCTATTGTCCAAGGTAATAATAACCTCCAAAAGAGAATTATGTTTATGTGTCTGTGGGAGTTACGTTATTTGATGAAGCTACAAATCAAAGTCATGCATAAGACCAAATTTTACTGTATATCATAAAATTTTAGCAAAATATGACTGCATCCCCGGCATAGATATGTTTTGGTCTCACCTTTTGCTGAAGTTCTATTTCGTTGACTTCTTGGCCAAGGACTTCAAAGTCAAGGAGCAACGCTGACATGTTGGACAAAATATTCCCCATAGGATTGAAGTGATATGGGAAAGTAAAGATTTTCATTCCAACTTTTTTTTTGAGTCTCTCTAAAACTTATCAGATGCTTTCAGCCAATGATTCATGAGGCAACGTGGGTTAAAATCAATGCACTTTGTAGATTTATGACAGAAGAAACATTTTATGATCACCTCTTCTGGTGTTGGTGAAGGAGTTTGGCAGCCCACATTTACTTTATCTTTGCTTGCCAAGCAGTTCAGTTTAATAAGAATGTTTGTCAGCAGCTATAAAATATGTTTTGACCTTCTTGTTTAATAAACTGTAAAAATCGCACAAAGTTCCTCCAGCGTTGAAAGGTACAAATTATATTTTAAGGAGGCTGTTTATTAAAGCCCTTGTGCTATGTTAATTTGGATTTAAAAAAGAGATTTTTCTTCATTCTTTCTGTAATGCTTTTGACAGCGTCATGTGAATTGCTTATTTTCCATAAAAATTTAGTGTAGCAAATATGACAGCTGTAAATTTACAAAACTCTTAGGGGGCTGTTTTTCGAAATGTTGTCGACATGTAAAAATGTTTAACCCTTTTACTTGTCATCTCAGCCATAAGTTAGACATGTTGCTCAGCAATGTGCATTTCCCATTAATGAAAAAAGAAATCAGGAAAGTTGAATCTACGGCTCTTGGCCGTCAGGTACAGATTCTATGAACTGGCAGTTGGTAAAGTATTGGGGCTGTGAGCTAATTGAACCATGTCAACTTTGTATAACTCTACTAAGTTTATAGAAATTACATCTGTGCTAAAGATACAGTCATATTCCCATGAACCTTAAGCCATTTAAGCATCATAATATAAAACTACTGTTTGCTGAACTTTAACATATTTGTGGCCATGCCCCCATTTTAGACCCACCAATTCACCTGCATTTTTGTCCCTACCACAAGGGCATATACACAAGGGTTTATTCTTTAGCCAGTTAACATGTTTATGTATATGAGTATAAAAGGGAACCATATAAGTAGAAGAGTGGTTTTCAGTCTTTTTCAGTTCAATCCTCATTGAGGTCCAGCATTTGGTCAGGCTCTTATTAACACATTGTAAGGTTAAAGACAGGGTCAGACCACGCCAGCTGGACAGGATAAAAACTGGTGGGCCCCGCTCTCCACCAAGAACTTTGGGCACTCCTCTCCCATCCAAACAATGGATGAATGTAATGCAAGGCACTGAATGGTGGGAAGGGTTAGGTGTATGCTGGCGGTGCATAGAGGAGTTTGTGACTGGGGTGGGGGCCCCAGAGGTGGACCACAGGCACGCCAGTTCAAAACTGGTTAAAGATATAAGAAAATGTTGCCATGTCAACCATTCAGTCACTATTCCATGAAAGCTAAAGGCAGTGTTCATCCAAAATCTCAACGTCTCAATCTTCTAGGCAAAGTTGAAGAGAAGAGGGAAGACAAGAGAGTAAGGTAGATGAGAAAGATGGAAATAAAGGGAAGAGGGTAGGAGAAAAAATCTACAGAGAAGAAAACAGGAGGAAAGAATACAGTATGTAAAAGGGAAACATCTCTCCTCTTGGTGCCTTCTCTTTACCCTTTGGCTTTTGTTCTGCTGGAGGTAGTGGGTGGTGGTTGGCCATTTCAATTGTGACTGGTGACCTCAGCAGGTGGGCCAGGCTGAGTTCAGGAAGTGGGTTCAGGTGGGTTATTCATTTTCTATGGAATTATTTGTTTGACTCCATTGTCCAGAAAGTAAATTAAAGAGTGTGTTTCAAGAAAATAACAAACCAGTCAAAGAACATTGCCTAACAATACACTTTTGGCACATTACAAGTAAATGAATAGGGAGGCATATCTAACCTAATTAGTGAGTGCTACCATGTAAGGCTGTTTCCCGGGTGCAACCCATCCACAGTTACCATTTATTAACAGTACAGGAAAGAATAGGAAATAGTAATGTGCACATCAGGAAAAACTCAACCCACACCCAACCCTAACCCACAAAACCTTAAACCACAGTCAACCCTAACCAGCAAAGGTTGGCTGAGTTTCAACCAGAATCCACCCAACCAGTGGTCAACCCACAGGTCACCGGATCACCGCCCACATCACTAATATGAAAGTATAAGAAATAATAATTTTATAGTAAAGTCCTGCAATACAATTTTACAACTCAACTATTTTTTTTTGTTTTTAAAGTATTTTAAATGTGCATTGCTCTTAACAAATGTTGTCACAATAATGATCATTTTTTTTCTCCATTATGAGGGTCGCAAACAAGTGTCGTTTCTTTCTTTAAAGGTATCTCTCAAATGTATCTCCCAACGATAGAAAAATGTGGAACTAGTAATAGGGAATTACTTTTCCAGTGTGAGAAAGGAAAGGTCAGAGATCAGAGTATTTGAAGAATTTCAAATGGAAGACTCAGCTTGCTCTGCAGAATCTAGACTAGTGTTCCTTTATTTTCTGATAGAATCAAATAAAAATAATGTTATTCAACAGACTGAATTGATTTGCTCTCCAGAGAGATTTTACCTTATTGTCTTTATGATAATATGTCTTTATGGTAATGTGGTAAATTGCATTTTTACTTGATTAGCGGGTTATATCCTTAAAGTTAACTGAACAAGTTGGTAAGTGAGCAATGTAGACATTTGGGAGCTTGTTAGGGTTATTTTATGTAAGCAACCTCACTGCCACCTTTGGCGATAATGAGATATAATACATTGAAAAGAACTGTCTGCTGTCTGAAGGCGCTACATATCTGTCTATGTTATACAATTCCATCTGCTGGTGTAGATCCATAGTCATAGGGACAAAAAATTGGAAATAATTTAAATATGAAATAAACCCAATAGGATTGTTTTTGCCTCCAGTAAGGATGAATTGTATTTTAGTTACGATCAAGTACAAGGTACCATTTGTAAGGACTGGGCCTAGTGCAGCAAAGATCTGGCAGCGGCATGCTTGTGAAAGATTTAAAGGTATACTGTCATGGAAAAAAATGTTTTTTTCAAAATGTTAATAGTGCTACTCCAGCAGACTTCTGCACTGAAATCCAGTTCTCAAAAGAGCTAACATATTTTTTTTTTATTCAATTTTGAAATCTAACATGGGGCTAGACATATTGTGAGTTTCCCAGCTGCCCCTAGTCATGTGACTTGGCCTGCACTTTAGGATGGAACTTCTTTCTGGCAGGCTGTTATTTCTCCTACTTAATGTAACTGAATCAGTCTCAGTGGGACCTGGCTTTTACTATGGGGTGTTGTTCCTAGATCTACCAGGCAGCTGTTATCTTGTGTTACCTATCTTGTTACCTTCCCATTGTTCTTTTGTTAGGCTGCTGGGGGGAATGGGAGGGGGGGTGATATCACT
Organism: Xenopus laevis; assembly: GCF_017654675.1. Lineage (NCBI taxonomy): Eukaryota > Metazoa > Chordata > Amphibia > Anura > Pipidae > Xenopus > Xenopus laevis. The sequence goes on along the minus strand of NC_054381.1, from coordinate 27,167,903 downwards.
CCAACTTTGCAGTACATCAGTAAAGAATGACTGAAGTTTATCAGAGCACTGTGACATGACTGGGGGCAGCTGGGAAACTGACAATATGTCTAGCCCCATGTCAGATTTCAAAACTGAATATAAAAAAAATCTGTTTGCTCTTTTTTTAATAATGTATTTCAGTTCAGAATTCTGCTGGAGCAGAACTATTAACTGATGCGTTTTAACATCAGTTTAACAATAAATATTTACAGGACATTTTAGAGAATTAATTCTGTAAGTGTTAAAAGCAGTCCTCTGCTGTATTGTGTTATTACTGTAAGCGTTTGTGGTTCAGACAGACCAAAACAACAAATAACAAAATAGACTTTCAAATCCATGGGTGGGCCCGCAGCATGATGTTTTGTGTTTGGTATCACACCACTGACTCCATTGATCATGGGTACCACAAGAAGCTGAAAACTTACTCCCGAACTTCAGTACTGTTTAATAATCAATACCATGTATTTTTTTGCCTGAGGAAATGTACAGTGCTTTTATAACTTCAAGTTATATATTCTAAGGAACAAGCATATTTATTAATGAGAAATAAAATTAAGATGTTGTGCATGGAGGAGCACAACGAAAATGACTTACTGTATAAGGCAGATTTTCATCTATAGAATGATTTCTTTTTATTTTAGAAATAAAAATGACAAAGGCTCACTTACTAAAAGTTACAAAAAAAATGCTATTTGCCATTTTTTTTGCCAGCAATTTAACTTAATGGCCAGAATTCCAGGATAATCGCTGTTGCCAGAATCAGGTGCACAGTTTAGCACCAGATACTGGAGGTGTAAAGAACTCTTACTAAACACAGTTTCTCTTGACAAAAATAAAAGCAGACAGCATAATTTCTGGATGCAAAATTAATTACCTTTCTGGTAAGATTTTTCGTTACAATACACCAGGGATCCCCAACATTTTTTACCCTTGAGCCACATTCAAATGTTAAAAATAGTTGGAGAGCAACATAAGCATGAAAAAGTTCCCGGGGGTGCCAATTATAAATTGTGGTTGACCACTGGTGTCCACTATGTGGACTGGAAGCCTTCAGAAGACTCTGTTTGCCAGTGAACTTTTCTTTTTATGAAACCAAAATCTGCTTAGAAATAAGCACCTGCTTGCAGGCCACTGGGAGCAACATCCAAGGCATTGGTGAGCAACATTTTACTCCTGAGCTACTGGTTGGGGGATCACTGAAATAAAGTATCCCTTTTTGTGGATTCCCAAAAATGTATTTCCAATTCTTTCTCCATTTGTTTGGCCTATTTTGCACCTTAAAATATTGCTTGCCTAAATAACCTTAGAACCTTTCCTTGTCACTCAGCATAAATTCTGGAAAATATTTTAGGAAGCAAAAAATGTATTTCAACATATTGTATATTCTGTTTAAAGGAGAGCTAAAGCTGAACTAAAAAAGTAAGCTAGAAATGTTGTACATTATTTTTGCGCTTCTGTAGCAGCCCAAGGCAACCACAGCCCTTTAGCAGTAAAGATCTGTGTCTCCAAAGATGCCCCAGTAGCTCCCCATCTTCTTTTCTGCTGATTCACTGCACATGCTCTGTGCTCCTCTCCTGCCTGTACTTGGAATTGTTGTGCTGGCCTGGGTGCATGCACTCTCAGCTGATTTTTGGGAAGAAATGCAAGAGTTTGCATTCTCAAGCCGAAATCCACCAAGTGTGTCTATACTGGAGCTGATACATACATATATTTTTGTATTATTTTGGTAGGCTGTCAATAGAGCATTTGACTGGCTAAATATCTTATAATTTGTATGTATCTTCTGTATTTTTATACATTAAATATACTTAAATATCACCTTGGTGAGTGGTGTTTGTTGACCATAGAACTTATACAAATGATTTAAAAAGACTGTCGTTTCTACACGGGTGCAGGCAGGAGAGAAGGCTAATGCCCGCGTTGGGGTTGATTTTTGCCTGTGCATTTCAGCAGGCCAATTTTAGCCCCCATCTGGCATTAGCCTTAACGGGGTGGTTCAATTATACATTTGCATGAAAAGCTCCTGATAAGCAATCATAAGCAGCCCTGTATCCCTCCCACCCCATACACATCCCCTAACGTTTATGGCATTCAGATGTGCAAATTATGGAGTGCCAAGGGCCGCTGCCTTGCACCTGACAGCGATATGTTCTGCACCGTATTTCCAGTCTAGCGCTAGTTGCAGAGTGCAGCCAGACCCCAGATGCAAATGCTTTTAAAATAAGCAAACCTTACTACTTAGGGCAGGACTACATGGCCGATTCAGCCGCGATCTGACGCGCTGCGCAAAATCGATGCCATCACGTTGGATGCGACGGAAATAAGGTAAGTAATTCAATTGTCGCATTGTGTCGCAGCATTGATGCGACGCAACACAACTGTCGGATGCAGACGCTGCACGTTGCGACTGCATCCGACAGTCGTGTCGCATTGCATCAACAATGCGACACAATCCGACACTGTCATTACTTACCTTGTTTCCGTCGCATCCGACGTGACGCCTGCGATTTTGCGCAGCGCGTCAGATCGCGGCTGAATCGGCCATGTAGTCCTGCCCTTACACTTGTGTCTGTGGTCATAGTAAATGACCCCTAAGTGTTTTATAATCACTGAGTAAAAGAGTAAAAGTAGATGAGCAAAAAATGAAAACCTGCTTGTTTAAATGGGACACTATGGGAAAAAGAATTTCTATATTTGATACCAGGCCTCCAGATAATGAATTGCATGTCTGTATAAACATATAGTAAGGATTAAATCCCTTTTTAGCTACAACATTCAGCATGCTTAACCCACTACAGACAGGATAAATATTCAGGCGAATGCAAGATGGCACGTTTTGTCTAATAAATCTCTGCAGAATGATCAAGTGTAGCACCACCTCGCTGCTGAAGCCTCTAACATATACTTATAATAAACTGTACAATATAAAAAGGCAGCTCCAGGATTAAAACTTGTATAATTCCCGCCAGCTTTCAATGCCCAGGTTTTCATTGGGGTAAATTTACTAAAGGGTGAAGTGACTAACGCTGGCGACGATTCTCTATTGTTACCATTCTTAGGCACTTTGTCGATTTACTAACGGGCCCAGGAGTAACTTTGCTAGCGAAAGAGACAGACGCTAGCGCTCATTCGCACTCTATCACCAGGAGAGTTTTCTGTTACTCAGTAAATTCACTAAGATGCGGATTTTACTGAACGTTACCTCTTTCGCCAGACTTGCCTTCGCAGTTCAGACCAGGCAAAGTGCATTGGAGTGCATAGATCTTCCTCAATCTTCTTTTAAGGTCCCCATAGACTAAAAAAATTTGAACGGCCGATTTTAGCGAAGTCCGACCAATCCTTCGAAATTATCGCGTGGCTAGTGGGATTCGAACGATCGTACATCTTATGATTTTTCGGCCGACATATGTCCGAAAATTGACCGGCCAGGTTAAAAAATCGTTATCGGCCCCAATGCAATCTATCTATGTTTGCAGGGACAAGCAGGCCGCTACCCTTTGTTTTCCTGGCAAATTGGTCTTTTTAGTTGATGGACAATTCGATCGTTCCAAGATGATCGTGGTCTCACGATGACGATCGGATCTATTAAAAATCTTTACATCTATGGCCAGCTTAATTTAGATTATACTTTTTAGTGGAAAAAGTCCCAAAAAACGCTGGTGTCTTCCTTTTTTCAGAGAGATAGCCTGCAAAAGTTCTTAAAATTTTTTTTTGGGTAACTGGGTTCTAACATATGGAACATTAACTATACAGTGGGCTCATGTGTAGGGCATAATAACAACTCTATTGTTAGAGCATCTTCGCTTTGATTGCCAAAGTTCGCCAGCGTTCGGTGCCCTGGACACAACTTGGCATTTTAGTAAATTAGAGTTGTCCATAGAATTTACGCCTGGCGAAGTGTTACGATGGCATGCGAATGGCGAATTTTCGCCGTTTAGTAAATTTACTCCATTGTGATAGAGTTAAATTCTGCATAAAAAAAATTAAACTGATTGGACAAATGCACCTTCCATAACAGATGGCTTCCTATGTCTCATGCCAGTTAAGCTTTAGAAATGTGAAAATGCCAGGGCTGAAATTAAAAACAGGTGGTGAAAGTTTCACTTGGAGATTTGGCATCTGTACATAATCAGTTACTGTAAGAGCCTTGGTCAGGCACAAATTAGCTTCATCGCTGATGGCATTTTTAATATTATAAGGGGACTGCAGCTGAGCTTAATTATATTGATAGCGCAAAACATGGAGATAAATGAGCACCTATGGCACAGCTGGATCCAGGTTTTATCCTGCGCTCATTGCTTGTAGTAGAAACACAATTGCAAGTAAATACAGGTTTGCAAAACAATGATCAATGGAAAATAGAAATGGAAATAAATCTAAGGTTTATACAGAATTTGTGGATAAAGTTTGTCCTGTTATTTACTCACCTAGTGCAGATAGACTAGAAGAATTAGCACTTGGGCACTAATCAGGGCTAAACTCCACGAGCTATTTTGTCAGATGGTTCAGATCGACAAAAACACATCCGACAAGTTGGATGTAGTCGCATGGGTCAAAATATAATGGGACTGATACAAAAATCTCATGTTTAAACTACATGAAACTTTTGCACCCAACGTGCCTGTAGGATGCGAGTGTGACATGCTGCTTCCACATCCGACACAATACAGTCAGATTCGTTCTGAGTGTCTTCTTTTTTTTTTTGCATTGAATTACATTAATTGTAGGATGTAGATGCATGAACAAACCACACCATCTGACTTTGGGCCAGATTCAATTCAGTAAAAAGTGAAATCTCATCGATTTGAGATGCAATTCAATTCAGAAAATCTCATGGCTTAACTCAATTGAAGTCTATGGGGAAAAAAGCTGGAACTGAATTTGGAGAAATGTTTTTTCTCATTTTGAATCTCGTCTATGGGGCAGATTTACTAGCCGGCGAAAACTTGCCAGCGTCCACTTCACACCCATTGCACTTACTTTGGCAGGTGAAAATTCGCTCAGACAATGGCAATTCACTAACATGCGGTGTTTCGTACTGGGCGCCAAATGCTAGCCACTTTTTTCTGGCGGTACTTCGGCAATCTACACATTTCAAAGCAAAGATACACTAGATGCACTAGTGTTCATTTCTTGTGCTCAGGTTAATTTGAATATAATTTTTTTTAACTGAATTGAATCTGGCCCTTTATCTGATCTGACTTTACATTCTAGCTATGGGGATCAGATTTTGTAGGATCCAACAAAATATTGCGCTGTTGCATGGCAAGATGAGATAAAATATGACCCACAAATTCTGATCAAATCTCCCCATGTGACGAGGGTGACAGGGGACAGGCAGTAGCGTTGAGTGGGTGGGTCCATGAAATTGGGGGCGGGGTGAATTCTGACTGGATGTTCATCACGTCATTCCCTGGTGAGATATCTTCATTTGGAAATCTCAGCAGCAGTTTCCACCCAAACAGACCTCCAGGGGAAAACAAGAAAGGTGGCAACCCTAGCCATCAGTTTTACTTGATCCCAACTAAGATATAATTAATCCTTATTTTAAGCAAAACCTGGGGCACATTTATTAAGGTTCGAGTTGTGTTTTCCACGAAAGAATTCAAGAGTCAAAAATCTATTTTTTCAGTTAAAACATTTTTTTTCGAGTTTTTTAAAAAAAAAAATCAAAAATGTTTCAAGATTTATTGCACCCGACCCTGGAAATAGAGCAAATTCGAAAAAACACCATCTAAAACCTGCTGAGGTCATGTAGGAGTCAGTGGCAGAGGTCCCTTGAACCATTTGAAGATGTTAATAGCCTTCACAATGTTCGATTTTTTTTCTGGTGGGTTTGGCTCTAAAACTCAAACAATTCGAGCAATTTGAGTTTTTTTTGCAGAAAACTTGATTAACACAAGTTTTCGGGTTGTTAACTCCGAACTCACTTTTTTCTTAAATAAAAAGCTCACATAACTCTAAAATTCGACCGCTAATAAATAAACCCCTTAGGGGCCGATTCACAAAGGGTCGAATATCGAGGGTTAATTAACCCTCGATATTCGACTAGGAATTAAAATCCTTCTACTTCGAATATCGAAGTCGAAGGATTTAGCGCAGATAGTTCGATCGAAGGATAATTCCTTCGATCGAACAATAAAATCCTTTGAATCGAACGATTCGAAGGATTTTAATCCAACGATCGAAGGAATATCCTTCGATCAAAAAATGTTAGCCAAGCCTATGGGGACCTTCCCCATAGGCTAACATTGACTTCGGTAGCTTTTAGATGGCGAACTAGGGGGTCGAAGTTTTTTTTAAAGAGACAGTACTTCGACTATCGAATGGTCGAATAGTTGAACGATTTTTAGTTCGAATTCTTCGATTCGAAGTCGTAGTCGTAGTCGAAGGTCAAAGTAGCCCATTCGATTGTCGAAGTAGCCCAAAAAAACCTTCAAAATTCAAAGTTTGTAACCTTCAAATCCTTCACTCGAAGTTAGTGATTCGCCCCTTTATGTTTGCATGATTTTTTAGTAGACAAAAGGTATGAAGATCCATACCACAATTGCTGCCAATGCCCTAATCTCTTCTTGGCAAATGTACCAAAAATGTCCAGAACTCTGTATATATAGAAAGATTAAAAGATAATATAATTAATGCAAAAAAAAAAAATTATGTGAATAAACTATTTTTTTTCTTTGCTTGGAGCCAGCTGGCCCAGAGAAGTGACAAGTTAGAATATATAAAATGTGAAAATATATGAAAATGCATACATAGACTTGGACAAATAAAAGAGCTCATTTAACAGGTGGCAAGCCCAACACTTGTTAAAAAAGGCAGTGAAGATGCATCGTATTTTTAAGCGCCTGCTGTGATCCATTTACTGTATCCAGTCAGCAGAAATATGTGCAGGAAATATTGCTTTGCTCAGTTGAATAGAAAAGCAGGGAGAATAGCATCAGGTATCTGAAAATCTAGCAAGCGATACTTCATGCCTATAGATATATATACATATACAGGTGTGGGATCCGTTAACTGGAAACCCTTTATCTAGAATGCTCTGAATTACAAAAAAGCTGCCTCCCATAGACTCGATTTTAATCAAATACTTTTAAATTTAAAAATGCTTTAATTTTTCTCTGTAATTATAAAACCGTACCTTATACTTGATCCCAACTAAGATATAATTAATAATTATTATTGGAAGCAGAACAAGCCTATCGGGTTTATTTAATGTTTATATGATTTTTCCGGTAGACTTAACGTATGAAGATCCAAATTACAGAAAGATCCATTATCTTGAAAGCCCCAGGTCCCTAGCATTCAGGATAACAGGTCTGATAATTGTATATGTATATATATATATATATATATATATATACAGTATATATATATATATATATATGTATATATATATATATGTATATATATATATATATGTATATGTGTATATATATATATATATATATATATATATATATATATATATATATATATATATATATAGTAGTGAATGGAGGATCAGTACTCACTGTTGTAGTTGTGAAGAATGCTTTTATTTCATACAAATTTACATCTTAATCGACATTTCTCAAGGATATATATATATATATATATATATATATATATATATATATATATATATATATATATATATATAATGTATTACTATCCCCACTGCAAAAACCAAGTACAGGTATCGGATCCGTTATCCGGAAACTCCTTATCCAGAAAGCTCTGAATTACAGAAAAGTCATCTCCCATTTTATCCAAATGCTCCAAATCTAAACAATTTCCTTTTTCTCTGTAATAATAAAACAGTACCATGTACTTGATCCAAACTGAGATAGAATTAATCCTTATTGGATGCAAAACCAGCCTATCTGGGTTTAAGGTAAGACTTAAGGTATGAAGATCCAAATTACATAAAGATCCATTATCTGGAAAACCCCAGGTCCCGAGCATTCTGGATAACAGGTCCCATACCTGTACACTATGCTCTTCCAGCAGTATCTATGTATTCTGTACATAATATGCCTTTCACAGCAAATAAATTCCCCCTGGTCTCCCTAATTTCCCCGTGGAAAAACCTCGTTTCTGTCTGCTCGCGAAGCACAAGTGTGAAATCAGTTGGAAAGAAAACAGTGGCACTGCATGTTGCTTCGCTTGATATGGTGGGACAAATATAAAGCATTGGCTGGGGGGTACTCAGCAAATATCACCTATTAAAAGCACTTTTTATATACAGATATCAAATCGATACAGCTAATATAATGGGAAATATGATGGGGTAAATAAATGTGGATATGGTGCTAATAAATATTCTTATAACAGGTAAAAACCAATGAAACAAATGTACATCAGCTTATTAGACTGCAGCTTAGAAAACTGCTTGCTTATTATTAGCGGTTGCATGTGGGTGCTTTAAAAGCTCATTATAACCGTGCAGCATAGAGCTATACACACACACAAACACAGGAACATGATGATATACTGTATATTAATGATAGCAGATCATTTGCTAAGAGTGCAGTTGCTTGTGCTAGTGCCGATCTTATTTGCTTGAATGTGTCTATGAATAAACTGTGACAAAGGAAACTGTAAGGGGATAATGATGCGCCTGCTGAACCCCAAACACTATAGAAGGTGACATAAACACGTATCAAAAAAAGCTAAGAAATCCACATGGAAGAAGAAACAGCAAGAGGAAAAACATGGGGATATAGAAAGGATCTAATACTGCAGCATAGTAGCCACAACACAATTAAGTAAGGAAATAAAAAGGGAAAGCATGTTAGCTTTTTCATAGATTTCTATTAGTGTTTCTGCCCTCAAATTGCTGAGATATAACCTGGTTATTATAATAACACTGGGAATATTTTCCCTGGGACTATGAGATGCCATGAGGATAATTTCAGACCTATATGTATTACAGATCTTCTAGCATCAACCAGATTCTCTTTACATCAGCGTTTTTTACATTTTCTTTTCCCAGTCAGCTTTTTATGTGTCTGTCTATTTATAAGAAATCCTGTGTACAGATGTAAATTTTTAAAATGTTGTTTCACCTTTAAGTTAACTTTAAGGGGCCGATTCACTAACTTCGAGTGAAGGATTCGAAGTAAAAAAACTTCGAATTTCGAAGTGTTTTTTGGGCTACTTCGACCATCGAATGGGCTACTACGACCTTCGATTACGGCTACGACTTGAATCGAAGGATTCGAACTTAAAATTGTTAGACTATTCGACCATTCGATAGTCGAAGTACTGTCTCTTTAAAAAAAAAACTCGACCCACTAGTTCGCCATCTAAAAGCTACCGAACTCAATGTTAGCCTGTGGGGAAGGTCCCCATAGGCTTTCCTAAGTTTTTTTGATCGAAGGATATTCCTTCGATCGTTGGATTTAAATCCTTCGAATCGTTCGATCAAATAAATAATCCTTCGATTATTTGCGCTAAAATCCTTCGACTTCGATATTCAAAGTCGAAGGATTTTAATTCCCAGATGAATATCGAGGGTTAATTAACCCTCGATATTCGACCCTTTGTGAATCGGCCCCTAAGGATGTTATTGAATGGCTAATTCTAAGCAACTTTTCATTTGACCTTCATTCTTTCTTTTTTATATTATTTTTTGAATTATTTGCTACTTTCTTCTAAAACTTTCCAGCTTTCATTTGGGGCTCACAAATTCCCTGTAAGGCTACAAATTTATTGTTAAAACTATTTTTTTTACTCATCTTACTATTTAGGGCCTCTCCTATTCATATTACACTCTCTTATTCAAATCAGTGTATGATTGCTAGGGTAAATTTGACCCTAGCAACCAGATATTGGATGTTGCATACTGGAGAGCTGCGGAATAAAAAACTAAATAAATTAAAAATCACTAATAATACAAAAATAAAATGCAATTATCTCAGAATATCACTCTCTAAATCTTACTATAAGTTAAGTTAAAGAACAACCCCTTCATTAAATACGTGTTTGTGTAGGAAGTCCTATGTAGGTGACCTATGCCCTGCTGGATAGAGGTGTTTTCCCATTGGCCCGAGATTCTGTTTGCAGGTGGAATTGCTGAGGGACCAGAGGCAGGTATAAGGTCTTTAAAGTATTAAGATGGCCATAGACGTGCAGATCTAGCCTTATATCAGAAGAATGATAGTACAGTGTAATCTCCCAACCTACAACTAACCATTCAAATTAAATAAAATAGTAAAAAGAACTAATCAGATGATGTTCTGACCATGAATTGACGGCAATCGTACGACATCATGTCTGACAAATAGTTGTCACAATTTTCCATTGATATCGTCAGATAGGCAATACATGCAGAGATGCTATTGTTAGCCAACAGAAATCTTCTAACCTGTCCAATTGACAACAACTGATAGATATGGCACGAAAAATGTTGGGGCAATCAACACACGGTCCGAAAATCGTGGCAAAGGAAGATCCTTACGACTTTATCTTTGCGTCTATGGCCGGTTTAACATGGCATCATCATATCTTCAATAAGTTGGCTGGTTATGGTTAAGAACCACTAATTTCCAATCTATTCTGTGTTGCATGTGAAAGTTAGTCAATTCCACCCTCCCCCACACTAGCAAGGGCCAGCCTGAGTAAAGGAGTCCTATGTAATGCATACTCTACTGGGAGTTTCTGAAAGGCGTTACGACAAGAAGTAAACTAGAAGGGTGCTTGAAGGAGAACCCCCCATGGTGATAAGTCCCCACTGCCCCCCCCGCTGGCCGTCCCTCCCTGCCTTCCCCTGGTAAGTGTTACCCCAGAATTGTGTCCCCTGTAGTATTACTGACCGTACATGCAGAGTGAATGCAGCAGAGCTCACGGGCGACATCTTCGGCACTTTGGTAATCCTCGTAAAGTGAGAGTTAGAGTCTTGCAGCAGGTTGGGTAACCGTGGGTTACCCACAAAAACCTGCGCAACCATGCGGGTTGCTGATAGAAGTTTCTGGAGCAGGTATAGACACGGGTCGGTGGTTCTCCAGGTTTGCAGGTCGCATTTCGGCTAGGCATTACCCCTGTAATGCCTCTTAAAGCTTATTGCAGTGCACAAACGTGTTATTAAATAAGGCCCCAGGCTTAGTATTTTTTCAAAGAGGCCTTGGGATTCAGAAGTTACTGTTAGGGGCTAAACTATTTTTGAGAGTATCCAAGGTTTAACCTAAAAAGTAACATTTTTAGGATCTCACAAATACAGGGGGCGTCCCGCCCCCTACTGGGCACGTGTGAATAACACGCAATTTAGGGAGCGTCAGAAGATGCAAGTGTTAAAAGTTTCTACCAACTAATGGTAGGCTGTAGTGCTCTAGCACTTGTGCCCCAGGGGAAAAGCAAATGAGCCATTGTGTATGAGAACTGGTGTGAGTCCATCTACTTTAATCATTTCCAGAAGGGAAAGTTTGGTAGTAATCACACCTAAGGATTTCCATGTTATGTTTAGCTGAGTTTCCGAAACACGTAGGGATTATTCTGAACACACAGCAGTATTTTTTCACTTAATTTAAAACCTTTATTGCTGTGTATTATACATTTGAGCTTTTCTAATCCATTTAAGCACAGTAGAATGACTCCTTTTATTTCCCAAATAAGCATATTATAACAGAAAAATGGTGCCTGGTGAATGTGTATTTACTTAGTCAGTAAAATGTGTATTTCAGCAGCTTTTACAGATTGCTAGCATTAGAAAGGCAGTCTTAATAAATGAAACAGGCTTATCGTCATCATTTGTGTGCTTTGGATTAATGTATACTGTTATTAATCAAGGAGGTACATGCTCAGGATCTAGTGGCACAGACTTTATTAGCTAATCCCAAGAGAAACCATTAACTGCTGCACACACACATGGTCTGTAACTACCAACAAGTCTCTCCCAGCTAACCTTTGCACAAGTCAAAACAGTGAGACCTCTAGTGGCCAGTTGTAACATATCATATTGCTACATATTGTAAAACTGCAAGAACAGCTGATGGACAGCGAGGGGAAGGGATAATAATCATTCTAAACCAAACTACTTATAGATATGCTGATTCCTACACTTTATACTGTGAATCCCAATAACATACTTAAATGAAGCATCTTATATCTCTTATATACTGTATGAATAGAAGCAAATTATACTAACAATGGTCAACATCTAGTAGACATTTGAGCCTGTTATAGCAGCAAAGAGAGAACCAACTAGCCTTGGTTTTGGAATTAAATGTTGGGCAGGCAGATGTCCAAATAGCGTATGACCAACAGTGCAATAATAATAATGTCTATGGGAAGAAACATGAAAGTTGTGTAGTTACTGCTCAGTAAGACATCACTTTCAGATGAAACAATCTGTTTTTTGTTTTTTTTTTAACCATATTTTTTATTGGTTTTAAATCACAATACATGACAGCATAAGACAAAACATATCTCAAGAAAATAATGCGAAGGATACAAAAATGAACCCCAATGTTACAATCTGTGACAAATAACAAAAGGTACACTGTGCATCTGTTACATCTCCATAAATAGATGCCACTAGAGAAGGGGAGCATCATATTCCCACGCACATCCAGTACAACCCTAGATATGCAAGACAATCAAGAATAATATATACATGTAAACTACTCTTTTACCCAGTAATCAAGTATGTAAAAGAAAAGAACCTCGCACCAGAGTGACACCACACACCCCTCATGAGAATCCATGGTTTACCGTGGAATTTGGTCCTCCATAAAGGACATTGAGTTATCGTGTAACAGGGCGGTTAAATATTCCATTCTCCTTATTTGCTGTATTTTGTTCACTAAAGTTAACGTAGTTGGAGCCGTTTGCACCTTCCAATGGGCCGCAATCAAGCACCGTGTACCCATCAATATATTCCGTGCGACTTTTTGGATACGTTTGCCGACATTCCCAAGCGGTAGCCCCAGTAGATGGGTTAGAGGATCTTTCGCTATTGTTAGGCAAGTGATCCTTGATAATATATCGGTCGTTGTGTCCCATAGTGGTGTTATAATTGGGCAAGTCCAATAAATATGAAATAGCGTCGCTGGACAAGGCCAACAATTAGCTGAAGTGTCTGGGAAAAGTTTATGCAACAAAGCAGGAGTATGGTACCACTCAAATAAAATTTTATATATATTCTCCTTCATGGTGGTACATATTGATGATTTAGTTGCATTTCCCAAATTTTCCCCCATTGTTCTATGGAGATGGGAGTGCCTATTTCTGATTCCCAATGGATCATGTAGGGGTGTGGTGTCTCCTCCACTCGCCGCTCATTAAGAATATTATATAAAGTCAAAATCAACTTTTTTCTCGTTACCATATGCATACAGAGATTTTCAAAGTACAATGGGGTTTGTTTCGTAAGAGTCGGGCATAAGGAGCTTACATAGTGCCGCAGCCTATAATACATGTAGTCCCTCATGCCCTGCAGCTGACAATCTATGTTTTAACCTGGAACAATTTGGAGCAGCACAGAAATAATTGGCTGAATAATTTCTCCCTTTATGAGATTTGCATCGAGGGGTAAGCTGTTGAGTAGCACTGAGCTCTAACACCCCATACACCAGAATGGCATTTGATCAATCAAAGTATTTGAACACACTTGGATATATTGACATAGGTATCAGCTCTGATAAATATATCAATTCATTAAAGACTGAAAAACAAACAGGCAAATCTCAGGCAAGTCTCTTTTATTCAGTCAGTGCCTCCCCATGAGAACATTCATGCAGATAAAATATGGCAGCTGTTGCTTTACTTGCAAGTTGTCATTAACAGGTTTACTGCTGACAAAGCACTTTTATAATTGACTCCCACTGTCTTTTCCACCTATCATTTGTTCTTTATTCCTTGGCTCATTACTAGTAAGTACAGTATCTTAAAAAGTGATTAGCCATGTGTTACAGTACAAGTGGATAGAGCTAATTTCTCATTGAATTTCTGTTACATGAAATAATAAGATTGCTGAGGTAGCATCACCGAAGTGTGATCGCTAATCAGTAATTGCTCGTTAGATGAATGGCAATAAAGTTGAGATTCTAGTTGATAAGAGGTTATAGTATCTTTAGTACTCTATTGTATTTGATTTGTGGTTTGATTTATCACATATTGGAGTTCTCAGAGTTATTCTTTGTGTCATCATTAGACATGCAAGTAGGAATAGGACTACAAGGCAAGATCAGTGGAAGGTGATTAATGTTTATGTGTATTGGCCATTTAAAAGTTAGCTGTCAGTGGTCCATTGAGTTACTAGTAACAATGGAGAGCTTTGTATGCATTAAAGAATATTTTACTATTACTCCCTACTGGTAAAAAGTGTGTGTTTGCTTCAAAAACTCTGAAACTACTACTACAGTTTATATTAATAAACCACTGTGTATCCGCAGGGGCAGCCATTTAAGTTGAAATTGGCTATAGGGTTCCTGATTACACTGCAGAAAACATTTAGTTCTTTGGTTTGTATATTTCACGTATTCTGTTTCCAATATTTGGCCTTACTGGTCCTAATAGGCTAAGTGACTAGTTTCTCTTATAGGCTCAAATATAAAACTGAGTGTCAGCTGACACTAATAGGGCTAGATTTTGAAACTACAACTGGCCATATACTGAAAGAGCTGCTCGTTTGGTGAGGGCGACGAATGAGGAAATCTTTCTTTGAGTCGGACTGGGGGGTCCTGTTGGCCACCGTGGCTAGCACCTCAGGGGCCCCCTGCACAAGTCGGTGCCACAACCTCACTCGGGAGGAGGTAAGGGAGAGTAGCATAGTGTGAGAAGTGGACATCACCATATTGTTTGTAGGGTATGCAGTCAAAGAGCAATCCTCCAGGCAGTTGTAGTTAAAAAAGTATTTATTGAAGTACAAGTATGGATTACAGTCTGGATGGGTGGGACTTACTATGTTTTTCCCAGTGTCCCACCAACCCAATCCAACCTGGTTCCTTGATACGCCCACCTTGATTCAATCTTTTGGCTGATGCGGTCCTCGTCCTGTCAGAACTTTATTAAACCTGCCTAAAATAACGGTCAGGCCGATAAGCTGCCGATTTGGCCTGTCTATGGCCACCATTCCATTTCTAAAAAGTTCTGCTTAAATGTTCCTTTTTTAGTGTTGCAAAAAACTTGTCAGCGCTGCATTCGATTTTTTCTTTCAGATATACACTGAACTTGGCGAAAAGATCTGTGCCAAAACGACACAATAAAGGCAATTTAATTTGACAAAGAAGGCGCATGCTTCTAGAACAATATTGTTGTTGTCCATGGTAAAACTGGAGTATGTGCAAACTCTTCTATGATAAAATCCCATATAGTGCTCACTACAAGGCAGTCTTTTTTGTGCATGTGTGTGAAAAGAGAGAAAGAGAGGCTTTAAGGGTCCCAAAAGTAATGGCGTAACTTTAGGGGACAGAGTGATCTGCAAAAAAAATGAGGGCACCTTATGCACAGAACCATAGATGGCCTGTGCTGCAAGCAAAATCAAGAGTAACCCCAGCAGACACATTGTACCAGCGCCCACCAAACCCCATCATGACTAACTGTAACTATATTATTTGGTTGTTTGCTGAATGGACAACAGAAAAATAATTGGGCTTATACTGAGGAATAGACTAAGGAAAGTGTTTAGCGGGTGACGTAAAAACACTTAAAGCAAAGGGTATACAGTAGGTGTTGAGGGATTATCTAATAAAGAGGATCATCTGGGAGAAGGTAATTGAAGAGGTAGTGGGAGGATTATAAAATGAAAGCAAAGAGGATGCAGGTATAGGATGCAATGGACCATTCTCAGAAGGGGTAACAATTTTAGAGAGGGTATTAAAACGAAGCAAACTGAAACCAGAAAAAGGGATATAATGAAGACTTGGAATGACAGAGGAAAGAAAAAAAGGAGCCTGATAAAAGAGTGGGAGTGATAGAGTATTGGGACTTGACAGGAAAACTCCTGGTGGGCCCAGGTGTCAGTGGGCCCTCCTGCTTTTAAACATTTCGCCTATTTCATGGTCACTGCATATTTCTTTGAGAATAAAGAAGCTAAATAGATGGAATAATAGGTTATAGTATGTAAAGAAAATAGAATAGGAGAATAGAGGTTGAGCAAGGAGAGTAAGAAAATAATATGTAGAGTGGGCCCCTGTTCTAAAGGTTTTTGGGATGGCCCCTGGTCTAAGGATTTTGGTGGGCCCCTGGTGTCCCAGTCCAACAATGAATAAAGGGGAGAAGATATTCAGCAATACATGAACAGTGGCAGGGAAAGTTGCATCATTTGGCCTTTATTTTACACTGATCAGCCAGTGTGCTCAGGTCAGTGCTATGGAAGCAGAGAGGCTTTCTTGGAACTCTTTCAACTAATTACTTTATATTTCTTTATGCCGTGCCTTTGGGAAGTATTTCTTTTGCCTGTCTCATAACCTGTAAACAGAAAATCTTTAGACTGGCAGAATTATTTTATTTTAAGATATAAAAATTTATTTTTGCATGCTCCAATTGTCCTTGTGCTTGTGGAAGTGTAGAATGCTTTGATCAGGCGCGATACCAATCCCCAAGTAAAGGTTGCCATAAACTAAAAGATCTATCAGGGGTCGATCTTTCCCCGATATGCCTCTAAAGGCATGGCTACATCGGGGGTAATCTGAACATTCGGCCCTATGGCAGAACGATCAGATTGCAATGAGAGCGCAATGGGTTCTTGGCGGGATCGGTCGGGACAAAATCAAACCTGTCCGATCGACCAAACGACCGATCTCCGCTGGACAAAAAATGTCGGGAATTGTACGAATCCTCGTTTTGTACGATAGTATCTTTGCGTCTATGGCCACCTTAAGTCCAGGGCAGATAAACCCACACACAGCAGCTTTGGCATTTAGTAGTGTATTTACATATCTGTTCATATCTAAAGGTTGTCCTTTAATGTTTTGTTTGCTTGGTGCTTGGATGTGGGAGTGCAATTCTAAAAACTGTCATGCTTAGTTCTCTTATTTTAGCCAAGTGCAACATGGGGTGATTGGAAAAATAACAAAGATAACTAGATCTTTAATGAATAGTGAATAAGTCAAGTTGCAAACTGGTGTTCATAGTAGTTGGCCCAAATTCATTCAATCATGGGTCCAGCGGTTTTGAGCTGGCTCGCACATCTCTAGTTCATAGTTTCAGTTTATCAAGTTCAGCAAACTTTGAGATTGCATGTTTCTGAAATTATAGGAATTCTGAAATCAAGGCAAATATATTTTTGTTTTTCGACCTCAAAATTTCTTCGAAAAACTCTCAAATTCTAAAAAAAAAATCAGCAATTATAATTTTACACTCTTTGTAATTGAATGGAACAATGGGATTTTTATTCATGATGGAGTTTTCTTACCGTGATCAAGTTTTTCCTATATTTGAATTTTGTATTTATTTTTTTCTGCTATTGTGTCATGGAAAAACTCCAAAATGTATAAACTGGCGTCCATGGATGTCTACTATCTTACAGTGACACCAAATGATCTTTTTTTGCTCTGTATAGAGGCAATAGGGCAGAGATCAGGGTGGATTTGGGGGAAGGATTGTTTATGGTAAAAATGCCCTAATGTTTTAGTGTTGGCAGGAATATTAGGAGCAAATTGCTTATGCATACAAATAACATTTTGGAAACAGAAAGAGGGACAAAAAGATTTGAAATATTTCGATCACAACCATTTTCTGGATACACCCCTAATTACTATGTTCATTTTACAAAAGTTGGCAGGTTATGAACACATTTCTAAACACATTTCTGTGGTTTTTATGTTATCACAGTTTTGCTAATGAAGGTGAATTGCCCTTTAAGATGTAAGTCTAAGTTCTCAAAAGAGACCTCCTTATCTTAAACTGTTACATAATATCTAAGTATCTATTCTGGACTCTCTGCCAAAAGCCAATTAAGTTTCAAACTTTGTATATTTTTCTGGCTGTTCAGTGTAGGAGATCAAAGAGAAAGTCAGGACATTTCAGTAACAAACCCGGGACTGCGGGCTGAGCTGTCAAAATCAGGACTGTCCCGTGAAAAATGGGACAGTTGGGAGGTATGCTTATGTAGTTGAATTTCTGTTGTCCACTCAGTGATACACTGTTGTAGGATAGCTGAGTATTCTGGTAACTGATAATACAGGTGTGGGACCTGAATGCTTGCGACCAGGGGTTTTCCAGATAAGAGATCTTTCTATATAATTTGGATCTCCATACCCTGAGTTTACTTAAAAATAAATTAAGTATTAATTGCTTCCAATAAGGATTAATAGTAACATAGTTGGGATCAAGTACAAGGTACTGTTTTATTATTACGGAGAAAAGGGAAATCAGTTTTACAAATTTTAGTTTGCTTTTTTTTTTAACTGAGTCTATGGCCTTCTTGTAAGTTGGACTTTTCTGGATAACGGATCCCATACCTGTACTTGTGCACCCCTCTTTGAAAACAGAGCCAGCTGGTAGGTGTAATTTATAACGGAAAATATTTTGATTAATTGTCAAATGTAAGATACAATAATGAAATGAAGTTGAGACAAGAGGAACATGCCCTTATGTTAATTGAACTTTAGGTATAATTAATAATGCTGGCAAACTACATGTACCTTCCTTTTAATTCAATTAATAACGCTAGATTTAACTTTCCTGCTGTTGGCACAAACAGCTAAGCTTTAAAAGTATGGAGTAATAACCCGAGTATTATATTTTAGAGATGACTTTACCTGGGTTTCAGAAATGTATTAACTGTTTTTGTCTTTTGGGGAATATAAGATTCAATTTAAAAAAAAAGGCAGAATATTGGAACGGCAACATTTCTTACTATTTATATAATATTTCACCTCATTTTACCCAGCCTTGTTAAGGTTATTTGTAGAATGTATTGCTGCTGCAAATGCAATTATTATATGCTAAAAGTGAAAATGATTTTATTTTGGATTAAAATGCGTTGTTGGGTTGACTCCAAATGCTGGACTGTTTGCAAGATAAAATTGCAAGCCAATAAAGTGAAAACTGGTGCAATGGAGGAAGTAATTTATAAAATAAAAATCCATGTAACTCTCAGATGGGCGACCTAAGGGCTAGTTGTTGTTAAACTACAACCCCCTGCTCCAAAAATTATTAGAAGCTGGAAATAGTAAATTCATGTAGTTTATAATATTTTACATTGCACTATTTCTCAGTTCATCAAAATTTAGAGGAATAGTACAGTGCAGAAGAGAACTCACACATTGGTGAGGACCAGTCAGCATCACTTTGTCCCTAAGGGAAATCAATTACAGTACCTAAGAAATTGTGATGGGTTCTCTATTATTATTGACAATCACAATATTAAAATTCAATTAACAAGGTCGCTGGCCAGACTACTATACACAATTCATTAAAACACAATAATAACAATCACTTAAACCTAAAATGAATGAAAAATGTATGCACATTAAAAAAAATATATCTATATATATAATGAATCAATATTTAAAAAGCACAGTTTTCCAAGTCCATATGACTGGTTTGAAAAAGAGAGCAATGAACCCCCGATTCCAAGGATTTTTAAAAGGGGTATAATAAAATTCAGATTTTCTAGTTTTATAAAAAAAAGTTCACAAAACTTCATTAAGGTGCATTTTTCTGATGTAGGCTTTTATTCTCGGAACCTGTTTAAAGCTTCCAAATTAAGGTGGTTCTCTGGTAAAACTGACTAAAAACTCTACCAATCAGAAACCATAGATGAAAAAAAGATGAAAACCACTTGCTGAAAGTTTTGCTGCACACAAGTAATTATAATCAGATTTATATTACAACATTGTTTACCATGCAGCAGTGGTTCCCAAACAATGTAGCTGGAGGGGGGCAAGGAGCAGTAGCAAATGGGGGATCATTATCCCAAATGTCAATTAGAATAATATTTAGGGTGAATGCCTATTAGCTCTTCCTGATACACCCAAAAACTTGCATGTCAGTCCAAGATTTGGAGTGAAAACTTGTTTGCTGTCATAGAAATTCTTAGAACTGTGGCTTCCCCCATTTGCCATGGCAATTGCATATGTGGTAGAACAGGAAGCAGGACTTCCTGTTTCTAAAAATGGAAATATTGTGTGAGGTCCCCAAAAAATCCAAGGAGAAAAGTTTAAAACTACACTAAGGGGCCAATTCACTAACTTCGAGTGAAGGATTCGAAGTAAAAAAACGTGGAATTTCGAGTAGTTTTTTGTGCTCCTCGACTATCGAATTGGCGTAAATTCGCCTAAGTAGAATGATTCGAATAGATCGAGCGCAAAAACGATGCGACTATTCGCCATTCGATAGTCGAAGTACTGGATCGACCGCAAAAACGCTGCGACTATTCGCCCATTCGATAGTCGAAGTACTGTCTCTTTTAAAAATACTTTGACTGCCTACTTCGCCACCTAAAACCTACCGAATTGCTTTAAAAGCCTATGAGAAAGTCCCATAGGCTTGTTTTCCAAGTTTTTGATCTAATAAAAAGGCATTCGATCGAATGAAAATCCTTCGAGCGAATATTCGCCTGGCGAATATTCGCCAATTCGACTATTCGCCAGCGCGTAAATTTGCCCAAATTGCCTATTCGATTCTATTCGATACTATTCCCCAGTCGAATTTCGAGGGATTTAACCCCTCGAAATTCGACCCTTGATAAATTTGCCCCATACTGTATCATTTATTATAACATGAAAAAAAATGCCCTAATGCAGAATTTTAAGATGGGTTATTAGAGGTGACTTAAAATTACTTGGATTCCTTTTGGGATACCTGTGGCCTCATCTGCATATTATAGCATAACACAGTTGCCAATTTGTATATAGATCTGCAATAGAATGAAGGGGGGGTTACAAGTACAGACTGTAATCTGTGGTTAGAGATCTCTGTATATTGCTTGTTTTATTAGGCGTGCTGAGTAAATTTTATATTTATTATATCCTCTTTTATGTCCGTTTGCTCCAACAAATGCTGCTGTGTTTATGAACCAGATAGAATGCTGTTCTGTTTATACGGCAGTAAGGATTCTGCTGTTCTCTTGAGTTTTCTATAGATGATTCTGCATTTCCTCCATTGCTATAAACGACATTGCGTTTCTTAATTTGTATAACCAAAGTTCACTTTGTTCTATTATATCAGCAAAGATACTTACCAAACCATATTGATTCTTCTGTATCTACTCACTGCACTGCTTTGAACTAATTGGATGTTCTCTTGTAGGAGTCAGGCTTGACAGGCTCATAATATGCTTTGAACCCCTAATCTGACAGTTTCAATTATAAACTGCCTGTATTTATTTGCATAGATACAGGGCCAGTGTCACTTAAATTGTATGTCTTAGGTGTAGCACTTATTTTGGTGTTAAATAAACATGAACAAAATACATAGCTATGTAAGCCTTTATTTGCTTTTCGTACCTTACATTGGGTTAAAGGATCAGTAATACTACAAATTAAAATTCTGAACTAATATGTATTTCTATCCTGTGCATGTTAAAATATTCTACTTGAAAAATGTAATGTTTTTCTATTGCTTTAGTTCAGCCATCTTTGTTCTTTGGTGATATCCTTATATCAGTGGTTGTCAGCGCCAAAACAAGGCTGCGCTGGGCCCCCCTGCCGAAAAACTATTTGGAGGGGCCTGGTGCTCATTACCATTCCTGCTATACTGAATTTTAATACTATAGAGGAAGCTTCCACTGGTGGTTGTTGAACATTTTAAATACAAACCCCCCTATAAAGGCCCAACCATTGGGTCATGGCTACCACTAGCTCATAACTAGGTCACAAATTTAGAAAAATAATATTGGTGTATCAGCAGTAGTCAGGGTTTCAGGTCTATGTAGAACAGCAAATCTTGGACATTCTCCCCAAATCTCACCCTTTCTGGTCTTTAGGCTGAGCTCCTCTGTCGTGACTCCAGGCCACCCCAGGAAGCCAGCCCCATAGCTTGGAAACCACTACCGTAGATAATAGATATTCATGACTTGTACAAAAAAATAACAGTAGAAAAAAGGTCTAAAGGGCTTGATTACTTGTTTATCTATTATGTGATCAATATAAACTTAGATCAGTGGCTGTTGAACATTTTCAGTTCAAACCCTGCCCAACCAGTGGTCATAGCTACCATTAGCTAATAACTAGGTCACAAATATAAGAAAAAATACTGGTGCAACAGCAGTAGTTCCAAAAAGGAAATATTCACCCCAAATCTTACCCTAACTGGTCTTAAAGGAGAATTCAACCGTTTTCCAAAAACAACCCAACCCCCTCCCCATGTAGACCCCCCCTCCCTCCTACCCCGCAGCCTAGCTGCCCCCTGGAGAAATGCCCTGGGTCTTCGGGTCTTCTTCCAGCAATTCAGCAATTTCTATCCATTTCAGCGCATGCCTTTCCTTGTGAGGCAACTTCGGGCGATTTCAGAAAACGAAGCACTCTGAGTGCCAATTTGGGGAGATTAGTTGCTTGAAGAAGAGGCAATTTGTCGCTGGGTGACTAATCTTCCAGAATCTCCACGTGTGTCTCTGCCCTAAGGCTGAGCTCCTTTGCCATGACTCTAGGCCTCCCCAGGGAGCCAGCCCCATAGTTTGTAAATCACTGCCTTTGATAATAGATATTCATGACTTATAGTGATGGGCGAATTTATTCGCCAGGCGCGAATTTGCGGTGAATTCCTGTGATTTGCCGCCGGCGAATAAATTTGCGAAACTGCAGCGAAAATTTGCCGGTGTCAAAAAAAAGGACACTGGCGCCGTTTTTCAAATTTTTCGCTGTTTCGCAAATTTTTCGGCGATGCGAAATGGGGCAAATTCGCCCATCACTAATGACTTATACACAAAAGCCATAAAAAGGGGCTAAAGGGCTAATTTACTAACAATCAATGCAATTTTTACATATGATTAATGAAAAATCTATTTGCAACTAAATATTTAATGTACAGCATTTTGTCTTCAATTAATAATACATTTTCAATTTTTTCTTCAAATTTGACTTTCTCTAATTTACAATATTCTACAACATTTATTCAACAATGTGCCCAGGATATATTTTCTTGACCTCTGTCTTTCTTGTATTGCAGATGTGTCTTACTCAATTACTGCAGTCAAGCCTAGAGTGGATGAAATTGTTTCGGTGGACACGCACATGTATAGCCACAGATGGAAGAGACAGTCAGTGGATACAAACAGGCCAAGTGTTGGACAAGACTTCCCTGACATGTTCCTTGAAGGTACAAATGAAAATGGCACCGAGATTGAGGTACATTTCTCATATGTCACTTTGTTTTTTTGGACAGTTTCACCATACCATTAATTTCGTATTGAAAATGTAATTTTTTTTTATTTAATTAAAAAAAGAATTACAATTTTTGCAAAGCAGTATTCTTTATTACATTACATTCTTAAAAGTGGTATTTTTTGGTTGCAAAAATGACTTTCAGGAAGAAGCTTTATTACCTTCACTGCATACTGTGGCACAAACTATAGGTATGGGATCCCATATCCCTTATCTGGAAACCTGTTATCCAGAAAGATCAGCATTATCAGAAGGCCATCTCCCATAGGGGTAGATTTAATAACTGGCGAAAATTTGCCAGCGACCACTTCGCACCCATCGCTACACTTCACCAGATGAAAATTCGCTCAGACAACGCTAATTCACTAAAATGAATTTTAGTGAAGTTTTGTCCCGGGCATTGAACGCTGGCGACTTTTCTCTACCGGTACTTCGGCAATGCAAGCAATTTGAAGTGAAGATGTGCTAGCGTTCATTTCTGCCTAGTGCAAATTCGCTAGAGGTCTTGCGCTCAGGTTAATTTGCATACTTCGGGAAATTTAAAGTTGAATGGATGTCTTTATGTTATATATTGCAGCAAATATATTACATTTCCACTGTTAATTACACATGTCCAGGGAACCTTAATAAAGTCAATAGAGTTGTTATAATGCCCTACACATGAGCCCACTGTATAGTTAATGTTCCATATGTTAGAAAATGTATGGGGGAAAATTTTAGGACTTTTGCAGGCTATCACTGCGTTTAGTAAAATCCGCATTTTAGTGAATTTGCAGAGTAACGTCCATTCGCCAGAGCGAATTGTCGCCTGCTGATGGAGTGCGAATGAACACTAGTATCAATCCCGTTCGCTAACGAATTGGCGCTTGTGCGTGTTAGTGAATTGGCGATGTCCCTGCGGGTGGCAACTTCGCCCTTTAGTGAATCTGCCCAATAGAGTCCATTTTGAGACATAATATAAGACAGTGCCTTGTAGTTAATGCTAAATAACCCAACACAAGTCCATGTTACTGGCAAAGCAACCCTATTATGTTTTTATAGTGTTTACATATTTTTCAGTAGATTTTAGGCTTGGCGTTAATTAAGGAAAGACTCCCACCCCCATGAAATCTTGATTGATGTTAATGGGAACCTTTATCCCAAGTGTTATGTGATTTAATTACTGTAGCTTTACTTAGAGTAATTCAGTTCTCTATAACTATAATTATTTCATTGTATAAAGCATTATTATTCCAAAATACACCAGACTTCTGTTGCCGGCTGGAGATGTTGCAGTTAAAAATTGCAATTAAAAGGAAAGAAGACAAATAGCAAATCCTCTAAATTCTGCATTGCTAATTAAAGTTGAATTATGTTAATGCTCACTGCTTTGCTTCACAATTACACACACTTTTCCAGTCCCAGAATTTGATATCAGAGTGCTAATTAATTTTTCATTTCGGAATACTAATGCTGAAATATAAAGTGTAAACTGGTTTTACTAGGATTGTTACTTTTTATGTTTACCAGACAGACCCCCCCCCCCATATTGCCATGACTTTTCCCAACAATGGTTAAAGCACACGTTGGGCCCAGTATAGTTCCTATACAACTATGCTCTTATAGGAACTAACTCATGTCATACATAGTGATGGGTGAATAAATTCGCCTGGCACGAATTTGCGGCGAATTCCCCGGCGAATAAATTCGTGAATCTCCCGTGAAAATTCGCCAGTGAAAATGCTCGATTTTTTTGTGAAAAGGTTCGAATTGCTAGATTTTTTTGTGAAAACGTTCGAATTGCTTGAATTTTTTCGTGAAAAATTCAGAATTTCACGATTTTTTTGTGAACTTTCCGATTTCACGATTTTCGCAATTTTTCCGCTGTTTCGCGGGAGAGATTCGCCCATCACTAGTCATACATGTACCAACAATAAGATAAATGTGTAGTAGCCCACCTATCCTGACTGATATCCATGTACATCGTATATCAGACAGTTTGGATATCGGGGCAGATTTCAAAATTCCATTTGCCAATTAACCACATTATCCAGATCAGTGGCAGAAGAAGTACTGAGTAGGAGCCACAGTTCTTCCATTCCTATAGTTCTGATCGCTTGTGATATTTGTCCAAACAATTGTAACAGTAAAAATGTAGCAATATCATGTGTGCCCCCCCAATCCTTGTATCCGCAACCTGATCCACAACCAGCTGACCACTATTAAGTAGGAAGCGCTGTTACTGCAAACTGGAAGTGACATCATAAGAAGTTTAAAAAATGTATAAAGGAGTCAGGCTTGTTGGCTGTTTTTTCAGCCAGATTGGACTACTAATTTAAAGCCCAGGTGGGTTTTGAAAGTGCAAACTAGCTAAGGTATGGATTTGGGCAACTTTTTGGGCCTTTGGTTGGTTTGTACTTTGGAAACCAGCCAAAGTTTTTTCTTGCCCTAATGTGCTAAGCCTGTGTCTCTCAATGCATGTTGGGTAATGTAATTTGCCAACTGCCAAGTTTATTGTAAGACTACAATACCCAGTATGCACTTGTGTAGAAGTCAGGAGTTACCAGATTTTGGGCTTTGTCAGGCCCGGATTTGTGGAAAGGCCACCTAGGCCCGGGCCTAGGGCGGCAGGATTTTAGGGGGGCGGCATGCTGCCCAACCACACCCACATTGGTTCAAAAACACTGGGGATGCAATCATTTTTTTAATTTCCCCATTTGCCAATCCCCATTGCTCCAGTCCCCCTGGAGGGGACAGGGGCGAGAACGGTAGTGGGCCTAGGAGCGCCCACTATGTAAATCCGGCCCTGGGCTTTGTACCCCAGTCTGCTGTCACTCTTAAGCATTCTTGCATTTTCTGGTGACTTTCCTTTATTTCAGACCATTTTGGGACAAAAATCTGCTGGCCACCAAATGTCTAGAGGTTGACTTGTTTTACCAATATTTATGAAAACTGTATATGTATTAGGGCCTTATGAGGCACCGATACCTCATGGTCCCCCCTCTGTAGTTACACCCCTGGTGACAGGTGAATCTGGCCTATTTTGCTTCATGGAAACATTTGAAAAAGGCATATTTTCCTATATATTCTTTTTTTAGACTTTTTTTTTTCACTGCATATATTGTGCTATTTTTGGGCTACTTTTGAAGTCCCTCTTAGATAGTTTTGGGCTGGTTTTTAGCTGACTTTGGCTGGTTTTGAAAATTAGACCAGGCAACCCTGAAAGTAAAATTTGCCATAGATAAGACCTCATTATCCACAAACCCAATTTGCTGCAGGACTCTATGTCATGGCTCCCCTGGTGTGAGGTCCTGAATTCCCCAATTAAAACTGGGGAAGGACATATGTGTATTACCACTGTGCATGCCTCTTTTATTTAAATGTCCCTTATCACATTTGCTAATGACAGGAACCAGAAAGGAAGGGGCAAGTTGAAGTAGTGACCACTTCCTGTGTCTCTTACAGATGTCACTGTGTTAGATTACTTGGTTGGCGGGAAAAGCCCACTGGCTGTCAGAGAGGGGACCTAAACATCTATTCACTGTTTCCAATGGGTTTTTTTTTTTTTTGGTGTATGCTATTAAATCTAGGCATTTGGGTACTTTACTTGCTTTTTTTAATATCTGCACCTGCATAGTAATCCCTGTGAATTTGCTGACACTTGAAGAAAAAAACAAGCAATACATTTTGTCAAAGAAAAAATATGACTGAGATCCTACTATATGCAATCTATCACTGTACATAACTTTGTTTGCGTGTTCATAAAGTATAATATACCTTCAGCTGTGATTGGTTTTTCACTCTGAGAAAGAAAATATTGGAGAAGTTGTGTGTTTTTTTTTTTTTTTTACTTTCCAAGTGTGTGTGTTTATCAATGTTTTATTGTGGTGTATATAATCAGACAAGGATCAATAAACCCATTAATATTTAGAACTGTAGATTTATGTGCACCCAAATGTATAAGATTATGTACAGGTATGGGACCTGTTATCCAGAGTGCTATGGACCTGGGGTTTTCTGGATAAGGGATTCTCCTTGGATCTCCATACTTTGTCTACTAAAAAATAATTTAAACATTAATTGCATTCAATAATATTGTTTTGCTTCCAATAAGGATTAATTATATCTTAGTTGGGATCAAGCACAATGTACTGTTTTATTATTACAAAGAAGAGGGAAATCATTTTTAAAATTTTTAATTATTTTATTAAAATTGAGTCTATGGGAGATGGCTAGTGATGGGCGAATTTATTCGCCAGGCGCAAATTCGCGGCAAATTTGCGCGATTCGCCGCCAGCGAATAAATTCGCGAAATGCCCATGAAAATTCGCCGAAAAAATTCGCCGGCGTCAAAAAACTAGATGCCAGCGCTTTTTCGCAAATTTTCCGGCGAAGCGAAATGGCGCAAATTCACCCATCACTAGAGATGGCCTTCCCTTAATTCAGAGCTTTCTGGATAATGGGTTTCCGGATAAAGGACCCCATGCCTGTACACTTTTTTCATCACTATAATATTAAAATCTGAATTTAATGTATCTGGGCAATGTATTCTCATTTACTGTGGATGTGAGCTCTCTATACAGATGGGGCTGCAAAAAAAATTAGCAAAATGACGAAAAATTATCGAAACGCATTGAAGTCAATGGGCATCAAAATAATTTTGATGTGCGTCAATTTTAACAATATTGGCGTAAGCGACAATTTTTATACGAGTGACAATTTTGTCCAAATGCATTAAATTTAATGGGCGTCCGAATAATTTGATGCATGACAATTTTTTTGTTACGTCATATTTTTTGCCTGTGAATTTTTGCCACAGTTTCGTGAAAACCTTTGTGGCCTGCGAAACGTGGAAATTCTCCGCGAATCCATGCCTGGAGAATACATTTCGCCAGTGTCGGACTGGCCCACCGGGATACCAGGAAAAGTCCCGGTGGGCCAAAAATTCAGCAATTATAAAGGTAATTATAAAGGTTTATAAAGGTTGTGGCTACTACACATTTATAGTTTCATATGCTCCATAAATCGGTCTCCAACCTTCCATCTAATTTGTTGTAATATTCTTTTATTTTGTATTTTATAACATTGCAACGAGTCCCACAGATACATCTCAGTTATTTATGATTCCAAGCTATAGCCAAAGCTGCACAGGCAAAAATCTGATCAAATCTGATCACAGAAGACTCTAAATTATGTTTTAAACATATGGATAATTTTTTCAAAGCTCTAGTCACGATTGTGTTTTAATGCTCAGTGGGAGTATAATTGGCAGCAGAAATCATGTAGCATTTGGCCTGTCCTACTGCTGAAGCCTTAGCTGACCTCCGATTGGAATAATGGACTCACGACTAACTAACTCTGTTGCGTGCAAGCTGTTAGAATTTGGATCTTGTCAGCCTAACTCACTGTGTACTGTAGCATTTAGCTCACCTATAAGACAAAATCAAAAAATTTGATTTTTCTGGTACAGGATTACT
Source organism: Xenopus laevis (assembly GCF_017654675.1). NCBI lineage: Eukaryota > Metazoa > Chordata > Amphibia > Anura > Pipidae > Xenopus > Xenopus laevis. The sequence goes on along the minus strand of NC_054381.1, from coordinate 27,139,174 downwards.
TTATACATGCATCCATTGGTTCCTTATAGCCTAGATTGGCTTCTATGTCATTGTCTATATTTATTCATTTCCATAATCCCTGGTATCTGCTGCCCCATTTCATTGCCTTCTCTCCAATTATTTATAACCAAAGATTAATTTCAAAATACAATGTATTAGGTTAACCCTAAAGTTAATAAATGTAAGATAATATTTTATGCTAATAGTATTGAAAATACAGGCTGTAATGGGAGGTCGTCCCTTTTGTACTGTAGCAATGGATAAACTACATACTGCAGGATTGTCCACATCTCAGTTTAGATGAACAAACCAGATACTTAAAAAACCTTTTATTTTGTGTAATCCTCAAGGAAAATGTTTGTAAATGAAGTCGGCAAAATAATGTTGGAGATCAACGAAAATGTCAAGTTGCATGGAAAAATCACCTTATTGCTGTATCTCAATAATAAATCAGAGAGGCCTGAAATGTATAGTATAGGAGGATATTTGATATTTTCTCCTCACCTGGGGTCTTCAACACAATTAAAGTAAAGGTATTGGACCGGTTATCCAGAATGCTCAGGACCTGGGATTTTCTGGATACGTACTTTTTTCATCTTTATACATTAAGGGGGTTAGTTATCAAAGGTCGAGTTGATTTTTACCCAAAAAATTTGTTTTCTAGGGTATTGTTCAGCCAAAACTCGAATTTTTTTTTTTGTTAAAAAAGACTCAAATTTTTTGGGTTTTAAAAAAACTCAAATTTCTCAAGATTTATTATACCCTGAACCTGGAATTAGCTTGAATCCAAAAATACTCCAGCTAAAATCTGTCGAGGTCATGTAGAAGTCAATGGCAGAGGTCCCTTCAACCATTTGAAGATGTTTGTATTCTTCATGATGTTCAGGTTTTTTTCAGTGGGTTTGCTCAAAAACTCGATTTATTTCAACGATTCAGGGGGGGGGTTTGCTGAAAACCCAATTAATTTGAGTTTTGGGGTTGTTCACCCTGAATTCACTGATTTGAGTTTTTTACATTCAAGTTTTTCCTTAAATCAGAAAACATTCGATGTTGTGAGTTCGTTTGAGGTATAAAAACCTCACAAACTTCTAAAACTCGACCTTTGATAAATTACTTCCTTAGCCTACAAGAAAACATTAAATAAACCCAATAGGCTATTTTGCTTCCAATGAGGATTAATTATATCTTAGTTTGGATCAAGTTCAAGTTCAAGCTACTGTTTTATTACTTTTTTATTATTACAGAGAAAAAGGAAATTATATTTAAAAATTATTTGGATAAAATAGAGACTATGGGAGATGACCTTCCCATTATCCAGAGCTTTCTGGTTAATGGATTTCTGAATAATGGATCCAATAATAGTAACAAATGGACAACACTGGTAGGCAATATTGGGTCATACATTTTCTCGTGTGCTATGAAATCACCCACAGGTGACAGTTTGGCCACTGTGGGAGGTAAAGTGGAGGTGTACAAGAGACGGGTGGATAGGCTGAGATTGTAGGCCACAATTTAAGCAGGACATCAATACCCTCATACTGAGCCTTGCTGATACATGACTACTGCCACAGTTCAAAAGATTGGGGTGATTAATGCTTATGTAGTTCCTTTCAACCCTTTCCTAAAACCGCTTCACGGCCTACAGATCATATTTATAAAGATGTGTTTTAAAGTGCCCTTTAAATGTGGCAAAAACATTTTAACACTATGATTTGTTGTGTAAAATTCAAACGCATTTATACTACTCTAAATGAGTTTTATGTTTGTCTCGATGACTTTGTGTTAATTTCTGTTGTATCTGTTATAAAGATACAGCGGCTCATTGTAATGAATTATTGATGATAATACAGGACATATGCTTTATAAGGATGCTATTTATTTTACGCCAACTATTACTCTTTTTGTATAATATATCTTCTCAGCGCCGATCCGCGCCTTTATGCCGCCTGAGGCGGCCTTCCGTTGCCGCCCCGACCCCTCCTCACGGCGCTCACATTTTCTGCGCAGGAGGGGGTCGGGGCGCTGCACGACGCTAGTGCAGAGAGCGCGTTTGCGCTCTCTGCACTAGAAGAGCCGAATTTCCGGGTTGAAAACCGGAAATTCGGCTCTTAGTTACCAGGAGCGGCATTTTTGCCGCCCCTGGTAACCAGGGGGGCGCTGCCGCCTGAGGCGAGTGTCTCAACTCGCCTCATTGGTGGAGCGCCCCTGTATCTTCTACACCTCATATACCTTTGTTGCTTTTTTTTAAATCGATTTTTATCCTTCAGTTGCTCAGTTACTGTAGTTAAAAGATCCAAGTGTCCATCAACATCAATCTCTCAGTGTACAACTCGGCACTATTGATTTAGAAGGGAAACAAATTCTTTAGTAGCTGTTTTTGCTGTACAGAGACTGTGTAACAATATCCGTCTGTGAGAGTACCTGGTGGGTCTGACTCGTGGACCCATCCTCACGTCCTTTTGGCGTAATCATTGACACGAAATTGAATATTTAAAGGGCCCATGGCCAATTACTGATTGCCCAACGTAGGTCTATTTTTATAGTTCCTGGGTGCGATTTCAAGTCTTTCTAATCTGTTCCTGACCTTTGTAGTTTGCCTCCCGTCCTGATCATTGCCTGTTACATTGCCTCTGATCACAATTCTGTACTGCGCTACTGGTGTGTTTGATTCCATCCTGTGACCTTGACTACCCTTCTGCATACCACATTGTCTAATCTAATGATCCGGCTTGTACTATGACTACTGTACCTACTCCCCCCTGTCCCTTATTTACATATTCGTTTCCCTTGCCTGCCCAAAACTCTCTCCCTGGTCCGTTCGCGTTAAGATGTGATGGATCCGATTAACAGAGGGTTCCTCCGAAAGCGAAAGGCAGCTGTTATAGGCAGAAGAGTGAGCCGTGACGGGGACCTTGGTGTTAGTTCTGGGTTTGAGATACCATACGTTACACTGTATTCTTTTTAATTTTGTTCATGGAAGCTGTTTAGGGAATCTGCCCTTATAACTTTATTTTGGTGAATTATGACAACTGTCTCTCTTTTGATAAATATGCCCAGAAAACTGGTCCTGCAATTTACAGCAAAACTCATTGCTACAGGAAAGTTTTGAAGAATTACTGAAGAAATGCAAGAGGAATGCATATAGTTTTGGGGATCAGGCCCAGACTGGCAATCTGTGGGTACTGGCAAATGCGAGAGGGGCTACTGTAAGATGCCATAGGCAGTCACTATTTAGTGGGCTGGTGGGGTTTTTTTGGGCCTCTGTGTACTTGGAATGGCATGGCCCTTTTTTACTCCCAGTCCAGACCTGTTGGCGATAGTCATAACACCTGTACCCCATAACAATAAGAGGGCTCATGTACATAGTGTGACCTCAATTACACCAGAATTCTAAATTGCACTTTGCTTGCTGCACTTGCAGATGTACATGTACCATGAGATGTTTGCTTGCAAACAGGAGACCACTTAATGCTGCCTGGTCAGTTTCTATGGATTACTAGATCTGCTCAGTGGTGTAACTAAAGAGGAAGCAGACCCTGCAGTTGCTTCCTCTATAGCTAATAAAAAAGACCCTCCTCCCCAGCAGCTCTCTTACCTGCGGCAAGGAAGGGGGACACAAGTCAGGCTGGAGTGGGCTGAGTCTAGAGCGGGACATGGGCAGGATGTGGGGGGTCGGAGGCATGACAGGAAGTGGATGGGAGGATGAGGTTCTAGTTATGCCACTGGATCTGCTGCATGCTTTGCAGGAATTACAGGTATGGGATTCATTATCCGGAAACCCATTATCTAGAAAGTAAGGAAAGGCTGTCTCCCATAGACTGTATTTTATCCAAATAATCAAAATTTTTATAAATAACTTCCTATTTCTCTGTAATAAACAGTACTGTGTACTTGATCCTTAGATATAATTAATCCTTATTAGAGGCAAAACAGTCCTATTGAGGTTATTTAATGTTTAAATGATTTTTTAGTAAACTAAAAGTATGGAGATCCAATTTACGGAAAGATTTCTTATTCGGAAAACCCCAGGTCCCAAGCATTCTGGATAACAGGTCTCATACCTGTATTATATTGTTCATCTGGAAGGGTAAAAAATGTTGCAAAAAAATGTTTGCTCCAAGTGATAAAATATTTTACAAATTCACAACTGTCTCAATATTTCTTAATTTTTAGTTTTAGGAATTTTTTTAGAAAGTTAAAGTAACACAGTTTTGCCAATATAACATGATGCTCTTGGAATATACGCTTTGAAACACCTTCAGTGCTGCAAAATATTGAATGATTTTCGAAATTGCTCATGACTTTCAGTAGAAGGTGTTTGATTATTATTTTGGTCTCTATTGGAATGTGTGAACTTTGATCAAATCCACAACATGTACAGTATCTTGTAAAGATGTGTAGTTTACTAATTAACTCTACAGAACATTCTGTGCCTCATACCTGAATGGAACACTGTGCTTAGGAGTAAAGCTCCAAGGAGCACAATAATATCAAGTCTTCTCATTACATTGTCCAAGGCTCTGCAAGTCTCATTAACTGATATTTAGAGATAAACGCTTAAACTATCTGAAATCTTGAAAAAAGCTGAAAAATCAAGTCAAAACATAGCACGCTTGCACTAATTAAATGCAGCTACATCGTTATGGCTAACATATTATATTTCATTATTAAATGCTAACTCACAGTAAAGGGATGGATTCATTATCCAAAAATCTGTTATGCAGAAAGCTCCAAATTACGAGAAGGCCATCTCCCATAGACTCGTTATCCAAATAATAAAGTTTTTTAAAAATGGTTTCCTTTTTTCTGTGATAATAAAACAGTAGCTTGTACTTGATCCCACTTAAGATATAATTAATCCTTATTGGAGGCAAAACATTCCTTTTGGGTTCATTTAGGGCCGTATTTATCAAAATCCATTTTTTTGGAGTATTTAAATTTAAAAAGTCAGACCAAACTAGAATCTACGAATAGACCTTATTTATTATTTTTAAAAAAAAGCATGAATTATTCGGATCAGGTAAAAACTTTTTTCCCCATTTACAACATTTTTTGTGCCCGAAAAAGCCCGGGCTGATTCCATCGCAGACCACAGAAACTTGCAAATAGAATAGAGACCTCTCCCATTGACTTATATACAACCTTGGCAGGTATTTTCAGATTCTGACTTTTTGCATCCTCTGGGTATAATAAATCTCGTAAAATTTGAGGGGTTTTTTTCCACTAAAAATTCAGATTTTATAGTTAAAAAAACTAAATTTTTGGGAGTTTTTTTGGATTCGGACTTTAATAAGTAACCTTCTCAATGTTTGAATGACTTTCTAGAAAAATCCAAATTACTGAAACATTTGTTATCTGGAAAACCCAAGGCCATCCTTTAATTCTGAACTTTTAGGATAATAGATTCTGGATAACAGGTCCCATACCTGTAAAGCCTTCAATGAAGGGGACATGTTTGCCACACAATATCCATTTTTTAAAGAAAATCCAATTTATGCCATAGGCTTCTATTTAAAGGCCTTATTTCATCTTGTGAGGTCATTGCCGGTAAAATGTTTGTTGATACAGGTATGGGATCTGTTAACCAAAATCCACTGTGCTGAAAGCTCAGAATTACGGGAAGGCCATCTCCCATACTGCCCATTATAATCAAATAATTATCATTTTTAAAAATGACTTCCTTTTTCTTTGTAATAATAAAACAGTACCTTGTACTTGACCCCAGCTAAGATATAATTAATCCTTATCGGAGGCAAACAATCCTTTTGGGTTTAATCAATGTTTAAATTATTTTTAGTAATATGGAGATCCAAATTACGGAAAGATCCCTTATCCGGAAAACCCTAAGTTCCGAGCATTCTGGATAACAGGCCCCATACCAGTACCACTTGTATAAAATCCCAACATTAAGGCATTACAGTGGAAGCAGAATCTGTGCTCTCATCCTGTTGGCAGAATAACTGATGATGCATCTGGGTTAAATCAGTTTGCTGACATATAAACCGGCTGCAAAGAAATCCAGTGCACATTAGAATAGTCACCTATTGTTTATCATGAGGTTTTGGTGCTTCTTGGTCTCACAAAAGCCCCAGAAACCAGTATCTGTTAGCGTGGGTAAACAAATACAGCCACCTAGTGGTGTAATATGAAAAGGATACTGTAAGAAAATACATAAACGCACTGGGAGACCGAGTAGTAAAATGTTGTTTCCTTCACTCACGAAGACCCAAGAAGAAACTAATAGCAGAGGAAAAAGTTTGTGTCCCATTTACCGAATCTCATTAAAAAAACCATGGACTTGATTTTATTAAATAAAAAGGCAGAATACATTGTTGGCAAGCAACGAGCTTAATTTGAGCATAAGTATATGTTGCCCATTTTATATTCTGGTCTTTAACGTCTCCTTCCGCAGAGGGAAATTGATTTCTTTTTATGCGGTCATTAAAATGAAGGAATGTAGTCATTCACTCATTCTATAATAACTAATCAAGCATTGACTTTAATTCCAGCTGTGATTGAAGATGAGCTTCAAGTCTCTCTTGACACATTGTCTATGAGCATTGGGTAGTAAGAGAAAGGAATATGACTCCTTTGCTAATTTCTTTTTTAATTTATAAAATAATATCAATTCCACATATATTTTCCCACCCCCTCAGCCCGTGGTGTGGTGAATGCCATAGCAATAGCAAGGCTCTCATTACCAGAGCCTTACTCTAGGGCTATAGTCCCCAACCAGTGGGATGTAAGCAACATGCTGCTCACTAATCCCTTGGGTGTTGCTCCCAATGGCCTTAAAGCAGGTGTTTATTTTTGAATTCCTGGCTTGGCGGCAAGTTTTGGTTGCATGAAAACCAGTTGTACTTCCAAACAGAGCCTCTTGTAGACTGCCGGTCCACATAGGGGCTACCAAATAGCCAATTATCTTGCATCCCCCTAGAACTATTTTCATGCTTGTGTTGCTCCCCAACTAGGGTTGCCACCTGTCCAGTTTTGACACAGACAGCCCAGTAATTTGAAGGACTGCCCGGGTCAAAACTGCCTACCCGGTTTTACAAATTAGGAAAACCGGCAGGATTCCCTATGATTGACACAGCGATCTGAGACCCTGCCCCTCTGCAGCTTGACCCCACCCCCTCTGCATCACAGCCCGTCCTCTCTGCACAGCCCTTCCCCCTGCCTGGTCTCCACCGGGCTAAAAGGTGGCAACCCTATACCCAAATCTTTTTGCATTTGAATGTGGCTCATGGGTAAGAAAAGATTGGGACCATTGCTGATGGGGTAGGAAATGCAGAGTAAATCTAGAATAATCCCCTATAAAAGTCTGTAGATTCTAAGGAGAATCTGTAGATATAGTTTGAATGTTTTTGCTGGATATTAGTTCATTCAGATCATGACTATCCCCTTCTCTTGGCTGTGCTTAGGGTGTCTCTATATCATATAATCAGACCTTTGCCCCATAGTTCTGTGTTCTGTGTTCTGTGAAAAGGCAGTCACGGGCAAATAATTACTTTCACTTTCCATTCTGTACTTCCTAAATGTCGTTACACTCTTTACAATCCTTCCTCACCATCTTATTGTGAAACCAGTGCATGGACATCAGGTCCCCCATTCTGGTGCACAAACACAATTTTAGCATGATGCAAAGCTTGTCTTAAAGGAAAACTTGTCTTAAAAGGAATACGCCTCAAACAATGTAGGTCTCTACAAAAATATATTACATAAAACCTGCTTCATGTAAATAAACTATTTTCATAATTTTACACTTATTTAGTGTTATGTGCCATTTGGGTAATCATAAATAGAAAACTGCCATTTTAAAAAACAAGGGCCACCCCCTGGGATCGTATGATTCACGGTGCACACAAACATACCAAAGAAACTCAACTAAAACATCTGTTACTCAAGTATTTATTTTGGGGGTATAGTTTTCCTTTAATAACAGTATTCACAAAATGGCACCTACTGTACCTGATTGAAATCATTTGTATACTAAGTGAAGTTTTTTTTGCTTGGCCATTGTTATAAAACAAGATTTGGAATTATTTCTTAGGGTGACAAGTCCCCTTTAAAATGCGTCCCTTTTTCTGTAATAATTAGACAGTAGCTTGTACTCGAGGGTAATTAAACTGCATGAATCCATACCTAATGTGGCGCCTTGTGCGAATGCGCGCCGATGGGGCACCATGTGCGCATGCATGCCGATGGGGCGCCTTGTGCGCATATGCGCTGGGGGTGTCGTGTGCGTATGCGTGCCAAGGGGGTTGCGCACAGCGCTGCATGGCGCGCACAGTAGGGGGACGGGGGGCCTGCAGGGGGGCCCTGGACTGCAATCCCGGTGGGTCCCGGGCCCCCCAGTCCCGACCCTGTGTGAAAGCTCATATAGACAAGGCAGAGAGAATAGAGTCGGGGAGAGAGGGGACCAGACATGGGATAGGTGACAGAGAGGTAAGTGCCTGGCGTCCCCTCCCAGCTTTGTGCCCTAGACACGTGCCTACTCTGCCTACCCCTTCCGGCCCTGATGGGTTTATTTATGTTTAAATTATTTTTAGCAGACTTAAGTTATGGTGATCCAAAGTATGGAAACATATCCCATATCTGTGTTTGAAAATACAGAAATACATTTTCCTTTTCTGAAACAAAAGCAATGTATTTTGGAATGTAAGTAATGGGTGCTTCTGCCTGTTCCCCAGGTTGCTTTATTTCACCTTTCTCCTTCAGGGTAGTTTTTTTTTCTTTTTTCATTTTCAGATGATAGCTTTTGGAAGTACATATGACATATGAACATCCCTGGATTGGGAAGAGCAATAATGTGTGATGAATTTGTGATGGACTAGCTACATAATATACACTGTATATTTTTCATCTTGAGGGAGCTTCTCAGATGACTGTTTCCTTTCGTTTCTTTTTGTCTTAGAGAAAATCTTTTTCTGAATCTTGGGATCAGCCCAGGACATTTCTGGGGTTATCTCCGTTAGATTTATTGATATAGTTTATTGAAGGACAGACATATGGCAGAGCTCGGGCAACTATTCATTTAACTTCATACTGCTGCATGCCACAAATTGAAGTGAGAGTACAGAATTTTTAATTAATTCCATTTACTGCTCCCATGAGATGAAGCTTATATTACATTTTTATTTTCATCATAGTTTCCCTTTAAAAACAATTTAAAGAAAATGTTTCTGTAGTAAGATACAGTAGTTCCTTGTTTTGGATGTTAACAAAGATTAGCATAAATCCATACTGATGGGGCTTCACATTATGTAAAGACCACTATATAATATCCAAGGTATGTTTGATAATATTCCCTATACCTGTACAGGTGTAGGACCTGTTATCTAAAATGCTTGGGACCTGGGGTTTTCCAGATAATGGATCTTTCTGTAATTTAGATCTCCATACCTTAAGGGCAGAGACACATGCGAAGATTTGGGGAGATTTAGTCACCCGGCGAAAAATCGTCTTCTTCTTCGGGCGACTAATCTCCCCAAACTAGAATCGAAATCGCCAGCCGGATAGAACTCGGATCGCTTTGTTTTTTTTTTTGTCGCACAAGGAAACTTTGGGCGACTTCGGAAAACGAATCGCTCCAAGTGCCATCCCGCTGGCAATTTAGCTTCCAGTCGGCAGGAAGGTTTTCAGGGAGATTAGTTTAAGAAGAGGCGATTTGTCGCCGGGCGACTAAATCTCCCCAAATCTTCGCGCATGTCTCTGCCGTAAATCGACTTTACTTCCAATAAGGATTAATTATATCTAAGTTTGTATTAAGTATGAGGTACTGTATTTTTATTACAGAGAAAAAGGAATGATTAAAACAATGGCATTACTTGATTAAAATTAAAGTCTACAGGAAATTGCCTTCAGAAATTTCTGAGTTTTATGGAGCCCCAAACCTGTACTATCATTGTTCTTCACACGTAACAGTGTTTTTTTAATATGAAATCATTTGTTTCTTGTAACATTAATAATTTTGTAATTCTGGAAGTCTATCGCCATTGTATGTCATATCTAGTGATGGGCGAATTTACGCCGTTTCGCTTCGCCGAAAAATTCGCGAAATCCGCGAAACGGCGCCGGTGGCGTTTTTTTGAAAAAAAAAATTTTTGACGCCGGCAAATTTTTTCCGCAAATTTTCGCGGGCGTTTCGCAAATTTATTCGCTGGTCCCGAATCACGCGAATTCGCGCCTGGCAAATAAATTCGACCATCACTAGTCATATCATTATGTAATGTAGAGTGATTTGTTAATTTGTAGTTCAGTTTTGTTTCAGTTACAGAGAAACAGTGTCAGCAAATGTCAAATAGTTTTCACTCCATTTAAAAAGCAGATTCATTTTCTAGAGATGCCATGAGCTGTTGATAGCCAGACAGTTACTTTGAATAAAATAACTTATAGATTTGTAAAGCCTGGTTTAGTAGATGTGCCCTTGAACAGATGATGGAATCCAGCCTAAACTGTGCTGGGGGATTAGTGGGCCACCAGGGTAATGAGAATAGCAAGTGAACACAACTATCACTTTAATGCAGAAACTGGTAAAAGGCAAACAAACCTCCCCCCCTTTTGAACTGGTAACCACCACCAGACCCTGATGCTGTCACCCAAACTACAAAGTTGTCTTCATTAAAACATCCCCGGGTTCCCCGTACTGTTGCTGAGTTTGGAAGCAGGTTTGGTGGTCTTCGTCCAACAAGTATGAGGTTAACTAGCATGACACTTTTAGTGGTTGCTTAATACTAAAAGCAAAATTATGCCCATTTAAAAACACACTTGCTAAGCTCAGCTCATCTTCCCCTTGCACTATTAACGGATGTTTTTTCAAAACACATCCGTTTATAATGCTGCTCCAGCAGACTTCTGCATTGATATCTGTTTTTTAAAAGAGCATTATACTTAATTTTGAAATTAAACATGTTGGTAGTTTCCCAAGTGCCCTCAGTCATGTGACTTGTGCTCTGATAACCGTCAGTCACTCTTTACTGCTGCACTGCAAGTTTGAGTGATATGAACTCCCTCCTTTTCGCTCCCAGCAGCCCATCAGCAGATCAATGGGAAGTTAACCAAATAATAGCTTCCTGACACAAGATAACAGCTCCCTGGTACATGTGAGAATAGTACTCAATAGTAATAATCCCACTGTGACTCCTTCAGTTACATTGAGTAGGAGAAACAATAGCTTATCTGAAAGCAGTTCCATCCTAAAGTGCTGGCTCTTTCTGAAAGCACAGGGTCAGGCACAATGACCTGAGATGGCGCCTACACACCACTATTACACCTATAAAAAATGCACTTGTTGGTTCAGGAATACAATTTTATATGGTTGAGTGAATTATTTGCAGTGTAAGCAGTGTAGTTTAGAAATAAAAACTACACCATAAAAATCATGGCAGAATCCCTTAACTTGCCAGTCCAAATAACACATAGAGTCCAGGTAGGTGGCAAGATGGGGCTTCTATGTGCTTCCCATAGCCCACCCCTCATAAATAAAGCAGTACTGAACACATGAAGTGATATAATCATTCATGCAGTGCAGGACCTTGGATGTCTGTGGGCTACAACAGCAGGGCAGATTATGAAAAACATGGTGGTTTGTGCCTATGTTTTTGCACTTTGCACCCTATAGTCTCAACAAGTTCAGCACATATATTTATTATATGCTTATAGTGGCTCCAGTCCATGAATGTGTCAATGACCTTAAAACACATGTGGGCACAATATACAATCTCTGGTCAATGCAAATGTATAAGGGCCAAATCTAGGGCAGTGGGTCAGGCACAATATAATCATAGTCTCGATAAAAGAGCAATGAACACAACATATATGGTATGTGGGAAACCAAGGCAAAATTTACAGCACATATATATCTTATGGATATTGCTGCTATATATTTTGCATAATGAAGAGGCCTCGCAGCATGCCTGCCAAATTACATCCACGTCAGACAGCCACTCTTTCTTGGGAACATAAGTAGTAGTAAACCCCCTCTAAATATAATGAAACGTTGTCATCTACAGTACATCCCTACCATCCAGTTCAGAAGTATTATTCATATTATCAGATGCAGAAGTCAGGGCCAAGGAGGAGGCCAAAAGGGTAAACAAAGTCCAAGCAAGTTATCCGAAGGGTTAAACAAAGTTTGTGGTCGTATCCAGGCAGAGGGTGAGTCCAGGCAACAAGATTCGTAGTCAGAAGGAAAGCCCAAGTCAAGATCAGGAAACAGTCCAATAATAGCAGAAAAAACACACCCAGGAACGTATAATACAGAACCAATTCATGGGCAGTGATTCTAGTCTTTTGCCATCTTTTAAGGTTTGAATTTGGCGCCATTGTGCCAGTGTGATGATGTCACCGTGTTGTGGCGCGGCGTCTTCTTTCCCTGAAGACCGCCATCTTGCGAGCGGTGTGGAAGAGGAGACTAGTAAACACAATTTGATGATTTATAGGAGTTGTCAGATGGAGCAAGCAGATTATTAGGGGTTACAAGATTTCCAAGATGCTACCTAACACCCATTAATACATTTGCACTTTGATTTATTTAGGATAGAGACATTTGCCTCCTATTATAAAATGGCACTCGGAAAATGATCCATTTATAATTAAGCCTTTAATTAGATGACCCGTTCTGAACTTTCTTTTGAATTCTTGAGCTCAAAGCAATAAAGCTTTCAATTATGTTTCATTTTGAAACCTTTAATACATCAATTTATTCAAGTGTTTGATTTCAATTATTTAATTGCTTAATTAAATGGAAATATTGTTATTCTGGTGCCTCTTTGTGAGAATAGGAAATGTATCCCAATGATCCTGTCATAAGCTGCAGACCTCTAAAGGCAGTGGGACTTACCTGAAATTGACTAGGGCTTTGGACATTTTGGGTGAGGCATACCAAGAGCATCGTCTACTTGATCCTGCTTTTTATTAAGTTTCAAAAGTTGGAATTGCAGCAAAATAAAAAAGGTACATGATACTAAAACTAAACTGCTTTTGTCTTACCTTTTTTATGGCAAAAAAACAAGGATGGGTATATGCTGTAAGTAGCAGTTCAACAAGAACTATGGGGCACATTTATCAAGGGTCGAATTTCGAATTGAAAAAACTTCGAAATTCTATTTAAATAGACCAACCGAAATGAGGTCGAATTTTTTTGGGGGTCGAATAGGTCAGTTTTCGATTGAATAGGTCCATATTCGTCTGAATTCGAATTGTACGAATCGACGGAATAACGCATTCGATCTAATTTGATTCAAAGTTTTACCCAAAAAGTCCACCAATTGACCCAAATAAGTTTGAGGAGGTACTCCATAGGCTAAAACAGCAATTAAGCAGGTTTTAGATGGCGAATGGTCGAAGTCGAATTTTTAAAGAGACAGTACATTATAAATTTCGATATTCTATTTTTTTTCAAATTCGAATCGAATTTGGACTATTCCCTAGCCTAGTCAAACTACACAAAAAATAGCTCGAAATTCGAATTTTTGCCCTACTGGCAATTGTGCTCTCTGCCCTAGCAGAGCTGAAATTTCAGAATTTTGGAATTCCAAAAAATCTGAATTGCGGCCCTTTCTTAACTGGCGGGATTCTGCTTCCATGGCAAGCAAAAGCAAACCTTTTGGTGAAAAATGATCAACATAACCTTAGAGAAGGTCCAGAGAAGGGCTACTAAGCTGTTAAAGGGTATGGAAAATCTTAGCTATGAAGAAAGACTGTAAGAAAGACTATATAAGGGGATCATATAATAATCTCTCTAATGCTTTATTTACCAGCAGGTCTTTCCAGCTGACACGAGGTCACCAATTCCGATTAGAAGAAAAGTGGTTTCACCTAAACATTTGGAAGGGTTTTTTTTACAGTGAGAGCTGTGAAGATGTAGAATTCTCTCCCTGAATCAGTGGTACAGGCTGATACATTAGATAGCTTTAAGAGGGGGTTGGATGTTTTTTTTTAGCAAGTGAGGGGATTCAGGGTTATGGAAGATAGCTCATAGTACAAGTTGATCCAGGGACTAGTTCGAAAACTCGAATTGATAGAGGTTTCAGCTCCTGAAAACTTAAATTCATTGAGTTTTCGAGTAAAACCCACTGAAACAAACTCAAACATCATGAAGGCTTTTAACATCTTCAAATGGTCCAAGGGACCTCTGCCATTGACTTCAACATGACCTCAAAAAGGTTTTAGCTGGAGTATTTTCAGATTCAAGCTATTTCCAGCTTTTAGGTATAATAAATCTTAAAAAAATTCAAGTTTTGTTTAACCCTCGAAAAATTAAACTTTTTGAAAATTCGAGTTTTGACTGAAAAATACCCTTGAAAACTCAAATTTAAATACAACTCAACCCTGAATCTGACCGTGTGTCCCGACCCTTAATGTACATTAATATTTTGAGAAGTTTTTTGTGTCAGTATCACTTTAAGTTTCAGTAACACCAATCCGCAAATAGCATTCATTAATCTAATGTTTCAAACGAATACATCTTATTGGTGGGTTACTAGTATTTGAAAAAATGTTGCACCTAACCTATCTGTTGCCCCTAGTGTTGTCACCTTGTTGACCTGCACAGGAAAAAAAAAGACAAGGGTGACATATGGGGGCAGAGTCATATTCATGGGTGGAGCAGTGGAATACAGGTAGGTAGTGGCTCAAAAAGACAATTGTGAACCAACCCAAACCCCATGAAAAACCAACCTGTTTGGTTTAAAATCAGACAGGTGTCAACCCCAAGGGGCAGATTTATCAAGGGTTGAATTGAAAATTCGAATTCTAATTTGAATTTTCGATTTTTTTTATGGTCAAAACTGTCAAATTCAACTAGGGAGTTATCCAACATCGATTTGAGTTTTTTAAAAAATCCAGATTTGGTTTTTGAGATTTATCAAACTCTGGCCCAATTCGAATTTGACTAATCGCCACCTAAAACCTGACGAATTACTGTTTAAGTCAATGGTAGAGGTGCAGGGATCAATTTGGAGATGTTTGAAAATCCACAAGTTTCCTGCGAAATGCGCAAAACTGTGGAAAATGCGTGAAACTTGAAAAAAAGTCAATGTGTGTCTTAATAGTGTTGACGCGCAACAATTTTGACACAAGCGACTTTTCGGATGCGCGCCCTACATTTTTTGACATGCCGAATTTTTCATCCATTAGTATAAATTTCAAATAGTCGAATTTATAGGAGTTTTAAAAAACTTGCATAAATTCGATATTCGACCCTTCCAAATGACCTGTAATTTGATAATTTTATATAAAGCAAACTGGGGGTCCAAATATAATTTAAAATGTGATCAGCACTTGTTTACCAAAGTGTTTTAATTCCACATGGATCCAAAGCGAATACTGAATAAAACTGAATACTGCGTGAAAGCGCGATTGTCAAAAACACAAGAAGTATGTCCTAAATTACAATGGGTTTGATGGATAGTTAATGCTGTATGGAGCTAAAATGTGTTTGTCCCACTTAAGGTAAAGAATAAAAAACAGAAATATTATTCTCATGTCCATGAGTAAAACAAAAGAATATAAAATCAAGCCATGAAACTTCAGTGAACATGAAAATCGAATTTCTGTATTTTATGGCCATTTTCTCCCAGACAGCTCCTTTTATGCATATTTAATCTGCTGCAATTCTCCATTCTGTATTATGCACACGGTCATTAATCAATATGGGTAAAATTTAATTCATTTTCCACTGCAGAAATAAGGGAATGCTGATTATATGCTTGGAGTCTGATACATACAGGACTCATTCTTTGCAGGCTGTTAAATCCATGTGTTTTCAAGAGATTTTTTTTAGTTCCATTTTGAATTTCTAATTAAAGATCTGTCAAATGTGGAAATATACAGCATACTTGTTCCTTTTTTTGTTTACTGGAAAGTCAGAACTCACATATAACACTGTTAAGATAAATGATTTCATAGATTGTAAGCTCTTTGGGGATGTGGCCTGATTACAGTCATATCTGTAAAAAAGATTAGCCAAACAACACAGGCCAGTGTAGCGGGGATCTCCCCTGCACGTTTATTTCGTAAAGTGATGTAACGTTTCGGGGGCGTGCCCCTTCATCAGACATGATGAAGATGTCTGATGAAGGGGCACGCCCCCGAAACGTTACATCACTTGACGAAATAAACGTGCAGGGGAGATCCCCGCTACACTGGCCTGTGTTGTTTGGCTAATCTTTTTACAGATATTGCTGGGAGAGGCGCCGACCCCTCCAGCCAGCACCAGGCAACTATTATCAGGAGAGACCCAGGGGAAATTAGGTATATGTTCTGCTGATTACAGTCATGCCTGTCAGTAAAGTGTTTTATGACTTGAGATATATACAGTATGAAAGTGTGGTGTTTGTGCAGATGGCCTGTAGATGTCACTGTGCTCAGACTTATACTGTGCATGCTTCCTGGACAGCTTAAAAGTGAAAGTAAAAGTTACTGTTGTGTAATGGCTGCAAGAGTCTGCTAATAAAGCACTGTTATACTCTACTCATCCTCGGCCACCAAAACATAACAGAAAGCAGGTCAATGTTTTAGGCACAAATCGAAAATCAGTGCTTGGGCTTTTGTAAAAAGAACACATTGATGAGAAGGCATGTTATACATATTTTGTCTGCATATTTGCCATGTGTTTTCAAATTTTTTGTGGCACCCTGTTTGGATGAAAAACATAATTTACCTTTTTCTTTGTGTAAAAGAAATACAACAAAAGAGCAACTCTGAATTTTTAAAGTGGTGGTTCACCTTTGAGTTAACTTTTAGTATGTTATGGAACGGATAATTCTAAGCAACCTTTTAGCTGGTCTTAATTTTTTCTCTTTTATAGTTTTTGAATTAGTTTCTTCTTCTGACTCTTCATAGCTTTGAAATGGGGGTCACTGGCACCAGCCTTTGTAAGGCTACAAATTTATATTTATATTTATTTGCAACTTTCTATTACTCATCTTTCTATTCAGGCCCTCTACTATTCATATTCCAGTCTCTTATTCATTTCAGTGCATGGTTGCTAGGGTAATTTTGACCCTAGCAACCAGACTGCTAAAATTGCAAACTGGAGAGCTGCTGAATAAAAAGCTAAATAATTCAAAAAACATAAATAATAATAGGTCCCTATGCTTTTTAGGGTGGGTGCCCATAATCCCCCATAAATCCAGTGAAATCTCTATCAATATGGATCGATGCAGCTTTGTTACCAATTTTTTTATTACAGAGACAAAACGAAAAAAAAATGTTATTAAATTATTTGCTCTGGACTCTATGGAAGATGGCCTTCTTGTAATTCTGAACTTTCTGAGTAACGAGTTTCCTGAGTATGGAACCCATACAATTTCCCATAAGATTGTGCCTTTGTTCTATCTTTGTGTATTGATTTAGATGGATTTTTGGCTTGCCATATATGATTTATCCTGTTTCAATACCAAACACATGGCTGTTACCCAGAAAGCTCAGAATTATGGAAAAGGCTGTCTCCCATAGAATCCATTTTATCCAAAGAATTAAAATTTTTAAAAATGATTTCCTTTTTCTCTGTAATAATAAAACAGTAGCTTGTACTTGATCCCAACTAAGATAACGTTAAACATTATTGGAGGCAAAACTAGTCTATTGGATTTATTTAATGTTTAGATCATTTTTTAATAGACTTAAGGTATGAAGATCCAAATTATGAAAAGGTCCATTATCTGGAAAACCCCATGACCATGCATTCTGAATAACAGGTCCCATCCCTGTATATATATGAGATGTATAATGTCTAGAACACAGTCATTTTCTGTGTTCTGTAGGTAAGAGAAACAGTAATAAAATGATATCTATTTTCCAGGAGGATACTGATCACAAGTATTACACGTCTAGAACATATGGGCCACTGGATTCTGCCAGTCGGGATTTATGGGTGAACATGGATCAAATGGAAAAAGAAAAAGTGAAGATTCATGGAATACTCTCAAACACACATCGTCAAGCTGCGGTAAGTCATATTGCTGTAATTATAAGCCAGTAAATGATACAATCACTGAGCAGAGAACATGTTAATAAAATACTGTATTAAATTATATATACAATTTGAATTCAATGGTGTACCAATCTGCCCAATTTTGTAGGGACTACGTCTTTCTTTCTCATTATAGTTTCATATGTTTTCTTGTTGGCCTTTCTTTTACAAACACAAGATACTGAGGTTTAGGAAAAACGCGGCCTCAATGAATCCAAGCCCGGTTCCCCCTAACCTCCAGCAAACCAGTTCAGGTGAACAACAAAATTAAACTATATAGTTAAAACCAATAAAACTTGACTTTTAATTACTGCCATTAAAAACCAAATGGTACACTGGTCTTTCTTTTACTTTTAAAGTTTTCTTATCCTCTATTTTTCCTCCTATTTTCTCCCCTTCTATCTTGTACTCTTCTTTTTTGTTGCTTTTCTGCTCTTTTCTTTAATTTTCAGTTGCCTTTGCCATGTTTCAGTATAGGGAAAAGCTGTATTGTATAAAAATATAAGCAAATGTATGTATGTCTTTAGCTAGTACTATGCGTATATGCAGAGCTGTGCATTCAAACAACACATTCTTAGAACAGAGATTAATAAAATGAAAATAAGAACAAAAAATCCAGTTGCATTCCTAATTAAAGGGATACTGTCATGGGAAAACATTTTTTTTTTCAAAATGAATCAGTTAATAGTGCTGTTCCAGCAGAATTCTGCACTGAAATCCATTTCTCAAAAGAGCAAACAGATTTTTTTATATTCAATTTTGAAATCTGACATGGGGCTTGACATATTGTCAATTTCCCAGCTGCCCCAAGTCATGTGACTTGTACTCTGATAAACTTCAATCACTCTTTACTGCTGTACTGCAAGTTAGAATGATATCACCCCCCTCCCTTTCCCCCCCCCAGCAGCCAAACAACAGAACAATGGGAAGGTAACCAGATAGCAGCTCCCTAACACAAGATAACAGCTGCCTTGTAGATCTAAGAACAATACTCAATAGTAAAAACCCATGTCCCACTTAGACACATTTAGTTACATTGAGAAGGAAAAACAGCAGCCTGCCAGAAAGCATTTCTCTCCTAAAGTGCAGGCACAAGTCACATGACCAGGGGCAGCTGGGAAATTGA
Organism: Xenopus laevis; assembly: GCF_017654675.1. Lineage (NCBI taxonomy): Eukaryota > Metazoa > Chordata > Amphibia > Anura > Pipidae > Xenopus > Xenopus laevis. The sequence goes on along the minus strand of NC_054381.1, from coordinate 27,120,071 downwards.
CAAAATGTCTAGCCCCGTGTCAGATTTCAAAATTGAATATAAAAAAATCTGTTTGCTCTTTTGAGAAATGGATTTCAGTGCAGAATTCTGCTGAAGCAGCACTATTAACTGATTCATTTTGAAAAAAATTTTTTTCCCATGACAATATCCCTTTAAGTGGTAAGAAACAAGAAGAAGGAGGTCCCTGCCGCATAGGGTGGGTAACCCTCAAAACTAATTAGTAGAGCTGTCCGTAGTCTTTAGGAGCCCAGAATCTGGAAATGCCTGAAAAAATATGGGGGATTGACAGCTCTGAAATAGAAGGAAAGGAAAGGAAAGAATGAAAAGTACTTTAAATTACAGAGGTTCATCTTCAAAAACTGAGGGAATTTGATAAATTACCAGTTTTTCACTAGAGAATTTTTGCTGGAGAAACTTTGTTAGAGAAACGATGCAAAACTTCTTTCCGTTAGAGATTTGTCCTCTTCGCCTTATAAATTAGTAATAAATAATAAATTAGTGAATTAGCTAGAAAATTTCTGTGCTGTGAAAAATTTGCAAAACACATTGAAGTGAATGTGCATCAAAATAGTTAAAAATAAATAAAAAAAATTGACACGCGTCAAAATAGTCGCACACATAAAAATTGAATTGTGTCAATTTTTTTTGATGTGGCTGATTTTTCGCCGACTAAATGTCGCTGCAGTTTAGCAAATTAATTTTGCGAAACGTGGAAATTCAATGCAAATTCGTGTCTGGCGAATTTATTCGCCCATCACTAAGTAGAAGTAGTTACTGTGACCAGGTGGTGCCTGTAAGAGGAATGTGTTGAGACATATAAAGAGATATAGGGCTAGATTCAATTCCATGAGAAAAACGAATCCCCTAATTAAATTCCACATTTTCCTAAAGGATTCAGTGGTGTTTTCACATGATAAACCACGGGATATGTTATTCACTTTAAATTGAATTTGGCCCATAGTGAGGAGTGTCAGAAGTAATAGATGTAAGGCCAGATCCAGATGATATATAGACTGTCTATAGCCTATCAATAATCTAGTACACAAGGTTAGCATTTTGTTCTGGCAAGTAGATATTTGAGACCCAAATACAAACTCTGTTTCAGAGCAAAGGGGTTGTGCACCTTTGCATTAACTTTTGATTTGATGTGGAGACAATTTGCAATTGGTTTTCATTTATTATTATTTGTGGCTTTTGAGTTATTTCAATTTGTATTCAGCAGCTCTACGCTTTGCAATTTCAGTAATCTGGTTGCTAGGGCACAAATTACCCAAATTACCCTAACACCATGCATTGATTTGAATAAGAGACTGGAATATGAATAGGAGAGGCCTGAATAGAAAGATGAGTAATAAAAAGTAGCAATAACAATAAATTTGTAGCCTTACAGAGCATTTGTTTCAAGATGGGGTCAAAAAAATAAAGACCAATTGAAAAGTTGATTAGAATTATCCTTTCTATAACATACTAAAGGTTAACTTAAAGGTGCACCACCCCTTTAAGATCCTTGGTCACCTGTAGTCCCACAAATGAATATTATTAACCTAAACCCTTTCCTTAGTTGTACTGTAGACCCAACATTGTTGATAAGAAAAATACTGAGTGCCAGCAATGCAAAAATACATGTTTTACTGGGGAATTCAAGTTAGCCCCCTGGTCTTAACTATCAACTATCTCATGTCCTAGCCTGAAGGAATGCACATGCTGTTCCATATTGCTTTCAAAGTAATAAAAAGTGAAATGCCCCCAGGAGCAGAAAAACAGAATGTAGTTGAGTCAGATGTTAAGCCTATGTCTACCCACATTACTTCAAGCATTTATCTTAAGCATTTTATCATTCCTCTTATAGAGGATCTCCAATAACACCCTATTATGAAGATGACAATATCCAGCACTCGTGAGTTTGCTTTTCCCCCGACAGAAAGGTTAAACTATTTTGACAAAGCACAAAAAACATCCTCACGATACTAAGCATTTCCTTTAGCAGAAATTTCTCTTTCAATTATACAGGGCGAAATCGTTTCCCTGGTAACGACTTCAAGCAGAATGTTTTAAGAAGCAAAACTAAAGTGGTGTTTGGTGAAAATCATGAAATATAATGAATAAATCACATTTTGACATGAAACTTTCATTTTGTATTTTTTATTTTTTTTTTTATACAAAAAAAATGATTTTCTTCCCTGGCATTGTACTTTGCAGAGAGTGAACCTGTCCTTTGATTTTCCATTTTACGGCCATTTTCTACGTGAAATTACTGTGGCGACTGGAGGTAAGTACTATTGCACAAGTTCACCTTCAAAAATCTTCTATGAGCTTTGCTTCAGGTGCTGAATAAAATAATAAGTGCACAGTGCTCAGCAATACTGGGAATAAAAAGAGAATGTATATTTAGAAATGCATTTTCAGGATATTTGAGGAGTTTAAACCCTGGGAGAATAATTCCCTTTGATTCATAATAGCAAAATGATTGGAGGCTTTAAAGCAGAAAATTCATTTTTCATGGCTTTGTACCAAAAGATTTTATTTCTGCACTCGTTTCTTTTCTGACCATATCTCAGGAAGATAACAATATATACAGAACATCTATACTGGTCCAGGCAGTTAGAAATATGTCTGTAATGTTTAGTAGTCATGTTTTATTTGAAAATGATTTTTATGTCTGTGTTTATTTTCAGAAAATATCCTAATCATATTATTTCTTTAGAAGAAAACATTAGCTTTGTGGCTGTTTTATTGTTGTCTGCTTTCCCTGCCATATAGATATATCAGTTGTAATGTTACCTTAAAGGGATACTGTTATGGGAAAAAAAATTTTTTTCAAAATGAATCAATTAATAGTGCTGCTCCAGCAGAATTCTGCACTGAAATCCATTTCTCAAAAGAGCAAACAGATTTTTTTATATTCAATTTTGAAATCTGACATAGGGCTAGACATATTGTCAATTTCCCAGCTGCCCCAAGTCATGTGACTTATGCTCTGATAAACTTCAATCACTCTTTACTGCTGTACAGCAAGTTGGAGTGATATCACCTCTCCCTTTCCCCCCCCCCCCCAGCAGCCAAACAAAAGAACAATGGGAAGGTAACGAGATAACAGCTCCCTGGTAGATCTAAGAACAGCACTCAATAGTAAAAACCCATGTCTCACTGAGACTCCTTCAATTACATTGAGAAGGAAAAACAGCAGCCTGCCAGAAAGCATTTCTCTCCTAAAGTGCAGGCACAAGTCACATGACCTGGGGCAGCTGGGAAATTGACAAAATGTCTAGCCCCATGTCAGATTTCAAAATTGAATATAAAAAAATCTGTTTGCTCTTTTGAGAAATGGATTTCAGTGCAGAATTCTGTTGGAGTAGCACTATTAACTCATGCGTTTTGAAAAAAACATGTTTTCCCATGACAGTTTCCCTTTAAAGGAGAAGGAAAGGCATATTTACTTGGAGGTGCCAAAAGTTAGACACCCCCAAGTGACTTTCCTGAAACCCCAGGCCGGTGCTCCTATCAGCAGAAAACTGCACCGGCCCAGGGTTGCTTGATGGAAGAACCCCCCTGGCTAGTGCAGTTTTCTACTGATAGGAGCACCGGCCAGGGGTGTCAGGTAGAAGAACAGAGCTGTCTGGCACTCAGAGGAATCCACAGGCCAAAAAATATTAGTTAAATAATTACTTTATTAAACAAGTAACCGTGTGGGTATGAAACGCGTAGGGCCCATGGAGATGAAAGTGTACTTTTAACTTTGTTTAATGGCTTGAGTTTATTACAGTGCATTAAAGCAATTAGTAACAGTTAATAAGGACTCTCCACATTGGCAACACAATGCTCTCCACCCCTGATGGAAGCAAGTTTTGGAGGGATAAAGATAATTTTATTGCAAAACAGAGCCTGCTGCAAGGTGGCAGTCCACATGGGAATAAAAAATAACCAATCACAGGCCTTTATGTTCTATTTTTTTTTTCAGTTTACGTTTCGGCTTAATACGTTTTATATTTGAATGTGGCTTGGGGATTTAAAAAAAAGGCTGAAACATTTAGCTTCAGGTCTGGACTGGGAGTCAAAATAAGCCCTGGCTTTTCAAATACACAGAGGCCCAAACAGCCCCCACATGCTCAATAAATAGTGACTGTCTATGACATCTTACAGCAGCCCCTCTCGCATTTGCTCGAATCCACAGATTTCCATTCCTTGCTTGCTCAGGTTCTAGTAGAAATACAGTATGTAGTAAATATTCCTACCCCCATTCATTCATGTACACATGGGTTTGATGATCTTTTGGATCAGAGCACCTGAACTATAATATACAGGTATAGCGATGTACTGGCTTAGTCCCTTCTCTACCCCAGCTTGGACTTGTGGCTTAATCTTCTCAGCACTGGAGCACAGTTTTGTCAATGGCTCCTACTACATTGTATAAAGAGTCAGGAGAAGCAACGGGGTTACTAGAAAGGAATCTTAGAATAAAAAAGGTTAAAAAAAATTAAGGTTGATCACTACTTCTACTTCACACAAGGAGCCTATACCCTGCTGAACCCAAGTTGGTAGGGTGGGTAGGCCTTTATACATTCAGAATATGCTCAGGGTACCCCAACCCACTCAGGTGCAGCAGGGTGTAGGCTCCTTGCATCCAGTAAAAGTAGTGGTGGGAATCACAAAACTGTAGGCAAACAATTAGACTGCTTTTAAATACTTTACAATGTACACATACCTTTTTTGTACTATGACTGCAATCCCAAAGACGTTCAGTTACTTTTTTTGAGTTAACATTTTATTTTCAATTAACCAAGAAAATGCAATAAACATATCAGTCAAAATTACAGTTAAGTTACTCTTGACATTGTCCTTCAGTTTTCACTATAACCATAAGGGAAAGCTGAAGAACAAATGCACATATAGCTTGTATATATCATTGATACTTACATAGTGGAAATAACTTGTGTTACGCACATAAATCAATAAATAGGGCTTGTGCTAAACATACTTTTTTGCCTGTCATTGTAAATGTGGATAATCTATAGTTTTTGTTATTTCTCAAGCTAAACAGGGAAAATGTTGGCTTAAGAAATAAGGAAAAATCAATGTTTTTTTGTTATTAAAACAATATGCAAAAAGAATGTCCAACACAAGTCCTATTTATTGAATGTAGTTGTCGAACATTGGAATATACTATAATTTAAATATGTGTAGCTTCACTGTCTTGTTAATGACTGACTGTCTTTTTAAAAATTGTAAACTGATTAAAATTGTCCTAGTAGCATTTTGACTGCACTATTCCAATACAGCAGCAGAAGTTTGAGGCTTAAAATATAAAATTCATCCAGAGCTTTAATGATCAGACATATGGCTTTTAGATCAAACATAATTCAGTGTCTCGGATGCCCTTTATTTAATTAATCATTGATGTTTCATATACATATTGTATGGTTACATTGTTATAAGCTTTCGTTGTGTTATTGCCATTAGTCAGACTTTCTTTCTGTTTGGATGGAGCAGCTTCTCTAAAATGTGATTCTGCCTGTCAGATTAGTGGGTCCAAGACCCGAAATTTTTAAGTACAAAGAAAGTCATAACAGGGTCTCAGCTTTGCGTTGTAATTAGTGATGGGCGAATTTGCGCCGTTTCGCTTCGCCGAAAAATTCGCGACGCCGGTGCCCGTTTTTGACGCCGGCGTCCGTTTTTCGGAAAATTTTTTTTTGACGCCGGCGAATTTTTTCCGCGAATTTTCGCGGGAGTTTCGCGAATTTATTCGCTAGCGGCGAATCGCGCAAATTCGCCGCGAATTCGCGCCTGGCGAATAAATTCGCCCATCACTAGTTGTAATCAATTCCAACACTTACACTTCTCACACTAGCTTGTGTAAAGACAGCAATCTTAGATATTAGTCAACCTACTGAAATTGATGTGATCTGCCTGGCCACAACCTGTTCTTCCAAAGACTCATACACTTTCCAACAAGCTATGCTCATAATATCCATGATAAAGAGAATCCCCATGAGTCTCAGTAAAAGGTGTTAAGTTATTTTCTTTAGTCCTCACAATACTGTGATACATTTCAGAACTTGCCTTAACTACTAAGTTAAAATAACTTTTTTCAGTCTATATGTGTGCCATGTGTTTCCTATGGTTTTGTTTACAATAGATTTTGAGTAGTGTACAGTGGAAAGACTGTTTAAAAAGTACAGAAGTCCCAATGTCTCAGTCCACATACTGTAAATGCAGTTATATGAAGGGCCAGTTTGGACAGTTTTCATCCTTACTGTCTAACCCCTAATGGAAGTCAGTTTTGGTGCAATATCTGCCAACCCCAACTGGCCCATCCCTTGTCTGCCAAGAGGAAAAATATTGGTTGTAGGGCATTGTTAGATCTTGGCATTGACATCTAAATGTAGCCATACACAGGCCAACGAAAGCTGCCGGCAGACAATGTCAGCAGCTTGTTGGTCCATGTTTGTTGCCTTTCAATGGGCTTCCTTGATTGATATCTGCCCAAAAACTGACCAGATATAAATTGGACAGGTTTACAAATTCTGTTGCAGTGAGGGCTACATTATCTCAGTTGATGTGGTTCTCATTCTTACATCGTTTATTTCTGTCATTGAGATCCGATCGTTGGGTCCATGACTGGATCATGCTGATATTTCACATCTCAAAGTTTGGGGGGAGTTCACCAAACGCGTTTATGGCCAGCTTTATTCCATCTTCTAACCCCAGCCAGTGGATCAACCATAGGCAGCGTCGGACTGATGTTTCTGAGGCCCACTGGGGCTGCAGCCTGAAGGCCCCCTCCCAGCTTCCACAGAACTTATTCTGCCTTCTTCCCTCTTAATGACTGTAAATGAGTGGTGAAGCATCGGCAGCATCCACATGGAGCAGGTCTGGATTGGGCTGGACCCACCGGGGTTTTTCCAAGCGTCCTTCAGGCCCAGTCTGACCCTGATAATATGTCACTATGCATGAGCTTAGCTAAATGGGACAGAATCTGATCTGTTGGCTGTGGGTTCATTGCCTAGTCTGAACGCTGGCTGTCCTATAGTTGACTTTGTTTATAAATGTAGCAAAAGCATTTCCCTAAACCCAGAGCAGAGCATGAAAACTTCATAGTTGCTTCTCTCATTGACTTATACATGACCTTGACAGGTCTGACCTCGACTGGCAGATTTTCGGATTCAGGATTTTTGCAGCATTGGGGTATCATAACTCTCGAAAAATTCAAGATTTTTTTCCTCAAATTTTTTGAGATTTTAACATTAGGATTGTAATAAATAACCCCCTTGATGTTGTAGAAACTGTAGTTTGGGGAAAGTGAAGACATAAAATGATAAGAAGAAACATTAGATTCTTAGATTCATGATAAATCATTCCAAAAGGTTTGATAGAGACTGCAAAAGGAAAGGGCTTTAAGAAAGTTCAGGTTCTTCTTAAAATAAAAACGCATTAGTAACATAATCAGGTAGGGGACTGGCCTGAATGCTATGAATCTGCTGCCAGATCTAATACGTTTTTTTCTGCTTCCATTTCTGCTGTGAAGTGGGAGCACTACCTTGTCTCATGTCAATACTTGCAAAGCATAACCATGTGTAAAGTTCATTCAGCATTGATCTGTAGGGAATGTGGGTTGGCAGCTGGACAGCAAAAGAAATTATCATTGTAATGAATCGACAACTGAGGAAATGCCCTTTGCTGTTTTGGTCCCGTTACTGTTCTTCCATCTACTACATGGCAACATAAAAGACAAAGGCATTTTTTCTAGCTAGCCTTGACCATTACAGTTTGTAGCTTTGAATGTTTTAGATATCTAAAATTTCTTTAGAGCAGAAACATATTACTCATGCGACTGCAAAGTGAAGCCATTTCCAAATGCAGAATGTTCTGCATTCTCTCTAAATAAGACTTTTTATGCCAAACAATACCTCATGGATTTGATAAAAAAAAGTATAAAATACATAATGAAAACTTTACTTACCCAACACAGATTGTCCAATCTCATTACTTTTCTGTAAATATAAAGAATAATTATGATGAACAAGACCAATGTTCTGGAAACATTATCTCAATTGGTTGCAGCAATGTTGAAGTTGTACACTTTCGTTTAATGCAAGATTCAGATATATTATTTTAGAGTTACAGGAGCCATGACTACTTTTTTGAGCAGATACATTTACAGACATTTATTACATTTTATATATCGAGTCCTCTGTGTTTTATAGAATATTTTATTTGGCTACACATGCATATTTTCCATTAGTTCAATGAACTGTTTGATCTGCATGTTTGGGTCCATTAATATAATCAGTTTATTATTATTATTATTTTAATGGACCTGTTGTGGTGCAATTACACAAAGTTGACTGGTAAACACACAACTAGACCAACAGAAAATGCACATCTATGGAACCATCAGACAATATGGAAATCCAGAGATCTGCGTTTCCCACACTACCAAGTCCTCCAAAATCCTACATATTTAATGCAAAAACTGGAGAAGACTAAAACAAGTGCATTTTGGTGTAGAGTTTAGTGCACCTGTGGTTATTGTTGATATACTGAAATACATATAACAGACATATTTACTGTAAAATAGATGCTTTCAAGAGGTTATCAAACAGCTGTAGAGATGTAAGACAAATGCATAAACCAGTTCTATAGATTAATGGAGTTGGATATATATTGTAATGAGCTAAATGTAATGCATACTGATGGGCGAATGTATTCGGCAGGCGCGAATTCCCGCCAAATTTGTGCGGTTCGCCGCCGGCGAATAAATTTGCGAAACGCCCGTGAAAATTTGCTGCCTAAAATTCACCGGCGTAAAAAAAAATGGACACCGGCGTCCATTTTTTGGACGCCGACGCATTTTTGCCAAAACAACGGACGCCGGCGTCAAAAAGAGAATTTTTGCAATTCAGAACTTTCTGGATAACAAGTTTTTGGTTAATTGATCCCTGGTGTATTTGAGCTGCATGATATGGGTTGCAGAGGGATACCCAGCAACGGTAGGATTAATATTCCCTCTCAGCCAAGTAATTAAGTGGCAGCTGAGAGAGGAGCCACCTAGGAATGTAAAAGGGCTGTCTTCCCACAGCTTAGAGCTCTCAGGACACCTCATAGAGTGGAGGGAAGTTTGGTGCTGCTGGGAGAGACAGTGCCTGGCAGTTGGGGTCTTACTGCCAACAAGAGAGTTGCAGGGGCTGGTGAACCTAAATCCCTGGTGGGGAAGAGAGAGTAAGAGACTAGTCAGTTTGATATCCCTGGAGGGAAGAGTCAGCAGGGCTTAGTGAGAAGCATACCAACCTGTATTGTGAGAACCCCAGTGTAGGGAAAAGTCTTTGAATGCGTGTGTGAAATGCTGATGAACTGTGTCCCTTTATGCCAGTGACTTTGTGTTGGAAGAGTTTCCCAAATAATCCTGTATTTTGCCTGAATATGCTGTGTCCCCCTCTTTATGCTCCTGATCCTCTGCTTACCTGGCTACCTTAGCTAATTTTCCACCAAAAATGATGTGTACCGGCAGCCAGCTTGTCACAATATATATATATATATACACATATATATATACACACACACCGTATACACCCGAGTATAAGCCGAGTTTTTCAGCATCCAAAATGTGCTGAAAAAGTCTACCTCGGCTTATACTCGGGTCAGCGGGCAGTAGCTGAGATTGCAGTCACTTTTAATCATACCAACAGTTAGCTTGGGGGGAGACTGCAATATCACACAGAGCCCTCTGTTGGTTATATGAAAGAATAACAGTGACTGCAATATCACACAGCGCCATCTGTTGGTTATATGAAAGATTAACAGTGACTGCAATATCACACAGCGCCCTCTGTTGGTTATATGAAAGAATAACAGTGACTGCAATATCACACAGCACCCTCTGTTGGTTATATGAAAGAATAACAGTGACTGCAATATCACACAAGCCATCTGTTGGTTATATGAAAGAATAACAGTGCGCCCTCTGTTGGTTATATGAAAGAATAACAGTGACTGCAATATCACACAGCACCATCTGTTGGTTATATGAAAGAATAACAGTGCGCCCTCTGTTGGTTATATGAAAGAATAACAGTGACTGCAATATCACAAAGCACCCTCTGTTGGTTATATGAAGGATTAGCAGTGATGGCAATATCACACAGCACCCTCTGCACATGGTAGTGGGACAGTGGGACAATGCACACAGTAATCCGTTTGGCAATTCTCTGTCACCATAAAATTTGCAAAGAAGTCCGGTTGATTGCTGGGGGGGTCGCTTTGGCGGAATGTGCGCTGCTGGGAGACAGGGCTGTAGTTGTGTCTAGGCTTATGCTAGAGTTAATAAGTTTTCCCAGTTTTTGTACGTAAAATTAGGTACCTCGGCTTATACTTGGTCGGCTTATACTCGAGTATATACAGTATATATATATATATATATATATATATATATATATACTGTATATATATATATATATATATATATATATATAAATAAAATGTAGTATTTGTCACCAGAAAAGCTTTGTTAACAGAACAACATCTTCATTTTACCCTAAAATTAAATAATTTTTAATTCTTTTACAGACATAATTGTAACTGTACAATGTTTCTAGGGTTCAGTTTTGCCATCTCTAAAAAGCAAACAGAAGAAACACTTGAAAAGTAATCACTTATCATCTCTGATCCAAGTAAAAGAAGCAAAAACAAAATCGTTACTATAGTAATTTCTGTCATTAATTAGCATATGGCAAATAGATTTGAGAGAAAAGCAACTTAATGAATAACATCATTTCTAGAAGACAAAAACTTTTTTTTGGTTAACTCTTTTAGGGATTTTTTGTAATGTTCTAAATGTCATTGTTTTTTTTATTGTAATTGGTTGAATGACTTTTCAGATTGTTCAGCATCAGTGGTAGCAGCCTGTGAGTATAATTGCCTATAACTGCAGGAATTCTGTACCAGAATAGATGAACCGTACTTATACCAAGATACACATCTTACAGACAGACCCACATCTCCTTACTATTTCCATTTTATATTCTAAAATATCATACTAGTGATATCATTGCATGCATATCATATGATACAAGTATCTTTATATATGAGTCTCTACATCATAGTAAGGGGGTTATTTTTGAAAAATTGATTTTTTCAGATTCTTTTAAAAAAAAAAAAAAAGTCTTATCAAACTAGAATCCACAATTTGACCTTATTTATTTAAAAAGCACAAATTAATCGGTTCGGGGAAAACCCAGAAAAAAATGTATTGGAAGATTTTCTTCTGGCTATTTCCCGAATCGTACAATTTTTCGGGTTTTTTTCCCAAATCATAAGATTTTTTTTCAGGTTTTTTCCCCGAAAAGCCCAAAATGATCGGATTTTCGGGCTAAACCCAGAGCAGACCACAATAACTTCCAACTAGGATAGGGACCTCTCCCATTGACTTATATACAACCTCGGCAGGTCTGAGATGGAGGACTAACAATTCGGATTTTATAGTAAAAAAAAAAAACTCACATGTATTTGAATTTTTAGCATTCAGACTTTATTAAATAACCGCCTGAAAGTTAACTTAATGGTACAGTACACAACCCCTTTAAAAATGGCAACCGCAAGTGTTTGTGCTCTTAAACGAAGTGCAGAGACCTGTTGCAACTCAAGTTGAGAGGAAGGCATGGTGCAAAAAGCAAGACATTTGCCACATTATTGCACTTTGCACACTGCCTGCCTAGTCATAAATGACCCTTCATAACTTGGGGATCTTTCTTTCTGCATGTTGTTTTGTGTTTTACACACTGTACATGCCTTTTAGTTACAAGAGTTATAAGAAAATAATAACCACTGCCAAGACTACTAATTTTTTTGTTTAGTATTTAAAACAAAATACTAATGATGTATTTGCATTATACTATTTTAATCTGCTAGTGTGTCTTTTTTTTTTTTTTTAAATGCCTCGTAAAAATATAAACCCACATGGCAGTCCTTCTGTTAATTTCACAGTTGTCGGGCTGAATATCTGACTTCATTAAAAGTTTATTGCCATCTGAATATTTTCTTTATATTATGTAAATGTCATTCCTTACCTCTGGCTGGTAATTTTTCGTTATTTCTAAAAAATAACGATTTTAGGCAAAAAAAAAACCACCTCAAATTGCTTGAATTGATTGCTTGAAGTTTTTGGGCAAAACCCTTTGAAAAAATGTGAACATCATGAAGGCTATTAACATCTTCAAATGGTTCAAGGGACCTCTGTCATTGACTCCTACATGACCTTGACAAACTTTAGATGGTTTCCAGGGTCTGGGTTTAATAAATCATAATAATAACGTTGTTTTTGAGCGAAAAAAATGATTTTTAACCAAAAAAATAACCTTGAAAAAAAAATTTTTTAATAAATCAGCCCCTTAGGGGCCGATTCACTAACTTCGAGTGAAGGATTCGAAGTAAAAATACGTTGAATTTCGAAGTAAAAAAACTTCGAATTTCGAAGTGTTTTTTGGGCTACTTCGACCATCGAATGGGCTACTTCGACCTTCGACTACGACTTTGACTTCGAATCGAAGGATTCAAACTAAAAATCGTTCGACTATTCGACCATTCTCTTTAAAAAAAACTTTACTGCATAATAGTTGCCATACATCTACATTTTTTCACTTTTACTTATCTGCTGTTCTGAATTTACGCAACATTAATGTCCCTCAGGGTAGAATCTAGTGTTTGAAACGAAGTGGTAGTAATCTCTGAATTGGCTGGTTATTATTCCTGAAAACAATAGAAGTTACAGAGATTGTAGAACATGCCTTGATCTACCCTAGCCATGCCCAGTTGCACCCAGATACTTCCTTGATCCGCTATATAAGTTTATATAAAGTTTCATATTATTGCACTGTTTATTTATTTACCAAATATTTTCATTTACTGTAAAGGATCTCCACGAATTCCATGAATTCCATCAACGTATGATTTTTGAAAAGATCTAACAAATGTTACGCAACACAGCCTAACCATTGCTGCCAATTTTCAGTTTAAATGTGTTATATTGAGCGTTTGATGCAGGGCAAAGCTTTTCTTCAAAGAACACTTACCAGCCTAATAGCTAGATTAACTCCGCATTAGAGATAAAGGTGGTGCTCATTCTTAATGGCTAATGAATGAAGTAGCAGTACAAGTAGAGCAGCTTATTGAGTATCTGTTGGTGGTAAAGGCAATCACTGATTTAGCCTTATTCTCCATGATGATACACATTAGGCCTGTTGTATTTTCTTTCTCTAATTTCTTTAATGTAAGGGATTCACCATATTTATTGTCCTGTTTAACTGTGTAGTTTATTTTGCATGCATGCTATATTGTTATCGTTATTGGCCTGTTATTGATAGTTACATATGCTTCATATTCCATTGCTCTTGTAGTTTTTTGCATTGTGGAAAAGAGAAAATAAGTTTCTATTTATGTAGTGTAGGCAAATCTAAAACAACTGGACTTGCTGAGTAATCATTGAAGACGTTTCACTACTCATCCGAGCAGCTTCTTCAGTTCAACTGACTGGTGTGGGAAGTCCTTGGCATATAAACTCTTCCACTAATAGAAATCACAATGGCACATTGTAACTCTTCAAAGAGGTGACATCTGAAACTGACAGAGGTGTGATTGCTTTGTAGTTACTGTTATAGGATTACTAAGGTATCATGCAACTCAGAGAAACAGGTGGGGGTACAGATGTTATAACAGCATTGTATGTAGTGATGGGCGAATTTGGGGCGTTTCGCTTCGCTGAAAAATTTGCGAATTTAGAGCAAAATTTGTGAAAAGGCAAAAATTTTGAAAAACTGCGCCGGAGTCTTGTTTTTGACGCCAGCGTCCGTTTTTTTGGACGCTGGCGTCCTCTTTTTTTTTACGCCGGCAAATTTTCGTGGCTGTTTCGTGAATCGCGGATATTCACGCCTGGCGAATAAATTCACCCATCACTAATTTTATGTAGCAGACAGGTGTGTCCTTTCACAGTAACTGCAAAGCAATCACACCTCTGTGAGTTTCAGATGTCTCCTCTTTGAAGAGTTACAATGTGCCATTGTGATTGAATTAGTGGAAGAGTTTATATGCCGAGAACTTCCCACACCAGTTGTTGAACTGAAGAAAATGCTCGGATGAGTAGTGAAATGTCTTCAATGATTACTGAACAAGTCCAGTTGTTTTAGAATTACTTATACTAGATATACCATGACCTGGATGAATGAAAATCTTCATAGTTTAACCAGATTTCCCCAGCCTTAGGATGTTTCTTTAAAGGGATACTGTCATGGGAAAAAAAATTTTTTTCAAAATGAATCAGTTAATAGTGCTGCTCCAGCAGAATTCTGCATTGAAATCCATTTCTCAAAAGAGCAAACAGATTTTTTTATATTCAATTTTGAAATCTGACATGGGGCTAGACATTTTGTCCATTTCCCAGCTGCCCCATGTCATGTGACTTGTGCCTGCACTTCAGGAGAGAAATGCTTTCTGGCAGGCTGCTGTTTTTCCTTCTCAATGTAACTGAATGTGTCCCAGTGGGACATGGGTTTTTACTATTGAGTGTTGTTCTTAGATCTACCAGGCAGCTGTTATCTTGTGTTAGGGAGCTGTTATCTGGTTACCTTCCCATTGTTCTTTTGTTTGGCTGCTGGGGGGGGGAAAGGGAGGGGGTGATATTACTCTAACTTGCAGTACAGCAGTAAAGAGTGATTGAAGTTTATCAGAGCACAAGTCACATGACATGGGGCAGCTGGGAAATTGACAAAATGTCTAGCCCCATGTCAGATTTCAAAATTGAATATAAAAAAATCTGTTTGCTCTTTTGAGAAATGGATTTCAGTGCAGAATTCTGCTGGAGCAGCACTATTAACTGATTCATTTTGGAAAAATTTTTTTTTCCCATGACAGTATCCCTTTAAGCTTTAATCTTTTTGGGAATGATGTGTATGATGTGATTGAGATCCTTATAACCTATGGTCTTTCTCCCTGTATTATTGATGATAGCTATGTATTGTTTATATGATGGGGTATCTCGGCATACATTCACATGCCAAATCAGACAATACACTGGAGACCAGGGAACTTCTGTAGTTCAGGGTCAACCTGGGGTGTCCAACCTAGATCCACAGTGCAGTTAATGTGTGGCAAATTCAGGTTGGGTTTATATAAATATATATATAAATAAAATATTAGTGATGCACCGAATCAACCATTTTATATTCGGCCGAACCCCAGAATCGGCTGGATACCGTACTGAATTAGAATGCTAATTTGCATATGCAAAAAGGGAACACATTTTACTTCCTTGTTTTGTGACAGAAAGTCACGCGATTTCCCTCCCCGTCCCTAATTTGCGTATTCAAATTAGGATTCGGATTCGGTTCAGCCGGGCAGAAGGATTCGGCCGAATCCAAATCCTGCTGAATAAGCCTGAATCCTGGCCGAATCCCAAACTGAATCCTGGATTCTGTGCATCCCTATAAAATTTATATTGAGCATTGCATTAACAGAGCTGGATTCTTTTTCTGATTCCTCCCTCTGCATGCTTTCTGTTATCAAATATTCTCTTGCATACACCTTACAACATCCATATTAAATATTTCTCTTCCTGTACCCCTATTTGCAAATTCCTCCTTCCCAGTTAACAGATCCTATACCTGAAATAGCTTCTAGGGAGATGGCCTTCTTGTAATTTGAAGCTTTCTGGATAAGAGATCCCATACCTGTAAGCACTTTCTTATAGTTTCTAGTTGGCTGAAGTGGTGCCTGCATGTGCTGTCTCCCATGTTTGATTTTAGAATAGATGCCTATATTTTCTTATATATTTTAACCTACAGTTCAGTCCTTTTTCATTTAGTTCTTTAGATAACGCTAATGTATTTTTTGAAATGTTGCCTTCTACATAAATTGTAGGTAATTAGGTCTTCTGAATATTTTTGGAGTTATGGGGGGTTTGTTTCCAGTTGAAATAGGGCTAACAAAATAATTCCCAGTTTCCATTTTTATGCAGGTCGTAGACGTAGAAAAGATTAGCTGTACAGTACCATACAGTATGTTGTTTCACAAGAGTGTCACATTGTAAATAATTAGCATCTAAAATGAATGACAGTCTAAACCGAACGCCATAAAATAAATGGGCTACGCGCTATATATCCCCTCTGTACAGACGTTGTCACTTTAAGTGCTACTGTATTTATTGACATTCACGCAAGGTACAAAAATAGAAAATGTTATATATTGCAGAGGCATTTTCTTGACAGTTTTACCATTGTTTCTATGCTGTACATTCGCCGGCATAAACTTAATTCAATAATAAATGCCAAAGCAGTAAAACAGTACAGTATAAGTAAGTAAATCATTGTTTATGAAGATTTTCTTTGGTTCTCATTTAAATCAAGAATGCTTATTTCTCTGTGCTTAATGTTATAGTACAGGTATGGGATCCCTTATCAGGAAACTCATTAGCCTTTATTAATTCTGCCACGTGACGTTTGGCCATTTTAGTTTCCTCTTCTGAGGAACAATTGACATTTAAGTGATGATTCTGGCAGGGTGCTTAGCACTCATCAGGTCTGTTATGTTAAACAGTATATTCATAGATTCCCTTTCAAACAATAAAGTGAGAAATGCTCGAGTTGTTTTTGCAATGTCAAAAGGAAACATTTTCGCATTTAGATGATTTCATCAATATTAAACTTTTTACTGCAGTCCTTTATCTCCCCAAGGTCTAGCAGTCTAATCACACTTTATACACAGTGTTTAAAAGATAAACAGTTTAGGTCTAAATTGTTTAAAGGGACGCAGCAGACTAGCGAACCGTTTACATTTTTTCTCTCCAGTTTATTGAATCTCTACCTTGCCCGTTAAAGGAGCAGTAACACAAAAAATGAAAGTGTTTTGAAATAATTTAAATATAATGCAGTGTGGCCCTGCACTCGTAAAACTGGCGTGTTTGCTTCAGAAACACTAATCTATATTAACAAGCTGTAGCCATGGGGGCAGCCATTCAAGTAGCAGGGAACAACCTGCTTGTTTATTATAAGGTGATGTAACGTTTCGGGGAGTGTCCCCGAAACGTTGCATCACTGCATAATAAACGAGCAGGGTGTTCCCTCCAATGCTACTGTAATTGCCTCGTGTGCCGATATCCTTCTTCTATGACCAATTGTGAGGTTGCTTATCCTCTAATATTGTGCACCAGGCTGATTTCTTTGAGGGCGTGCGATTTTTCTAAATTGCTTGTGGCAGCCATTCAAGCACAGGATACACAGTAGATAACAGATAAGTTCTGAAGAATTCCATTGTATACTCCAGAGCTTAACTGGTATCTGCTGTGTATCCGGTGTCTTTTATTCTTTTGCAGCTTTGAATGGCTGCCCCCATGGCTACACAGACACAGACTTTTTATACAAACTATAAAAGAGTTTCTGAAGAAAACACACCAGTTGTACTAGGGCAGCACAACAGTACAGTATATTTTCGTTACTTTAAAACACTTTAATTTTTGGTGTTGCTGTTCCTTTAACCCCAAAGTTTCTATTGAGAGGGAAACCATGTTGCTGATGTAACGCAGGTAAATAAATGGCCTGGGTAGATGTGGAGCCATGAAAGTGTAAGTGACGTGTAAATGGCTTCTATTTGTGAGCCAGCAATCCTCTTCCTCCCTTCTTCTTTCTTCAAAATCCATTGGCCGACGCATGCACAATACGGCAAAAAAGTCAGAATTTTTTTGTTGATACCCCAGGAGCAAGACCCTGGGGTATCAGGTAAGTCATTACAATCTTTGGGGGTGTCATAACATTTGGCACCCCCCATGGATGGAACTTTCCTTCCCCTTTAAATAAGACACAATGGGATTTGGCATTGCTGTATGGGGGGAAGGGTTCTAGATAATACATCCTATATCTGTAGTTTACTCTCTCTGTACAAAGTTGTCCATTAAATTGGGTATATTAATAATAAATGGATAACCTGAAGAGGTCATTATTCAGAAATGTATACTGTATATATGTCACGGCCGGCACCCGATACCAGAACAAATGCCAAGCACCCTGGTCTCGGCTCGGCTTCACAAGTAGTGTGACCACCACTGGGCTTCGGGAGGAGCCCTCAGCTTACTTGGGTGCCACCTGGACTTAACGAGGGGTACAAGGCGAGATGTTCTGGCTGGCGAAGGGGCACGGCTGTTAGCAGAGTCTTTTGGGCCGAAGGTCACGGTACAAATGGAACAGGCAAGAGAATCGTCAGACAGGCAAGGTCGAGGCAGGCAGATATCAAGAATCGTCAGGCAGGCAAGGGTCAAACCGGGTTGTCAATCAAGGGGTTAAGCAGGAAGAGTTGTCGTAGGCAGGCGAGGGGCAGGATACAGAATGCAGAATAGTCAGGAACAGGCTGGGTCAAACACGGGTAATCAAACAGACTAGATACAGAACAGATCAGACGCACAAGGCTCAGGAACCACTAGAAACAAGTTCTATCACGGGCATCTGTCTGCAGTCAGAATGGGCCTTTTATAGGGGACAGGATTCGCGCCAAAAACGTGCCCATTCACGCCAAAACGCGCTGGCGCAAACACGCCAGCGTGTTTGCCCCTATAAACAATGCGCAGGTGCGCCGCACACGCCCTAAGGCAGACAAGATGGCACCGGAAGAGGACCCCGCTGCCCCACTAGACCACCAGGGCAGGTAGGTTTTCTAACAATATAAGGACCAGAATAGTTTACTGATTATTATACTTCAGAAAGTGTTACCTTGTTACACCTTCCTGTGATATTAAAATGTGTTATTAGTGCTTTGTCCTACTTTCCTAACATTCTCCAATGCAACTCTTTTATATCTGTAGTCATTAGATCCTGCCCTAAGACACACATTCACTTTGACACACAACCTCTCTGACTCTGCTTCCTTCTGCCAGCTCAGGTGACCATAGTAAATGGCTTGAATTTTTGGCTCATGGGCCCTTGATGACTACATTACTGAAATTACAGGTATGGGACCTGTTATCCAGAATGCTCGGGGCCTGAGGTTTTCTGTATAATGGATCTTTCCATAATTTGGATCTTCATAGCTTAAGTCTACTAGAAAATCTTTTAAACATTAACTAAACCCAATAGGCTGGTTTTGCTTCCAATAAGGAATAATTATATCTTAGTTGGGATCAAGTACAAGGTACTGTTTTATTACTACAGAGAAAAAGGAAATCATTTTACATTTTTTGGATTATTTGGATAAAATGGAGTCTATGGGAGACGGTCTTCCCGTAATTTAGCACTTTCTGGATAAAAGGTTTCCAGATAGCAAATCCCATACCTGCACTGGTCAGTTTTCTTGCTGGGTGACTATGGTATGCTAAAGCGAATACCAGTCTTAATTAGGGATGCACCGAATCCAGGATTCAGCAGGATTCAGATTTGGCCAAATCCATCTGCCTGGCCAAATCGAATCCAAATCCAAATTTGCATATGCAAATTAGGGTCTGGGAGGGAAATCGCATGACTTTTTGTCACAAAACAAGGAAGTAAAAAATGCTTTCCCCTTGCCACCCCTAATTTGCATATGCAAATTAGGATTCGGATTCAGTTCGGGATTCGACCGAATCTTTCTTGAAGGATTTGGGGGTTCGGCCAAATCCAAAATAGTGGATTTGTTGCATCATAGTAACATAGTAACATAGTAACATAGTAAGTAAGGTTGAAAAAAGACACATGTCCATCGAGTTCAACCTTTTTTTTTTTTTTTTTGTTTATTAACTACCTATCTGCCAGTTGATCCAGAGGAAGGCAAAAAAACCCATCTGAAGCCTCTCCAATTTGCCTTAGAGGGGGAAAAATTCCTTCCTGACTCCAAAATGGCAATCGGACTAGTCCCTGGATCAACTTGGACTATGAGCTATTTCCCATAACCCTGTATTCCCTTACTTGCTAAAAAGCCATCCAACCCCTTCTTAAAGCTATCTAATGTATCAGCCTGTACAACTGATTCAGGGAGAGAATTCCACATCTTCACAGCTCTCACTGTAAAAAACCCCTTCCGAATATTTAGGCGGAACCTCTTTTCTTCTAATCGGAATGGGTGACCTCGTGTCATCTGGAAAGACCTACTGGTAAATAAAGCATTAGAGAGATTGTTATATGATCCCCTTATATATTTATACATAGTTATCATATCACCCCTTAAGCGCCTCTTCTCCAGCGTGAACATCCCCAATTTGGCCAGACTTTCCTCATAGCTAAGATTTTCCATACCTTTTACCAGCTTAGTTGCCCTTCTCTGTACCCTCTCTAATACAATAATGTCCTGTTTGAGTGATGGAGACCAAAACTGTACGGCATATTCTAGATGGGGCCTTACAAGTGCTCTATACAGTGGAAGAATGACCCCCTCCTCCCGTGACTCTATGCCCCTTTTAATACAGCTCAAGACCTTATTTGCCCTTGATGCTGCTGACTGGCATTACTTGCTACAGCCAAGTTTATCATCTACAAGGACTCCAAGGTCCTTTTCCATAATGGATTTGCCTAGTGCAGTCCCATTAAGGGTATAAGTGGCTTGGATATTTTTACATCCCAGGTGCATGACTTTACATTTATCAACATTGAATCTCATTTGCCACTTAGCTGCCCAGATTGCCAGTTTGTCAAGATCATGTTGCAAGGATGCTACATCCTGGATGGAATTAATTGGGATGGATAATTTTGTGTCATCTGCAAACACTGATACATTACTTACAACACCCTCCCCTAAGTCATTAATGAACAAGTTAAATAAAAGTGGACCCAATACTGAGCCCTGGGGGACCCCACTAAGAACCATACTCCAAGTAGAGAATGTCCCATTAACAACCACCCTCTGTACCCGATCCTGTAGCCAGTTTCCTATCCACTTGCAAACGACTTCATTAAGCCCAACAGACCTTAGTTTAGAAAGCAGTCGTTTGTGGGGCACAGTATCAAACGCTTTGGCAAAATCCAAATAGATCACATCCCTAGTCTTAAACATAATAATCCTGCTTTCCAGAAAAAAAAGGAAATGCTCTTATTAACATTGCTCTCAGTCCAACTATGGTTGAATTGCAGTCATATTACCATGTAGTGGTGCACATCATGTGGCAGCAACATTATTAAAAAACTAAAAATGATGCAGCAAACCTACATTTAGATGCAATTAAAAAACTAGAAGCAAAATATTCAGAAAAGGGCATAAGTACATTTGGGATGCAGCCATGTTTTCTTTTGTAAATTTACTCATGCAGATTAATCCTTTAATAGAGCCAGTTTGTAACTAATCATGTTATTCGGCTCTAGTCTGTGTGGAACAAAAAGTGCCCATCAGGCAGGCCGACGGCTTTGGACTTTAAGGCCTTTAAGCTCTTCTGAGTTTGGGGACTTGGATGATGTGCTATGGATATTCAGAGAAAGGATCATACGGCAATGAAGGGTTTTTCAAAGACCTTACAATGTCATAATGAATGTGTTATTGCAATTGTTGAACAGGAAAAGAGCATCTTTGACTTGAGTTTAATTAAGGAATATATCAATGTTAACAATTATGGGGCAGATTTATTAAGGGTCGAATTTCGAGGGTTAATAAACCCTCGAATTCGACCATCGAAGTAAAATCCTTCGAATTCGAATATCTTCGATCAAATACTTTGATCGATCTAATAAAAATCGTTCGATCGAACGATTAAATTGTTCGAACTATTCGAAGGATTTAAATCGATCGATCGAACGATTTTTATTCGATCATACTATATATACTATATAAATACTATATAAATTATTTAAATCTGGTTCCCTTTAGGCTGCAAATTCACAATCACAGAAATCAGGCAGATGCCATTTTGTAAACCCTGTTATTAATAATGAAAGCTTTGCACCACAGAAAATTCTTGTTTATGTTCCAGAATGGGGCACCAGATGCCCATGCACTTCACAATTAGATGGAGAGGAGGGAGGGGGAATGTGAGGAGAGCAGTGACATCTAGGAATTGCATAATGGAAAGTGAAATGAATTGCCTGGCCCTCCTCCATGCCCAAGGCATCGAAGTGGGGTAGGCAATATATGATTGACAGCTGAGATTTTTAAATGTGTTTATAACAGGTATTGATGTATTAATAAAATAATTTGGGTTTCATTTTCAATTTAAAAAGTACTTTTATTGTACAGCTTTTTATGTCTGGATGACAGGTCCACCTTTAAATCAACTTTTAGTATGATGTAGAGATGGATATTCAGAGACAATTTACAATTCATTTTTTAGTATTTGTGGTTTTTGAGTTATTTAGCTTTTTATTTAGCAGCTCTCCAGTTTGCAATTTCAGTAATCTGGTTGCTGGGATACAAATACTCCTAGCAACCATGCATTGATTGAGACAAGAATATTATTAGAAGTGGGCTGATTGTAAAGACGGGTAATAAAAAGTAGCAGTATCAGTATATTTGTAGCCTTTTAGAGCATTTGTTGTTTAAATGTGGTCAGTGCCCCCATTCGAAACCTGGAGAGAGTCAGAAGAAGAAGGCAAATCATTTACAAACTATAAAAAAATAAAAAATGAAGTCCAAATTAAAAGTTGGTTAGATTAGGCCATTCTATAACATACTAAAACGTAACATAAAGGTGACCCACCCCTTTAAAAACGTTTATTAAAATATGGCAGATTATTTATCCCTAGTGCACTGATAGGGTTTGGGGGTCTTTCCCACTTTCCCTGGGAATTGGTCCTCATTCGGTTTATTTAAAAAGTGTAACCAAGCAATGGAAAAGGGGCGTACATGTAGGGAAACTGGGAAAAAAAACAGACCAGAGGTAAAGCATACCTCCGGACATTTTGGAAATAAAAAGAGGGCCAAAAAATTTGGCGCGCGTAGCGTGGCAAATTATTTTTTGACCATGCCCGCTTTTGTGGTCACACCCCCTAATTACCATGTTCATTTTACAAAATGTTGCAGGTTATAAAAGTTTGAACATATTTCTGTGTTTTTTTTTTCCGGTTATTACATTTTTGCTAATGATGGTGAATTGCCCTTTAAGCCGTGAGTGTAACTTTTCCCAATGGACCTGTTATATTATTACAATTACTTGCCCTAGATTGCTTATCTAGATACATTTGACTTGTTACAAATGTATCTTATCTTCTGTTGTGGCTGTTCTGGGCTCTCTGCCAAAAACCAATTAGGTTACAAACTTTGTTTCTTTTTCTGGCTGTTCAGTGCAGAGAAATACTGGACTTTCCAGTACAAATGAGGGACCTTTTAAATATATTGAGTTTTAGTGAACATGTTTCACTATAAAGGAATTATAGAGAGAATTGCTCAGGGTCAAAGCTCAAGGCTTGTAAGCTTCAGAAATCATTACTGTACATTGTTAAAGGACAGTTAGATGCTAGAAACAGTGCAATAGAAGAAGCAACTACTATCTTTCCTGAGCCAAGAAGAGACTAAATTAACAGATGAGCTATATTTTAGCTTTCATCATTTCTTGTTGCTATGTAATAGTCTTGGTATAAGACAAAAAAGTAAAAGGTAAGGTAATACAGGTATGGGGCCTGTTATCTAGAATGCTCAGGACCTGGGGTTTTCTGGATAACGGATCTTTCCATAATTTGGATCTTCATGCCTTAAGTCTAAGAGAAAATCATGTAAACATTAAATAAACCCAATAGGCTTGTTCTGCTTCCAATAAGGATTAATTATATCTTAGTTGGAATCAAGTACAAGCTACTGTTTTATTAATACAGGGGAAAAGAAAATCATATTTAAAAGTTTGAATTATCTGGATAAAATGGAGTCTATAAGAGATGGTCTTTCCATATTTCGGGGCTTTCTGGATAACAGGTTTCCGGATAACGGATACCATACCTGTACAAGTTATCCTTCCCTGCCGACCAGCCCTTTGTCAATGTGGATTTTGAAGATAAAAGTGATGCCTGTGGTAGTCTGTATAAAACAAGGTTCCCAAATAGTGATGGGCAAATTTTTTCAGCAGGGGCGAATTCGCATTGCATTTCCGCGTTTGGTGCTAGAGAATTTGTTTTTTTGACGCCAGCAAGAATTCCCATGCAGGCGACAATACACACCCGTGAATTGCCGCCCGCATCGAAATTGGCGCTTCGTGAATTTTTCTGCCGTTTCGTGAATTTCGCTGGAAATTCGTGAATTCGCTGGAAATTTCGTGAATTTTGTGGGAAATTCGTGAAATTTTCGACTTAGAGAAACAGGTCAAATTCACCCATAACTATTCCTAAAAGGTACTGTAGCTAGTGATTAGCAGATCTTGAATTAGTACGGTCCATAAACACTTGCATTTAATCAACCCTCCGACAAATGATTGTCCATTATTTGGGCTTCAAAAATGGGTGGCTTTGGGAATGTTTTTTTTTTCTTTCACTGTAGAGTAGTGTGGTTATATTTTCTAATCTAATAACTTCACTTAAATAAAATGATGGGCACACTTAATATGAATGGGGTTTTATAGAGGAATACAGATGTAGCAAATGTTTTTGAGAAATAGGGGCAAATTCACTAAGCGCCGAAGCGCCTAACGCTAGCGTTGGGCATTTTCGTTACTTCGCAAATTCACTAACGAACGCTGGCGTAAATTCGCTAGTGTTACTTCGCACCCTTACGCCTGGCGAATTTTCGCTACGGACGTAACTACGCAAATTCACTAACGCGCGCAGTGTACTGAACGCTACCTTTTACGCTAGACTTCCTTCGCCACTTCAGACCAGGCGAAGCGCAATAGAGTAGATAGGGACTGCTTCAAAAAAAGTTCAGATTTTTTCTAAGTCCCAAAAAACGCTGGCGTTTTTTCTACATTATGGGTGATAGGTTGAAAAAGATCGAAAAAATTTTTGGGGCTCCCCTCCTTCCCCCCTACATTTCCTAACTCGTGGCAACTTAACTATACAGCGGGCACATGTGTAGGGCAAAAAAAAATTTTATTTGATGTTTTGAAGGTTTCCCTTACGTAGTGATTCTACGTATTCCTCCATTGAAATTTGAATTTGGCGCCGTATGCAAATTAGCCATTGCTAGCGTAACCTCACTTCGCTTAGCGAATCAATGCTAGCGCAACTTCGCAACCTTACGCTACCCCTGTGCGCAACTTCGGATTTTAGTGAATTTGCGGAGCGCTGGCGAAACTACGCCTGGCGAAGTGTGGCGAAGTGCGGCGAAGTTGCGCCTGGCGCAACTACGAATCTTAGTGAATTTGCCCCATTGACTTACAGGTCTGTCCAATGATAATTATATACAGTTTAGATGAAATTGATCATTATCTTGATCATCACCTGAGTTGTGCACTGTCTAGGAAACTCCGCTATGGAAATGGTATTCTTTACCATATGATGTGTTAGAGTTCATTCTGCATTCTGCAACATGAAACCAAACTGTGTGGCGGCAGAGGGCAGGGGTAATAATATCTTAATAACACTAGAAGTGAATGACTTGCCTATAGGACACTATCAGGGTCATTTATTGCCATAATTCAAAAATTTTCCCATAATTTTCCTCCAGTGTAATTACAGCCACAAAGGTAATCACCCCACCACAATTGCACTCAATGCACTAAACAAATGCAATGTTGCATGCATGTGGTAGCATATTGGATGCAAGTTGCAGCTATTATATTCAGAGTCTGGATTGAACTATTTTTGTGTGATTTTTTTGCCACAAGTTTGCTGTGCCTTTTGACGTATCCTGCTTTGGGAATTACCGCCAGGGTGCCAGTAGCTGCAGAGATCCCCAGGGTTAATAAATGCTCTTGTATATGATTCAGCAAGGGAGAAAGAACTGATGGAATGGCACTTGGCACAACTATGTGGAAGTACAAGGAGTGAGGGTGGATTTAAGTAAAGTACTGTTAATGAATGCTGTGACTTTGCAGACTGTGTCCTACATTGTGTAACGTTATAGCCCTAAGGCAAACAGTAAGGACAAGGCTGAGCTGGGCCTTCAGATGAAAGGTTTTTGTTCTGGTTATCAGTACAAAGTGCAGCAAGCCTGGAGGTGCAAGTACTTGCTCTTGCTCTCCTTTGCAATCCTGCACTTGCATGCCTGGGGTAAGTAAATGAGCCCTAGGGGAAAATTTATTATGCTGTGTAAAAATCAGGGGGATAATACACCCTCCCGGCTATCTCTATCTGTTTTGCAAAGTCCCTTTGATTTGCATTTCATAGATTGTTAAAGCTGCTGTTGCGGTACAAAAATCTAAATTATATTAAAGAAAAATCAGCAAGCTCAGTAGAACGCAACAATTTCAAATGCATTTTTCATACAATTTAATATACGATTTTTTACTTTCATTAACTTCTTGATAAAGCTGAAAATCAGATTTTTCCCCTTTGCACAATGTGACATTATTGCTTGTAACGATTTAACAATATTAAATGTTCAGCAAAAGCTTCACTTATACCAAGCTGTTAAAATAAGGAACACGTTTTAATTTGAAAGTATAGGAAACAGACCAGGAACAGGCAGTACTTTAGTCTGCAAACACCCTTTATTGGTGTATTTTCACTCACGACATGTTTCGGGAACCAGTCCCTTTTTCCCTTGAAAAAGGGACTGGTTCCCGAAACATGTCGTGAGTGAAAATACACCAATAAAGGGTGTTTGCAGACTAAAGTACTGCCTGTTCCTGGTCTGTTTCCTATACTTTCAAATTGAATGCTTATCACATGATGGATGGTGTGTGTTGAAACAGCAGGTCTATACGTATCTGATTTCGTTCGCTCATCTTGTTCTGAATATTGAACACGTTTTAATATAATCATGCAATAAAAAATTATGTTAGGCTTTAAATATAAATAATTGACAAATGATAAATGTTTGTATGTGAACCAGCAAAGCAATGCAAATGTTTGTATATATGTTGATACAATATGAGGCCCATTTACTTAGCTCGAGTGAAGGAATAAAATAAAATATACTTCGAATTTCGAAAGATTTTTTTGGCTACTTCGACCATCGAATTGGCTACTTTGACCTTCGACTACGACTTCAAATCGAACGATTCAAACTAAAAATCGTTCTACTATTCAACCATTCGAAGTACTGTCTCTTTAAAAAAAACTTCGACCCCCTACTTCGCCGCCTAAAACCTACCAAAGTGAGGGAAGTGGAAGGTCCCCATAGGCTTTTTAATGTTTTTTAGGTCGAAGAAAAATCGTTCGATCGATGGATTAAAAACGAACGATTCGAAGGATTTTTCGTTGGATCGAACTATTTGCGCTAAATCCTTCGACTTCGATTTTTGAAGACGAAGGATTTAACTTCGATGGTCGAATATCGAGGGTTAATTAACCCTCGATATTCAACCCTATGTAAATCTGCCCCTTGGTGTATTGAAAGCAGAACTCACTGCAACCACTTCTTATTCCTTACCTGGTCTCTCCTCTCCCCTTCTAAGCAGCTTCTCCTTGCTTTGTAGCCCACTAGGGGCTTTTAATAAATATATACAGATATGGGACCTGTTATTCAGAATGCTCGGGACCTTGGGCTTTCCGGATAAAAATCTTTTGGTAATTTGGAACTTCATACCTTAAGTCTACTAAAATATAATTTAAAAATTAAGAGGGTTATTTATCAAAGTTCGAGTTTTAGAGGTTTGTGAGATTTTTAGACCTCGAATGAACTCACAGCTTGAATGGTTTCTAATTTATGAAAAAACTCAAATCAACGTAGACGGGGTGAAAAACTGGAAGACCTGGATTGATCGAATTTTTGGTGAAAACAAACTCAAATCTCGAATCTTGGACTTTCCAGATAAAGGATCTTTTGGTAATTTTAAACTTCATACCTTAAATTTTCAAACAAAATCCACAAAACATTTTCAAATGGTTAAGGGACCTCTGCCATTGACTTTGACATGACATTCCATATTCTAGTTGGTGTATTTTTAGATTTACAAGGAAATTTCACTTTTGACTAAAAAATACTCTTGAAAAGTCAAACTTGACCTTTGATAAATAACCCCTCAAATAAACTCAATAGGTTCGTTTTGCTTTCAATAAGGATTAATTATATCTTAGTTGGGATCAAGGACAAGCTACTGTTTTATTATTACAGAGAAAAAGGAAATCATTTTGGATTATTTGGATAAAATGGAATCTATGGGAGATGGCTTTTCTGTAGTTCAGAGCTTTTTGGATAACGTTTCCTGATAATGTATCCCATACCTGTATATATGATATATATATATATATTTTTTTTTCGCTTAAGTTGAAAATTTGCAAAACTGTGGGAAATTTGGTAAAATAGGGAATTCACAACGTATTAAAGTTAACAGGCTTCTTTTTTTGCTGCAACTTTTTTTCTGCGCAAAATACATTGAAAGCACTTTTTCACTGCAATTTTTGGGCAAAATACATTGCGGTCAGTGGTTGTTTTTTGCACAGTGAAAATTTTTGCAGCAAAATCTTGCCACGGTTTCATGAAATTCGAAATTGGGCTGCAAATCTCCATGCCTGCCAAAAAATTTTGCTCATCTCTAACAGGGACCATTTCTCATAATCTCTCCATTTCTTTGTCTGCTCTCTGCCCCCATCTTAAACCAACCACATCCCTGGGCCCATCATTGACTCGTTCCATTTTCTGGAATTATAAGAATGCAATGTTTGTAGTTTAAGTCAATTTTCCCCCTTTGCTGAACAAACAGGGACGTGCCACAAGGCATCTGCGGGGGAGAGCTGACACTTCAATTACTCAGTTAATAACACATGCTTTGGACAAGAACTTTTACAGCTGTGAGGTTAATGTATTCTGTCAATAAATTGTTTTCCCTTTGAAAATAATGCAAAAACTCATTTATCCTGTGCTGGAGGAAATGATCAGCTGTAAATATCTATTGCCTGTTTCTAACTGGGCATGCCAGGATTGCTCCATGTCCCCTGTATTGTTATTGCAAGGAAGCTCAGTTACATATAAATTGCAAAATCCCATCATTCCAGATAAACACGGAGACACCATATGCTGCGAAAGATACACTATCAGCTTTGCTAAGCTTTCAGTTCAGTACAGAGTTTCCTACACGGATCCGAACATTAGAAATGCCTATGGCATGTATATTTTTCTAATGTTGTTTTTCATCATGATGAAACCAGAAAAATAATAGTGTTTTGAGAAAAAATATTGTGCACATAACCTTTAACATCTGTGAGTTTGGCTATATCACTTTCCTGGAATCACCAACAGATTCACATTAGTGATGCCCAATAACTGCAGGACCCACGGGTTTACCTGTGGCTGCTCTTCTTGCAGGTCACGTGTTGAGTTCTTCTGCCTGCTCTGCCCGCCAGCCACCTCTCCCTATTGTGACATCATCGGGCAGGCCGGTTCTATAAATGGAGGGGGAACCCTGGAGCGGGTCTAGATTGGATATGGGTCGAAGTTTCTCACCCCGCACATCACTAATTCACATGGGGGACTCTTAATCTCAGACCAGTAGGTCCTTGCCTTTCCTGTTTAGCAGAACATGGAGCTACAACTTGCCATGCCTCAGGCTTAAACTCCTGAAATATTTGGGAATAAGCTGTGCTTGTGGGGTGCATTTGTGTGTGATGAATATCAGGTACCATTAAAGGAAAGCTATACCCCAAACAATGTAGGTCTTACCCAAAACAGAAAATGTGTAAAACCCTGCTTTGTTTAAATAAACAATTTTCATAAAAATATACTTTTTAGTAGTATGTGCCATTGCTTTGTCCTAAAAAGAAAATTGCCATTTTAAGAACTAAGAGCTGCCACCTGGGATCCTACGATTCACAGTATATAAATATATACCAAGGACACACATACATGCTTCTGCACTTCTTAAAGGGATTCTGTCGTGGCAGCACTTTAGGATGGGACCTGGATTTTACTATTGAGTGCTGTTCTTAGATCTACCAGGCAGCTGTTATCTTGTGTTAGGGAGCTGTTATCTGATAACCTTACCATTGTTCTGTTGTTAGGCTTCTGGGGGAGGGGGTGATATCACGCCAACTTACAGTACAGCAGTAAAGAGTGACTGAAGTTTATCAGAGCACAAGTCACATGACTGGGGGCAGCTGGGAAATTGACAATATGTCTAGCATCATGTCAGATTTCAAAATTAAATATAAAAAAATCTGTTTGTTCTTTTGAGAAATGGATTTCAGTGCAGAATTCTGCTGGAGGAGCACTATTAACTATTAACAAACTATTATTTCTGGTCAGCTGATCAATGAGGCAGCACACAGACCATCACAAAATGGGGATCCAGGTAAAATATGTAAAAGGCACTGATATATTTGTATTCAACTTTGGTAAGATTCTTTAATAGGCCACTTAATATCATATAATCTATCTGTTAGTTAAGTATCCATTCTGGGGTATAGTTTTCCTTTAAGCAGATACAGTTTATTGATACAGTAAATAAAAACAAAGGTAGTTCAATGCAACAGGCACTTCCCTTGAATGCACAAGGCCTGTTGGTTTTCTTTTCCATACACTCATGCAGTAACCTGACCACCATCGAACACAGCTTCCTGAATAAATAAAAACCTCGGTGTTTTGAACAATCATAGCTGGAAGACACTTCATTAAAATGTAGTACAGATAGAGAAATCCATAAGGAGGAAGTCAGTTAGGTTATATTCTTTCAGTATTTTATAGTGTAGGAAATTCACGCAGTCTGGCATCAAAAGAGCTCTATGGGTGGAAACACCTTTAGTTGGCAGTGTATAAATTATGGATGAGGATAATAATAATATGTTTATTGTATGTATACATAAAGAAAAGTGTCCAGGATTTCACATCTGTGCCTGAAAGTGTCCCAGCCATCACAATCGTGTGGGTGGAGGGGATTATAGTCCTTTACATCTGTGCCCAGCTTCTTAAATGCCATAAATATTGTTAATCTTTTCCTTATCATTTCTTGTTTCTTTTTTATTTGCCTCATGTCAAGTGTATTCTTTTTACTCTTTGTTTTATTAATGTTTTGACATAAATAATATCCATAAGCAAGGAAATTAAAAAGAGAAGAAACAAAAAAACAACAAAAAAACCCATATAAGAAATAACAGAATACAGCATGGTAACACAAGATATAACACATCGGGTGGATTTACTATGGTTCGAATGGTTTGAATTTTCAAGTTGTTTTTTGGGTCAAAACTCACAATGTCGAGTTTAAAACCCACCAATAGTGATGGGCGAATCTGTGGCGTTTCGCTTCGCTGAATAATTCGTGAATTTCCCAAAAAATCCACGAAACTGTGAAAAACATGGGAAATGGCACCAGCGTCTGGTTTTTGACGCCGGCATCTGTTTTTTTTTTTATGCCGGCGGTGAAACGCAGGAATTCACCGCAAATTTGCACCTGCCGAATAAATTCATCCATCACTACCCAACAACTCGAATTCAAATTCAGAATCTGGGATTTATCATTTCCCTACTCTGGAAGTAACTCAAATTCGATAGGTTGTCGTCTAAAACCCACCAAGTTCATGTAAAAGTCAATGGCAGAGGTCTGCTGACCTATTCGAAGAAGTTAAAAGCCTTCCCAACATTTGAGTTTTCAAATTTGATTTGAGTTATCCGGTAGGTATCATCTGTCGAATTTTAGACATACAATAAAATACCATTCGAGTTTCGAGGTCATTTGAGTTCATTCAAGTTAAAAAAAATCTCTAACACTCGACCTCTGATAAATAACCCCCATCATGTCAAGTGTTTTTAAATGTGAAGTTCATACAAAAACGGGGGAATGTAATAAAAGTCAGTAACGGAAAAACTATTCACAATGCGAAAAGTTATGCCTTTGCGCAAACAAATTTTGCTTTTGTGCGAATTTAATATAGCTTTTACGAACCCACAAACTGTTTAGCGACCACTTCCGACAGTGGAAGACCATTTGCGAATTTTATAGTTTGCGCCAATGCGCAGTCAATGTAATAAAACTTCTTACTGAAAAAGTCGTTATATGTTTGCTCCAAAAGATTACAACACCTTCAAGCACTTCTTGCGATTGCGCAATTAAAATTTGCAATACAATAACAGTTTAAGGAATAATATTACATTGCGAGATGTGGATTTTTATTCTTATTAGTGTGAATTGTTTTTCTCTTTGTGACTTTAATTACATCCCCCCCCCAAAGTCTCTTCTACCTCCTGAGCAAATCAGTGCTTATAATGTACTTTTACTTTTGGTGTGTATGCCGGACTCTTTGAAGCAGCAATGTTCTGTATTCAGGCAGAATTTAATGGACAATGCTTAGGCTCAAATGAATTCCCTGAAATTGAATTAAGGAATTAATATGGATTCATCTGAAAGCAGTTGTCTAGCAAGTTTAATAACTTGAATGACTTGTTTGCATGATAGACTCTCTACAACTTTGTTTCCAGAAAAAAAAAAAGGGAGAACGATAAGGAAATTGAACGTTTAATAATTTATTAGAAGAATCAATTCTTTTTGACTGTTTTTTCATTAAGCTTAATGGATGCATAAACTTTAAAAAGTGAGCTTAAATGTTTTCCTTTAAATGCAGATACTTGGCTTTTGGAGCCTGACCAAACTGAATGTTATGTGCAAGAAGTAGTTTATAATGTAGCCCTTTGGGGAGATAAAAGTTACACATATTAGCATTTCTTTTCTGTGTATAAACGTGTGATATTATTCCTGCCATTTGCTTTTTTGCTTGAATATTGTGGTTTAGAGCCTCTACCATCCCTTTTCCTTTATTATTATCATCATCATCATCTTAATCAACAATATACAGTATATGGGCATATAGTCGTGCAATAGTGCTATACAGGTATGGGATCTATTATCTGGAAACCTGTTATCCACAAAGCTCCGAATTATGGGAAGGCTAGCTCCAATGGACAAATTATTCAAATTTTAAAAACTATTTCCTTTTTTCTCTGCAATAATAAAACAGTACCTAGTACTTGATCGCAACTAAGATATAGTTAATCCTTATTGGAGGCAAAACCAGCCTATTGGGTTAATTTACTGTTTTAATAATTTTCTAGTAGACTTTACGGAAATTACGGAAATTTATGTGGAAAACTCCAGAATTCAGGACCCATACCAAGCTAAATAGCATCTTACTCAACCCAAACAACATGACCCCAGTCTTTCAGTAGTTTGTATTTAAAAGTAGACAATTGCTATAGTTTGACACATAGACGGAGTAAGTATTCCACCTATGTGCAGAATAAATAAGTATTGGAGCATTTAAAGGAAAACTATACCCCCAAAATGAACACTTAAGCAACAGATAGTTTATATCATATTAAATGGCATATTAAAGAATCTTACCAAACTGGAATATATATTTAAGTAAATATTGCCCTTTTACATCTCTTGCCTTGAGCCACCATTTTGTGATGGTCTCTGTGTTGCCTCAGAGATCAGCTGACCAGAAATACTTCAACTCTAACTGTAACAGGAAGAAGTGTGGAAGCAAAAGACACAACTCTGTCTGTTAATTGGCTCATGTGACCTTACATGTATGGTTTGTTGGTATGTTTGTGAGTACAGTGAATCCTACGATCTCAGGGGGCGGCCCTTATTTTTTAAAATGGCAATTTTCTATTTATGATTACCCAATGGCACATACTAATAGAAAAGTATATTATTATGAAAATGGTTTATTTACATGAAGCAGGGTTTTACACATGAGCTGTTTTATGCAATATCTTTTTATAGAGACCTACATTGTTTGGGGGGTATAGTTTTCCTTTAAGTGTATTAACACAGAACTAATTTGAGAAATAAAATATGGTTGAGAAATTAGAGTCTTGTGAATAATCGTGTGCTCTAGCAAAGCAGTGACCATAATTATTTAAATGGCAAAGGTTAACTGACAGGAATATGAACTAGTAATTGAAAAAGCATACAGGCTTTTGTTTTTCCTGCCAATATTAGACTTGCTTGGCTAAACATTATGAAATACATGAAATTGCTTTGGTCATGTTAGCTCTAAATTATTATTCTCTTAAATTCACGTTGAACAAATAACGCTCTGCCTTAAAAAATGATTGTCACTGTTAGTGCCAGTGGGGAAACTCCAAAATCTGCCACTGCCCAGGACCATATTTAACACAGCAGTAACCAAGAAGAATCAGATGGCACACACATAGCAAAATGTGCTTAAACCTTGTGCACAATTGTGCAGAGATCCGAATAAATCACAAAGTTTAAGCACATTTTGCTATGTGTGTGCCATCTGATTCTTCTTGGTTACTGCTGTATACATGGAACTGTTGAGCAGCAAAGTTCCCAGATAGAGCACCACTGAAACGTGACCCACGGAGTTTGGATTTTATTAGTCCATATTTAACACATCATCATTGGAGGACATGCGCTTAGGGTTGCAGTTTTAGTGGGGCATAATTTTCCTGCATACTTGCCTGTGGTTGAGCAGGGGCAGGCATTCTTCTGCACATGCGCTGAATGATGAG
Organism: Xenopus laevis; assembly: GCF_017654675.1. Classification (NCBI taxonomy): domain Eukaryota; kingdom Metazoa; phylum Chordata; class Amphibia; order Anura; family Pipidae; genus Xenopus; species Xenopus laevis. The sequence continues at coordinate 27,085,652 of NC_054381.1, read as the reverse complement.
TGAGGTCGGCTGAGGTCCGGTGCTTAGGGTTCCACTGGACCAAAATATAACCCTGCCTCTGACTCCATGCAATGTTTGGACTGTATAGTTGAACTTTATTTTCCAACTGCAACACAGAGTTTACTGATCATGTACAGTGCCACTGACAAACTCAGAAGAAGGGGAACAATTGTGAAGGCATGGATCATTACTAAACATTATAGACCTCATTAATGTTGCCCCAGGTAGTGGGAAAAGTGCAATAATAGGCTGTAATCTGCCATTTTTGTGTGCTTTGCACACTGTGGGGGCCATTGTGCATAGAGCTGTAGGCCTCTGCACTCCTTCTCAGAGTTCAGTGACTTGCATACTCTGCCCAGAATGGATGGCTGCTTTCTAGCCATGTTCTATTTAAGCCTTCAGTTCTCCTTTTTTTTTAAAGGTCATAAAACCCTTAACATTTAGGAGCAATTTTTCTTGAAAGGAGAATGAAAGCTCCAATCAATGGGAGGTGACAAATGTTAGGGCACCCCCCAAGGATTGAAATGACTTACCTGATACCCCAGGCCAGTGCTTCTGTTTGCATAGTAGATCGAAAAGGCCAACTTTTTTTCTTAACTCATGCGTGCCCACAAGAGAAGGAAGAGCATTGCTCAATCCTTAGTGCCCAAGGCTGGTGCAGTTCTCTGCTAACACAGGGTATCAGGTAAGTCACTACAACCTTGGGGGTGCCCTAACATTTGGAGCTTTCGTTCTCTTTTAATCACTAGATATTTTAAGGCTACACATATGTGGCAGTTGATTGTATTATTAGAAGTATATACCATAAAAACTATCACAGCAAGAACATCATTTATCACGAACCACATATAGGGTTGCCAACTTTTCTACAAAAAATCCCAGCCTCCCAATATCTCTTTATTCACTAATAATCACATTGGCACCAAATGTAATTTTATTGGCCTCACCAGTGAAATTCTAGGCAGGTGGCAGCCTTAAATAAAAATTCTGTAACAAACTCCACAGGTTGAACTTAATGGATAGTAAACAGCAATCCCACATAGCTTACAGCTGTTCCTCCCTTGGGCTGCACTTTCTCAAAACAGTAGGAGAAGGTGTCATTAAGGGTAGGACAGCTGTAAGCTATGCTGGAGACTACGCTGGCATCCATTATTTACCCAGAGTATTGGATTCCTGTCATCATTCCCCTTACCTCACTTTTCTGTTCTTTTTAAATGGAAATAAATGAACTTTTCTTCACACTATAACCAAGCTTTTTTCCTTTATTTCTTTGCTTGCTGCAGAAAATTCTCAGTCAATATTATTCATTATCACCATATCTTTTGTGAAATGGCCATACAGGGGTTTTCTGGATAATGGATCTTTCCATAATTTGGATCGTCATACCTTAAGTCTACTAATCATTTAAAAACGAAATAAACCAACAGGGTTGTTTTGCCTCCAATAAAGATTAATTATATCTTAGTTGGGATCAAGTACAAGGTACCATGTTATTATTACAGAGAAAAATTAAATAATTTTTCAAAATTTGAACTATATGGACAAAATGAAGTTCGAGTTCGGAGTTCTGTAATTGGGAGCATTCTGGATAATGGGTTTCTGAATAACGAATCCCATACCTATCTAATAGTGATAGGCAAATTTGGGCCATTTCGCAGAAAAATTTCCGAAACGTCGAAAAATTCACGATACTGCGCTGACGTCTTTTTTTTTTCGCTGGCGAATTTTCGCGGCAGTTTTGTGTATCGCAGGATAATAGATTCTATATTTCTCTTTATAATTTTATGGACAGAATGTGTGAGGGGCTGCATAATGTTTGACTCAAGTATGTTTACCTAAAATAATTTTATTTTGATATAGAGCTAATTGAACAAATAATAGTTAAAAATAACAGGTTGTAATACACATTAGTAATCTGTGATTTGGAACCCAACCTGTGCACTTAGCTGTCTAAGAGGGACTGTTTTCCTGTAATTCGGAGCTTTCCCGATAACGGGTTTCCGTATACCTGTATTTTGCTGTCTTTTCTTATTAAGCTCCAATCAGGAAACAACACAATTTTCAATGGCACAAAGCCCATCAGGCCAATTAATTATGTTGTAAATTAGGGGCGATTTGTTCTAGCCGTGTCCTGCATACAATATAATAGAAATTCGCTTTTGCTGGTCAAGTGCGTTTGGCGCGCTGCACCGGCATTTACGCAGGCGCACTCTGAGGTTAGCCAGGAGAGGGCCCCCGGTGACTGCCTGGAGGGCCCTTCATGTGGCAGTCCCTGTGGGCCCCCATTGCTCCAGTCCGACCCTGCCTGCTGTGATAAAAGTTGTGTGTTTGCTTCAGAAACACAACTATAGTTTATATAAACAAGCTGCTGTGTAGCCATGGGGGCAGCCATTCAAACACAGGATACACATTAGATAACAGATACGCTCTGATGAATCCCATTATATACTATAGAGCTTATCTGTTATCTGCTGCATATCCTGTCCTTTTTCTCCTTTTTCAGATTTGAATGGCTGGGCTGCCTCCATGGCTACACAGCAGCTTGTTTATATAAACTATAGTTGTGTTTCTGAAGCAAATAGAAAAGTTTTACCAGTGATTGGGAACTGTACATTATATTGTCATTCCTTTAGAACACTTTTATTTTTTAGTGTTACTGTTCATTTAATGGGCACGTAAAGGTAAAAAATTTAAATCCCATTTTTCCTTTCTTTAATGAAAAAGAAACCTATCTCCAATATACTTTAATTAAAAAATGTGCACCGTTTTTATAAAAAATCTGACTGTATGCAGTGAAATTCTCCCTTCATTTACTGCTGTGAATAGGAATTGTCAGACGGTCCCTAACTGCTGAGCAGGGAAACAATCATACTTATGAACAGCAGGGGGAGCCCCCGCCTTACTTCCCAGCCATGCAGAACTCAAGCAGCTTTGTTTATGATGATCCCTAAGCAGCCCAGACCACACTGAGCATGTGCACAGTCTTAGTCTTACAAAGATGTTTAACAAAGTTACAAGATGGTGACCCCCTGTGGCCAAATTTGAAAGCATAAATCATTTGTTTGATTAGGCTTTTGGTGCAGTAAATTCATTGTTTATATTAAGTATACAAAATACAGCATTTCTAGCCTTATTCCATTTTAGACTTTACATGGCCTTTAAGGTATAAAGATCTAAAATTATGGAACGATGCCTTTTCTGGAAGCTTCAGGTCCCAAGCATTCTAGATAACAGATCCCATACCATTATATAGAAAGGTGTTAACTATATTCAAAAGATTTTCGAAAAGTGGGTAACAGTGGGGAAAATTGAGAAATAGTGTGACAATTGCTGGCATAATTCTCTGACAACTTTAATATAGTTATATGGGGAAGCAGTTTTTGGTTCTTTGGCATATCAGTTTTGAGAATTCTGTCGTTATCAGTTCTAAGCAGAGAAACATTTTAAGATTTTTTTTATTTTTAATCTCAGGAATTACAGCTGACTGTAGTTGGCTAAAAATGACCATCAAGTGACACTGTTGGATCAAATTTATTATGTTGGTTAAAAAATGGTAATATCATGAAAACGAATGGAATCTGAATTGCAAAACTGTTTCGAAGAGCTCTCTGCACAATTTTACAATTGGTTTTGAAGGTTTACATTAAGGGGCAGATGCATCAAGGGTCGAATATCGAGGGTTAATTAACCCTCGATATTCGACTGGGGAATGAAAATCCTTCGACTTCGAATATCGAAGTCGAAGGATTTTGCGCAAATACTTTGATCGAACGATCGAAGGAATAATCGTTCGATCGAACAATTAAATCCTTCGAATCGAACGATTCGAAGGATTTAAATCCATCGATCGAACGATTATCCTTCGACCAAAAAAAGTTAGGCAAGCCTATGGGGACCTTCCCCATAGGCTAACACTGAGTTCAGTAGCTTTTAGGTGGCGAACTAGGGGGTCGAAGTTTTTTCTTAAAGAGACAGTACTTCGACTATCGAATGGTCGAATAGTCAAGCGTTTTTTCATACAAAGTCGTAGTCGAAGGTCGAAGTAGCCCATTCGATGGTCAAAGTAGCCAAAAAAACACTTCGAAATTGGAAGTATTTTTTCTTCTATTCCTTCACTCGAACTTAATGAATGGGCCCCTAAAACTCTACCTTAGTTTTTTATCTTCATTTGGTATTGGTCTAATGACCCATCAAAAGCCAAGGCATCCTCCATAAAAATATAGCACCTAAAGCAGCCTATATTTAGCCACACAGTTTCTATTACACAAGCTCTTTCATGGAAAAAAATATATTATGTACTTTTCGGTCTCAATGTTTCTTACTCCTAATCTGGCATTCAATAATGATGTGTGCAAGGACTGTAGCGCAGGTAATGGCGGCACTGGTAACAGATTAGTCATGGGCTAATGGCCAGCCTACTTTTCTGCTAACGATCGCAGCCGTTTCAGTTGGCTGGATATAGAAAGTACAAGTGCTAAAAGTATGCATAAGAGTAATACATTCACTCTGAAATAAGGAAACATTGCAAGAAGCAGCTAATATTCTGTCCAACAAATGTGTTTTGGAGACATTTTGCTGTGCTGTGCAAGAGTCTAAATCTTTGCAAAAGAACTCGGGTTCTTGATGAATGTGCAATACCATATAATATCCGTAGCCTGCGTTAGCATTTTCAATTTCCTGTAGTGGAACGGGTTGTCAGAAATCAGTTACAATATCTTAATGTTTTCTTTAGGTTTTATTTATACAGGAGAAGTGGTCCATCGAATGCTGACCGCCACGCAGTATATTGCTCCATTAATGGCTAATTTCGATCCGAGCGTGTCCAGAAATTCAACCGTCAGATACTTTGATAATGGTATGTAATAGAAAAACATGATGGTTCTGTAATTTTTGCATAATTCTGCTTCAAATACTGATTTACGGTTCAAAGCCACAGTGTGTTCTGTATTAAGTAAGCGCTTATATTTCTTGTATTCACTGGAGACTTTCATGTACTTATAACTGTAATGCTCTGTTATGTGCCCGGAATTTCAATCACCATAAACACTATGCAGGATACTTTCTAGTATCATTTTTTATTATTTAAATGTATGATAATGTAAGAATATTTACAAGTAAACTCACTGGGAAATGGGTATACCACAAATCAGTTAATTCCTTTAAAAGCACCAACAAAAAAATGACTTTAAATACAAACATTGTAGCCGTACTGTTCAAGCAGTAAGCCAACATACAATATGAAGTAACTCTACATACATACAGTATCCATGCACCTTTATAACCAGCCAATCAATTGTGCTGTTAATTTACTGAAACCTGGAGCATAATCATGAAGTTAGGGCACTTCCACATTGGTACATTTACATAATACAGATACAAAACATAACAAGATACAAAACAGCTTATCTTTGACCGATTCTGATCTGTAGTGTCCTAGAAGTTATTTACAACGCATATTCCTCTTTTTAGCTCTTCCGAGGGCTTCTTGACTTAAGCACTTTACTCGGAGTCCTTCCACATTTCCTTCCACAGTCAAGATGCTATAGAATATTGCTTTTAAAAGGGTTTTGCTGCCCCATATTTCTTCTCTGGCACAGGTAAAACTACACCCTGTTGCTGCCCCTGTGGATTTTCACTTTCACCATTTCCAACCCAAACACCGTATCCTAGTTTACTGACCAGATCTTGTAGGTTCCGCTTGCTAGGAAGCTCAATTCCTCATCTAAACCATAAATTGAAAGATTTTCTCATTTGGTGTGGTTGCCAAACAAGCAGATCTTTTTCCTATTTGTGCACGTTGAAGTGGGCAATATTGGGTTGATCCAATTGGATCACTGTGAAAGTACAGGTCATTGGGGCAAGGGCCATATCAAAGAGGCGATATTGGTCAGGTAGACCAGTTGGAGGACCCATACACAGGCCAATATGCTGCTGACTTGGTTTGTCAACAGCTATTATCTGCCCATTTGTGGCCACCTCAACTTTCATGACGCACATCAGCAGGCACTTTTGGTGGGGGGGCAACTTTTTCTTGCAGAGGATCCTTTGATGCTATGTGAAAGATCAGTTAGAATCAGTCACAGAACTACCAGGGAGTGCAACTGCACCAGGCACCGCCACACGGTTGACTTTGGAATAAAGAGCCAGGCAGTTTTGCGCTTTTTAACTCATTACGAATAAGAAAAATGGGGGGGGGGCTGGTGTAACTCTTGCACCTGATCCCTTAGCACTATATATTATTATTACTGGTCAGAATTTTGGTTGATAGTAAGGAAATACACCAACTTATAAAGACAGAAAATGATTAAATAATGGAAACTGGGGGCTAAGAGACATATTTACTATAGGGCCACAGTTGCAATCTGGTATATTTGCAACAAAAAATGACAGTGTCGTGCAACCCCTCCCTCATCTTATTCCACTGTAAATTGATCAATTCTGCAACTTTCCAATATGCTTTCCATAGTGGGCCATGCACAGATTCTCTGGAAAGCAGACTTCAAGTACCAGAATCCATCTCTTCACAATGGAACAATGTAAGGGAGGGGTTGCATTAACTCTACCTAAAGGATGTTGGGAAACGGTTTGTCATGGTTTCCTTTGAATCTGTGGAACCGGGTATGTCTGTGTGAAAATAAAATTAATTCATATTTATATCTGGAAGTTGAGGCTTTTTTTCTGCACCCTTTCTGCATAAGCTCAACTGAATGAACACATGTCAAAAAGGGGGGGATATATTTTCTTTTAATGACCCTTATTGCGTTCGTTTTCCCATTTATTTTGTGTGTCAAGCAGCCCTTCCAGAAACAAAACTTATTTACGTCACATATACTGTAAATATGGGCAATATTCACATCTCTGTGAATAAAAGCCCCTGTAGCAGGTCAGTCAATTCATTCTTGAGCACAAAGCACTATTTAGCTTGTTTTTATAGCATTCATTTTAATAAAACCAAATAATAATAAATCCAACAAAAGGTATTTACATTGATCTGAAAACAAGTCTGCAAGATTTTCTATACTCCTCTCAGATACTGCAGTTTAGAGGCAGAATTATCAACATTCAAATTGTTTTTTACTGCAATCGATTCATTTTTTTTTTTCACAAATTCAAGTTTCCAAATCTCAAGGTTTTGAGATTGCAAAAAGCAATGAATAAAATGAAAAAAGTTCATGTAGTTGTATTTTTTTTTCATTTTGGCTATTTTTCAAGTTTTTAGAATTAAAATTTTGAGTTTCAAGTTTTCTCTTAAGCAAACAAATTTAAGATTTTCGAGTTTTAACAAATTCAGAAAGAAATCAAAAGTTTTGATTTTGATAAATCTGCCTCATATATAACATTACAATATTTTATGTGATTTATTACAATACATTTTTTTACATTAAACTACTAAACAAATTAAAAAATGTTTTTTTATCTAAGTTGCCAAAAAAGATATACTCTTCATGAATATAATTAGATAACTCTCCTGAATGGCAAAGCAACCCAACCCCTCTGAAACCATGTTCCATTCGTATAATATTTCTAGAGATTGCAGTTCATGTATTAATTCGTATTTGCATCAACCATTGCACTGTTTAGAAGAAGTGATGAGCGAATCTGTCCTGTTTCTCTTCCCCCAAAAATTTGCCAACCTGTGGAAAGATTTGCAAAATTAATTGAAGTCATTGTAAGTTTTTTTTGTTCAAAATGTACTGAAATCAATGGGCATTTTTTTTGCTGAGCTTTTTTTAACATAAAATGCATTGAAGTCAAGGGGCGTTTTGGTGCATTTTTTCCACAAATTATTTGCAACAAAATTATTTTTTTTCTCATGGTTGCATGAAAAAAATTCACTAAAGCAGAAAGACAGAAGGTGCTGAAAAATCTTTCTCATCCCTAGAAGTTAGTGAATATTTATAGAGCAGCGAAAGAATAGCTATAAGAAGGTTGCTGAGCTGATGGAAATAATTCTTTCTTTTGCTTGTGTTTTGGCTTTTCCAGGTACTGCACTTGTTGTTCAATGGGACCATGTCCATTTACGGGACAACTACACCCTTGGAAGTTTCACATTCCAGGCCACATTAATTAATGATGGGCGGATAGTATTTGGCTATAAGGATGTAAGTAACTATTGAAATATTTTACTCATGCAGTTATAATTTATACTCGCGTTGTATCGTCTGTGTTAATATTACTACAGGTATGGGACCTGTTATCCAGAATGTGCAAGACCTGGGGCTTTTTGAATAATGGATATTTCTATATTTTGGATCGTCATACCTTAAAGGGCATGTAAAGGCACTTACTTTAATTTAAAAATGTGTACTGTTTTTATAAGAAACCTGACTGTATGCAGTGAAATTCTCACTTCATTTACTGCTGTGGATAGGAATTTTCAGACGGTCCCTAACTGCTGATCAGGGAAACAATCATACTTATGAACAGGGGGAGCCCCCGCCTTACTTCCCAGCCATGCAGAACTCAAGCAGCTTTGTTTATGACGATCCCTAAGCAGCCCAGACCACACTGAGCATGTGCACAGTCTTAGTCTTGCAAAGATGTATAACAAAATTACAAGATGGTGACCCCCTGTAGCCAACTTTGAAAGCATAAATCATTTGTTTGATTAGGCTTGTTCATGTTTATATTTAGTATACAAAGCAAACAGTATACAGCATTTCTAGCCTTATTATATTTTAGACATTACATGCCCTATAAGTCTACTAGAAAATCTTGTAAACAATAAAATCCAATAAGCTGGTTTTGCTTGCCCCTGGTCATGTGGCTTTTGCCTGAACTTTAGGAGAGAAATGCTTTCTGGCAGGCTGCTGTTTTTCCATCTCAATGTAACTGAATGTGTCTCAGTGAGACATGGGTTTTTACTATTGAGTGTTGTTCTTAGATCTACCAGGCATTTGTTATCTTGTGTTAGGGAGCTGCTATCTGGTTACCTTCCCATTGTTCTCTTGTTTGGCTGCTGGGGGAGAAAAGGGAGGGGGTGATATCACTCCAACTTGCAGTACAGCAGTAAAGAGTGATTGAAGTTTATCAGAGCACAAGTCATATGACTTGGGGTAGTTGGGAAATTGACAAAATGTCTAGCCCCATGTCAGATTTCAAAATTGAATATAAAAAAATCTGTTTGCTCTTTTGAGAAATGGAAGAATTCTGCTGGAGTAGCATTATTAACTGATGCGTTTTGAAAAAAACTTGTTTTCCGATGACGGGATCCCTTTAATGTGGAGATCTGTTTTCAGCATTCAAGCTGTATTTATTTCTTTTTACTTTTTTTTAAATGCACATTTATAAAAATTAATGGAACAATGCTATTTTTATCGAGATTGATTCTTTTTCCAGAAATGAATGTAAATATAGAAATGATCAGGAAAAATATTGCAATAAAAACTTGATCGATCGAGGTAAGCAGGAGCAGCACTATTAAAGGAAAACTATACCCCCAAAATGAATACTTAAGCAACAGATAGTTTATATCAAATTGAATGACATATTAAAGAATCTTACCAAACTGGAATATATATTTACATAAATATTGCCCTTTTACATCTCTTGCCTTGAACCACCATTTCGTGACTCTATCTGTGCTGCCTCAGAGATCACCTGACCAGAAATACTACAACACTAACTGTAACAGGAAGAAGTGAGGAAGCAAAAGGCAGAACTCTGTCTGTTAATTGGCTCATGTGACCTTACATGTGGTCTGTATGTGTGCACAGTGAATCTTACGATCCCAGGGGGCGGCCCTTATTTTTTAAAATGGCAATTTTCTATTTATGATTACCCAATGGCACATACTACTAAAAAAGTATATTATTATGATAATGGTTCATTTACATGAAGCAGGGTTTTACATATGAGCTGTTTTACTCAGTATCTTTTAATAGAGACCTACATTGTTTGGGGGGTATAGTTTTCCTTTAACTAATCCATTTTGAAAAAAAAGATGCAATTTTTTGATTGAAATATAAAATTCAAGTAAAACAAACTCTAGAAAATGAAGATTGCAGTTTTCATGAATCATTTAAAAAAAAATTGACCGCAAATTTTAATAAATAGACTCCTATATGTTTTTTTTAATTTTACGGTTGTAATTTTACAGTTTTACTGGTCCTTTGATGACCATATGAAAACTCCTAAAAATGCCCTGCAGTGTTCTGCTATGGATCAGATCTGTTGAAAAGTAATAGACTTGTTCGTTTTATAGTTTGAAAATATAACCTATCCTGTTATGCTTCTAAGGGACCAGACTACCTCCCATGAACGACAGAAGTTTTTCACTCCAGACTAGTGTTAAGCTTTATTATAACAAAATAGTCAAATGTCCCAACTGCTTTTGATGGTACAGTTATAGGATCCCTTATCCGGAAACCCGATATTCAGAAAGCTCCGAATTACGGAATAGACTCCATTTTATCCAAATAATACAAATTCTTAAAAATGATTTCCTTTTTCTCTGTAATAATAAAACAGTAGCTTGTAATTGATCCCAACTAAGATATATTGAATACTTATTGGAAGCAAAACCAGCCTATTGGGTTTATTTAATGTTTAACTGAATTTTAGTAGACTTAAGGCATGAAAATCCAAATTACGGAAAGATCCGTCATCCGGAAAACCCCAGGTCCCGAGCATTCTGGATAACAGGTCCCATACCTGTACAAAAGAAAATATGAAATTATTGTATAATACAGTTAAAAGCCAATGGGATGCTTGACAAGTTTGTTACACAAAAACACAAATCATTAATGTTTTGATACTCATAGTATTTAAGAGGTTGTTTGCCTTTAAACAGGCTTTTAGTATGATGTAGAGAGTGATATTCTGAGACAATTTGCAATTTGTTTTCAAATGGCGAAATGCAGAATTTTGCCACAAATCCATGGTTGGCAAAAAAATTCGCTCACCACTAGCCATATCCCATAGACTCCATTTTATCCAAATAACTCGAATTTTTCAAAATGATTTCCTTTTTTTCTGTAATAATAAAACAGTAACTTGATCCAAACTGAGATATAATTAATCCTTATTGGAAGCAAAACAATCCTATTGGGTTTATTTTAAATTGGGTTTAAATTGTTTTCTATAACAATGATTTAAGTTATAACAATTCAAACCACGGAAATATCCATTATCCGTAACACACCAGGCCCCGAGCATTCTGTATAACAGGTCCAGTTATCACCTGACGAAGGGGGAACGCCCTCCGAAACATTGTGTGACGCTATAAACACACCAGGGGTAGGACCTGAAGCCTGTTTTATCTTCATCAGTAGATTTGCCACACAGTCTGTATTTTACTGACCTAATTGGTACACCATCTGCCAAGGTAGGTTTACAAATGTACCACCAATACACCTGCCAGTAAATTTTTGGCGACCCTAGCCCATCTACACTACATCTAGCCAACAGTCCACTCATTACATCAGAGTTCCTTTCCCTAGTGTCATATCTCTATCACCTTCATGCTGTCCACTTCCTTCAACACCTGCCCACCCACCACAGCCGGCCAGTAAGGTTGTTTTCGAACCCTATATAACAGGTGTTAGATTTTTAAAGAAGGACAGTGCTGTAATTATGGATGCATCAAATCTACTATTTTGGGATTCGGCGGAACCCTTGAATCCTTTAAGAAAGATTCAACCAAACCGAATCAGATCCCTAATTTGCATATGCAAATTAGGGCTGGGAAGGGTAAAAGAGACAACACAGTTACCTAATTTCCCCTACGTCTCTCCTGAGAGTAATCGCCTGGTGCTGGCTGGAGGGGTCGGCGCCTCTCCCAACGAATTCAGTAAAGAAGGTTAGCCAAACACTGACCTGTGTTGTTTGGCTAACCTTCTTTACTGAAGGGTAAAAGAGAACCATGAGCACGGTTTAAAATTTCTTTACTTCTTTGTTTTATGACAAAAAGTCACGTGATTTCAATGATTTGGATTCAGCCAGGTAAGAGGATTCTGCCAAATCTGAATCCTAGATTTAGCATCTAGTTGTAGTGTCATTTATTTTTCGTTCTGTGGCTCTGCTAGTCCCACTTGCTTCCACCTGGAAGGGCAGCTGTTACTCACACGTGTGTACACACTGATACAGTACAACACAAACTGTGGGGGTAATTTATTAACGCTGGGCAAATTTGCCCATGGGCAGTAACCCATGGCAACCAATCAGATTGCTGCTTAATTTTTCTACTTGTAGCTGGTCTTTAAAAAGCTAATCACTGATTGGTTGCTCTAGTAAACTGCCCATGGGCACATTTGCCCAGTGTTGATAAATGAGCCCCTGTGAGTGTATAAATGTATGGCCTTTTTGTCGGATTGTTGTTACCTTGCATGTATACTTAAAGATAGCACAATTGCACTTTTGTGATAGAGCTCAATAACACAAATGACACTTGAGGCTTTTCTTTTATTTGTCCTGCTTACCCTTTAAAACAGAGAACTCTGTTCCTTTGCAGTCGGAGATTTACTGTGTTATTCTGTGCCAGTATTGCAACGGACCTTCTTTTGTTAGAGTTAAAAGGTTTCTACCTGAAACAATTGCTGTTTCGAAGAATAACCCAAATGCATTATGTATTTGTCCTAATTTACCATTATTCTCTATATTGTCAAGGAAAGTATTTGGCACTAGAGCCACCTGAATTAAATCCTCATTTAATAAGGATTGCTTCTTTTCTAAATTACAACAGATGTTCCTTTATCTAAATGTTTGCTGAACTAACCACAATGCGCTTGTATGGGCGTCCTTTTGTACACAGATGGAGGTTTTATATCCATAATCTGGGTATTGTCCAAAGAACAATGGAAAAGTGGAACATTTATCCATCTTAGAACAAACTTGGCATCTATAGCCACCTTAACTAGTAGTGCTTGGTTCTTAGCATTATTTCTGGCTTGTGTGGGTTGCGGCTTGGATTGAATTGAATGTTAAAAAAGGCACTGAATCTACTTATTCCTGAAATACCGAAAACTATTCAAAGAAACCCTTACTTCTTGCTTCTGATGAAACTTCTTTTTTGTCCTATTCATACTTGATAGCTTAGGTTTTATTATTATTATTACTAATAATACTATTTGATATAGTTAAAAAAAAATATAAAAACAGAGATGAATAAAGGGAATTCATCACTATCAGCACACTGAAGAGACTTTTCCATTTGCTTTGCTGAAGGTGAAAGTTTTGATCCTTAAAGGGCATGTAAAGTCTAAAATAGAATAAGACTAGAAATGCTGTATTTTGTATACTAAATATAAACATGAACTTACTGCATCACAAGCCAAATCAAACAAATAATTTATGCTTTCAAAGTTGGCTACAGGGGTCACCATCTTGTAACTCATAAACAAAGCTGCTTGAGTTCTGCATGGCTGGGAAGTAAGGCGGGGGCTCCCCCTGCTGTTCATAAGTATGATTCTTTCCCTGCTCAGCAGTTAGGGACCCTCTGACAATTCCTATCCACAGCAGTAAATGAAGGGAGAATTTCACTGCATACAGTCAGGTTTCTTATAAAAACAGTACACATTTTTTAATTAAAGTATATTGGAGATAGGTTTCTTTTTCATTAAAGAAAGAAAAAATGGTATTTTATTTTTTTGCCTTTACATGCCCTTTAAGTCTAAAGCGTTTGCCATCTATATTAAGAAAGAACCCCTGCCACCAGTCTATAATGTCCTCGAAGGTTTGGAAAAACTTGCCTAAAATCAAATGTGAGCTTATTATTTAGAAACCTCAAAACTGAAACGTGATAAAAATTTGAAAAAACATCACGGCAAAATCATATTCTACCCATCATTTTCAATAACTCTGGAAAAAGTCTTCTACTGATAAATAGCTTGAATTTTACTAAAACAACTCCCATTGACTTCTATATCAACTTTTCAGCTTTTAGGTGGTGAATATTTATATTTGAGTTTTTTGTGCTTAATATATCTAAAACATTAGAGTTTCAGAAATTTGAATTCGCTATTATTGCCGCAGTTGACTTCAAATCATGATAACGCTTGAACTCAGGTGTTATTAAAGATGCTCCTAATTTTTCCAGTTTAGTTGCATGTCTCTGCAATCTCTAACCCATTAATATCTTCCTTACACCTGCATTTTATACTCAAAGTGAGGCCTAATCAGGGATCAATAAAGAGGTAGAATTAAACTTTTATCTCTCAAGTCAATTCTCTCTAGATAAAAGTCTGTTAATCTAATATAACCCAGAATCCAATTTAGAAGTCTCCTACACAATTGTGTTAAATGTATGTTCAGTTCTGACCAGTGCACATCTGCATGGATATATTATATTATCCCCATGTTGGTTTGCTGTATGTTAAAACATTATTATTAACATTATTAACATGTATTTATATAGCGCCAACATATTTCGCAGCGCTGTTGTGTATGTTTGTGCCTTTGATCGTAAGCTCCTCTGTAAATGATTGACAATTTCTGTAATGCAATAACCGCTATGTTAGTGCAATATAAATAAAGGATAAATAAAAAAAAATGTTCTGAATGAAGGCCAGTAAAAGCTTCCTTGTTTTTGTATCTTTTGTAAAGATTTAGCTTTGAATAAAGATAAGTGAGTCTTAATATTGATTTGCTTTCTTAATTCGATGCTATGATTGAGCAAAAGTAACTAAGATAAATGTATTCAAAGTGCTTGAAGTCTTTCTGATAAGAGTTAAAGGAAAACAATACCCCTGACAATTTAGGTCTCTATTAAATATATAGCATACAACAGCTCATATGTATTATATAACTGGAACTTCAAGGAATTTATTTGGGGGGTGGTGGTGATAACCAGGATTTTTACTCATTTTATTATTCTGTGCTTGGCTGAGGTTGTTGTAGTGTATTATACTGAACTGCATTTTCACACTATAAAGTTGGTTCATGTTGAGTTTTCTTTGTCCAAATGTGATTTCGTTTTTTATCCATATTTCGTTTCCATTTATACGTTTTCTTCTTGCTGACAATTGAGAAAAAATGTTGATTGCCCATTATCTTTATAACTGAGCTGGAAAGCTGATGCAAACCTTCTTTCATGCACCAGTATTTCAGCCTCCGCAAGTTTGAAGCCCTTGGGGCATTGCAATGACTTCCAGTGCTTGTACTTTGAACAGTGTAGTTTACAGCTGTGCAGATCCCAGAGAACAGAAAATATGTGAATATAGTCCTACGTATAACCAAGTCTTCTGCATTGCAAGAGATACAACACAGATGGGGTATGTTGCCATTAAATGTTTCCTTTGTACAGTACAAAATATATTTAAGACAAATGATGTCAAGCCCATGCTTTGATTATATAATGTGCAAAAGACTCTCACAATGTCAGGCAAATACCTGGGGAAATACTGTATATCCAGGTGAAATACTAATCGCTCACAGGATCTTATGAAGTTAATATTCATTTGTTGAGATCTCCGACCTGCTGTTATCACAAGGACATTTACAAGTAGAGCATGCGTTTGTATCTAAATTTTATATCACAATTTGATATATATTTGTTTATCTTCTATTAATTTGTATGTATCAATAAGTATACAATAAGTGGATCGCAATAGATACCATTGGATTTCTATGTCAAAGGCCTCCTTTTCACAATGTTCTTTGTTAAATTGATGGGTCTGGTAAAATTGCCTCTTTAGAGTTGTTCAGTATAAAAATAAAAATAAGTAATTTTTGCCCTTAAACCCAAAATTTTTGGGTTATTCCACAATCAAAAATCTTTGGGATTGATTTATATGCAACCTCAACAGGTCTGAGATGCCGGATATTCAGATTCAGACTTTTTCCATCCCAAAAATAATAAATCCCGAAAAATGTGTGATTTTTTTTTCCACAAAAAATTTGGATTTTATACTAAAAACAAAATTTTTGGGGGTTTTTAGCATTCAGAGTTTAGTAAATAATCCTTTTAGATTTACTGGAATTACGTTTTAGACATATGCCTTCTATGTTTGGATGATGATTTATACCCCACTGGGCGAATTTCTGCTTCGAAACACGATTTTGATGCCAGCGTCAAAATTTTTTTTGATGCCAGCGACAAAAAACGGTGGTGACAATTCTGGTGCCAGAGACAATTCTGACGCACATTAAAGTCAATGGGTGTCTATTAATTGTCGCCGCCGAATTTTCGCAGGGATTTTGCTAATTTTTTCGCCGGTGGCGAAACACTGAAATTTGCGCCTGGTGAATCAATTCGCCCATCACTACCCACTGATATTCTACGCATATTGGCCAGATGTCTTATTCTACTACTACAAGAAAATCATATGCATTGTGTGGTTCCTGCTCCACCCTCAAAAGCCAGTCAATCACATAGCATTCTTATTGGAAATTAACTATTTTGCAGCTATTCAGGTCTATAAATGCATATAGATTTTTGTTGAAAAGATTAATTGTATCCTTTTCATGCCTGAGAAAATGTTAATTAATAAAAAATGCTCTTACAGTTTTAATTATGCAGCATGTACTGGCTAGGAATTACTTGTTCTGATCAGGTTAGGCAAGTGACCTATGATTGATCTTCATAATAAGTGTATCAGCACTAAAGAAACGGTCTGGGTTTACCAAAGGTGCACTATCCTGGACCAACAGTCATGGTACCAGACTACCATAATTTCAAAACGGGAAAACAAAATAGAAAGTGATTAAAATTCAGAATTATGTTTAAATGTTTTGTTCTTAAAATGTTCCTAAAATGAGGTATCTAGTTGTTCAGGTAGGCTCTAGACAAATGATCCTTCTCCTCAATATTAAGACAGCCCTGAATGGACCTACTGTTATACCAAAGGAAAATGAGAATAGATATTCAGTGTTTTCTGTCTTTTGAAACTGACATCAAAGTTACTCAGCAAAATTTTAAAATAATTAGATGGATCACTAACAGTAAGGGCATGTATATTAGCATTGTGTAAGCATTTTGGTCCTTTTGATCTGTTTGGGCTTTATAGTTCTTTTCAATGAAGTTGCTAGGATAATTCTATTCTCTTAACAAGCTCCTATTCTTCAGTCTGGCTTTGCTGCTCCTAATACAAACGATTTGGTTTATCTTGCAGATTCCTGTTCCAGTGATGCAGATAAGCTCGACCAATCATCCAGTCAAAGTGGGGCTGTCAGACGCTTTTGTGGTGGTTCACAAGATTCAGCAAATTCCCAGTATGTTAAAGTTTGACTTTTTTTTTATAAACTTGCCTGTTTACAAGCTGCTTACATTCATAAACTATGACAGAACTGCAGTAGCTGGACATTGTATGAGCCTGAGAGCCATACTTCAGTGTCTTACATTAGTCTGATTTAGGATTCCTTTCCTTGATCATAGACTTACCTTATCTATAGTTTCTTCTTCTGTGATCTCCAATGACCTCTCGGATGTTCGTGATGACTAGAAAACTTAATGAAGGACAGGCACCAATCCAAACCTTAATGTGGAGTCCAGAAGTCAAAAATGTAGTTTAGTAAATGGTAAATGTATGTAAGATTTTGATTAAAAAGCAACAGCCTTATGCTTTTCAGGTCACCAAGGGACACTTAGGGGCAGATTTATTAAGGGTCGAATTTGGAGTTCATGGGAGTTTGTAAAAACTCCCATGAACTCAAAATTTGGAAAAAACGACCAATTGATATTTTTTTAAAAACATATAATTTTTCAAATTCGGGTGAATGGGATTGACCCGCAAACTGAAATCAAATTCAAATAGGATTTGAATTGAATTTGATTCAAGTTTTTTCACCAAAAAAATAGATTTTCGGGATGTCTCTAAACAACTCCAGATTCCTGATTCTAGGACATTCTCCATTGGCTAAAACAGCAATTCGGCAGGTTTAATTTGGCAAATAGTCGAATTCGAATTCTGAAAGGGCCAGTACATGGTTCATTTTGAAATTGGAATACAAATTTTTATTTTAAAAAAACTCTAATCGAATTAGAAATATACCCTAGCCGAATTACACTAAAATAAACGTGAAAATTCAAATTCGAAATTTGAATTCTGAATTCGAATTTTCACTTCGATCCGTGATAAATCTGCCCCTTAGACATAGGCTAAGTGTCCCCTGTTGACATGAAACATGTAAGGCTGTTCCCTATGACTAAGTGTCCCCTGTTGACACGAAATGCATAAGGTTGTTGCTCTTTAATGATAGTGTAAAAGAAAATTAGCATTTTTTAAACAGCAATTTTGGCTCCTGAACTCCAAATTAAGGTTTGAACTGGTGCCTGCCTGTTTTTGAGTTTTCCAGTGGTTTACTACCCTATGCAGTAAGCTTATACTACAACCCAGTGAAATTATTTTTCTAATTCGTTTGATGCATATTCCGTGTTCAACCCTCTCTTTCTTGCTGTCCACCTGCATGTTATTTTTTTCTCCTTAGTATTTCAAAATTCCTTACTTATTGGCACAATTAGTGCATTATAATGCCATTTAATGCAAGGGTGAAACAATAAAGTCATCATTATATCTAGTTATTTACATCCATATCAGCTCGGAGAGATTCATTTTTAAAGTTGTACACAAAATTTATTAAGACTTGTAAATCTTAAGGGCTTATTTTGGTAGGTATAAGTGGGGACACCCATTAGTGTGCCATCTACCTTGCATTTGCCAAGGAGGCAGCTGCATTATATGCCCATTTAGCACTTATCAAATAGAGCACTTTTATGTGGCATCCATTTTTACACCCATGTGTGTCTACATCTACAAGCTACCCTATACATGGGAAACACAATTTATGGCATGTTGCATTGCATGGCATCTGGCCATGGTGGGGTATCATGGTGCTTGAAACCTGTTTTTGCACTTGCATCTCTGCCCCCTGTTGGGAATAAACCCAATAGTCTCAATATCCTCTATATTTAAAACGTGTTGATCAAGATTATTTTCTATTATGTTCTGTAAAATTACAGAAAGATAAAGATCAGATTTTGTACTGTATTTCAGGTAGAAGATACAAATTCACCTGGGAGTTTGTTTAGTTTGAGGAACAAAGACAGGCCTGGCATATCTCTTTAGAAACTAAATTGTTTTTGAAGTTCAAACGAGAATTTATTGGTTCCTTGCTTGCTATGATAGAATCCTGACAGAACAGCAAAATAAATTGGTCCGGAGAGAGACTAATGGCAGTGATCCTATACAGTGCTTACTGTTGCAAACCTTATTTAAAAGGCATTCAGTCAACCGACATTCTAGTCAGGTTATGAAACTGCAAAATGAACACTTGGCTGGTGTGACATGCTTAGGTACGAGACACAATTTCATTTTACGTGTCTCTGTCTGTCTCTCCTCTTTCTCATGGAGTTGCATAGTAATATGGGCAAAGGTTTGTTCTAGCTTAGTAACCCATAACAACAATCACATTTTTCTTTTTAGATCAGAAAAAGGTAACTTTTAATACATTGCAGACTGAAGTAATCTCCCATCTCTGTAGGAACTTTTCCCCCCATATTCAATTCTTGAGGCCCTCATTTCATCTTTCCATCTGTCACTTAAAGGAAAACTATACCCTCCAAACAATGTAGGGCTCTATAAAAAGATATTGCATAAAGCAGCTCATATGTAAAACTCTGCTTCATGTAAACAAACCATTTTCATAATCATATACTTTTCTAGTAGTATGTGCCATTGGGTAATCATAAATAGAAAATTGCCATTTTAAAAAATAAGGGATCGTACGATTCACTGTGCACACAAACATAACAAACAAACTATACTTCTTACGTCACATGAGCCAATTAACAGACAGAGTTATGTCTCTTGCTTCAACACTTCTTCCTGTTACAGTTAGAGTTGTAGTATTTCTGGTCAGGTGATCTCTGAGGCAGCACACAGACCATCACGAAATGGGGGTTCAAGGCAAGAGATGGTCACTAGAGGTCTCCAATATGCGCCTTTATAGTATTTACTGATTCTGCTCCCAATTTGATTTCTATAGTCTATTAAGAGATGTAAAAGGGCAATATTTACTTAAATATATATTCCAGTTTGGTAAGATTCTTTAATATGCCACTTAATATGATATAAACTATCAGTTTCTCAAGTGTTCATTTTGGGGGTATAGTTTTCCTTTAAACAGTAATATGGCTGTCATGGCTGCCAGCCCTGAATTTGTGGAAAGGCCACCAAGACCCGGCCTAGGGCGGCAGGATTTTAGGGGGAGGCATGCTGCCCAATCACACCCACATTGGTTTGAAAACACTGGGGATGCTCTACAATCATTTTTTTAATTTCCCGTGTGCCAATCCCCATTGCTCCGGTCCCAAAGATGAAATTTTGCACGAATAAAGGGGAGGGGACAGGGGTGACGTATAGCAGTGGGCCAGGGTGGCTCACTATGTAAATCCAGCCCTGATGGCTGCCACTAGATTTTATGCCATGATTTTACAGAACACTGCTGTATATACACCATGGGGCCTATTTACACTGTACTAACATTCAGATTTCATTTTCTTTTTCAAAAACTGTATTTTTTCTCTTTTTTTATTTCTCTAAAGCACTAAAAGTTTAAGAATTAAGTGTAAAAACCACAAAAAAATGAATACAAAAAGTAAAGCAATCGAGGTCACATAGAATTAATAAGAGCTGTACTGATGTTTTTTTAACCATTCAGATGTTTTTCCGCTTGTAATTGTCTGAAAAACTCGAATTTTTAGAGGTTTTAAAGATATTTTTATTTTTTTTAGCACTTTTTCCCTTTTGTACTTATTTATATTTGGATCTTTTAATAGCGTTCATGACATGAGAGAAATAGAGTTTAATCGTGGTTTCAAAAAGCTCTAATACCACTTAAATTTGACCTTTAATAAATGGGCCTCCATGTGTCTTTCCGTAGTGGTCTACTATGGGAAAATAGCTTTATGGGGCACAAGGGCTCATTTACTAAGGAGTGGAAAGTTGCAATAAGTGCAAAACAAAGGCATAAAATGACATGTTATAATCCCACCATGCACTTTGCCACCTTCAAGTTGCTCCTGGTGCTCTTAGGTGCAACTCCATGCTCTCCCAGAATGGTGCTCAAAGAATTGCATCTCTTTTTATGAATAGTGATGGGCGAAAAATTCGCGAAACTGCGCCGGCGTCTAGTTTTTGATGCCGGCGCCCGTTTTTGATGCCGGCGCTCGTTTTTTGACGCCGGCGTCCGTTTTTTTAGACGGTGAATTTTCGTGGCTGTTTCGCGAATTTATTCGCTGACGGCGAATCGCTCAAATTTGCCGCGAATTCGCGCCTGGCGAATACATTCGCCCATCACTATTTATGAAGAGAGTGGAACCATGACCAGGCAACGCAGAGTGTGGAAGTAATAAGGAACAAAATATAGCATTATTAAAACACAATTGAATGGAATTATTTTAAAAAAGATCTTAAGAGGAATTCTCATGCAAAATACACCTTTTTAGCCAATCCTTGGTAATATAAAGGGCATAATGTACACATGACTCTCAGAACTAATTATATTTAAGAAGATGATTTTACTTTATGACGCAACGTAAAATAGTTCATTAACTTCTTCTGACAAGGGTGAGAGCCTACATCAGGCCATGTATCTCTTTTAAATTACAAAAAAAAGTTGTTTACACTGTTGATCCGTGCTAACTCAACATTATAAAATGTAAAACTGCTAAGCTAAGCGTAAGTATGGAATAACCTTGTTTAAATGCTGCAAGGCAAATGTATTGACCCATAAAGTGCATCAAAATCAAGAAAATGTTTAGTTATTTCTTCATAGAATATGAATTTCTTCATTGCTGATAACTGCTTCTGTGCTGCTTAGATAACGTTATGAAGCTATTTGTATTTTCTTAGTCAAATTCTAATATGTAGATCTCTTCTCCCATTTAGCAGCAGCCCCTGTCTGATTCAAGGTCTCATATAAAGCTATGAGAAATATTTTGGCCAGTGAGATGGTTCCTCAGAGCCTTAGTTTAAAAGCCTGTTGTATTTGCGACCCAGAATGCAGAGAAATGTGTAAGAGTTGTGTTATTAATCTTCAAGTAGCACCTACATGAAACTTACAGACATTTTTCCTCAAATGTAAATGCCAGATAAAAAGTTGGGAATTGCTGAACATTAGTAGAGATGAGCCACTCAAAAAACCCTCTTCGTCATGGGTCAGGAAAAACTCAATCTGCACCTAACTCGCAAAACCTTAACCCAACCCTAAGCCTCAAAACATTGCTATTGTAGGACCCGTACCCAACCCGTAACCATGTCACCTTGCTCTGTACACTACTTCTATGCACTCCTCTGGTTCTTAAAGACAGAATCTTTGGGAGCTATGGAGGAGTGTACTTGACCCAGTCTGACCTGACCCAACCCTACCCTACCCTGCAAAGGTTGGCCAAATTTCAACTTGCCCAACCAGTGGTCAACACGAGGGTCACCTCAAGTTTCGGGTCAACACGTACGTGACAACTCTGTGCCTTCTATTTAATCCTCTCCTCCAATTATCCTCTAACATCACTGCAAATGTACAGAATATTCTGATTAGGGTTCACTGACATGCACATGGAGCCTTGGATATACATTGAATATGTACAGTGACATTGACACCAGAGTACTGACCAACCATGAATGATCAGGTGATATTTGGCTCAGAAGCAGAATGACGGGACTAGAAAGCCTTTTCTTTGCCCTTATTGCTTTGCTACAATGTACCACTAATAGAGCAGTCTTTGTCCTGAAATTGTTGTGGACCCTATTTACCGTCAAAATCACAACAACATTAAAATTAGCTATGATTTAGCTATGATTTCTGAACAGGCTTACTTGGCTGGGCACTTAAGATTTCTGGAATTTAGAAAAAATACAAACTTAGTGCCTTTTATTACCTATGGGGGTAAATATATATTTTCAGCCTATGCACAAACAAGTCACTTGCTATAGTGATGCCATAAAACCTTGATACCAACATTTTCTTATCATAAATTGCATTTAATTGCTTACCTATTTGTAATCTGGCTCATTAAACACCTAAGGGTAGAACTGCACAGATGTTTTAGGCGCGATCCGACGCGCTGCGACAAAACGCCGGCGTAAAATTGGATGCGATGGAAATAAGGTAAGTAATAGCATTGTCGGATGGTGTTGCAGTGTTGATCCGGCGCGACACGACCGGATCAACGCTGCGACTTCATGCGACATTTCAATCTCTTACCTTATTTCCGTCGCATCCGATTTGACGCCTGCGTTTTGTCGCAGTGCATTGGATCGCGGCGAAAACGTCCGTGTAGTTCTACCCTTAGGTAATCTCCCCGAATCTACCCGTGTGGACAGACCCTAACAGTCACTCTTGCTTTCAGTAAACACAAGCTAAATACCCACCTCCCTTTTGTGGAATTTAGTCCCAGTGGATTAAATTGATTGAGATATAAGTACCAGACTGACATTCATATTTCTGGAGAAAATAATTCAACCTCTAATTAATTAGGAGTACATATAGAATAATATTAATATGATGATACAACATGTAAATCTTCAAAAAAAAACAACCTTTGCAAAAGCTAGAGCTAAATATTTGGGTGTTCATTTAGAAAACGTAACTTTGGAATATAATATACTACAGGGGGCTAAAAGCTTAGTACAATTTTATATCAACAATACAAAAGTGAATAGAACACTGTAATTAATAAATCAGCTAATTTAAGAACAGTATTAAGTGAAGACTGTCATTGAGAGATCCTGACATGACTGCCATTCTTGGAGCATATCAATCTTTAATAGAGAGCCTTGGAAGGCTATAATTTGGTTTGTGAACTAAAATTAGAACACCTGGAATCCACCTGAATGCAAAAAAAACTCATTAGTGGCCAGCTAATGCTTTTCATGCTGGCCTGTTGTAATAGGTTCAGTTTTCATGGTAGCAACATTAATGTTATTTTACCGGTCTTGGCATTCATTGACCCTTAAAACTAAAATAAGTCTTTATTTTCTGTCTTGATAGATGTTCGTAGAAGGACCATTTTTGAGTATCACAGAGTGGAGCTGGAAATGACCAAAATTACCAGCGTCTCTGCTGTTGAAATGCTGCCACTGCCAAGTAAGTAACACATTGTCTGAATAGTTCTATAGTTCTACTCTTTATATTTGTTATAAAAAAGAAAGTAAGATGATACTGCAAAGTTATGACTGTCAAAAACATAATGTGTAATCTGTAAAAATTAGGGACGTGGCTACTTTGCACATGAGATAATCATATACTTAGGTTTGTTGTTTATCAAAGGTCGCGTTTGTGAGGTTTTTGTACCTCTGATAAACTTACAATTCAAATGTTTGCTTTTTTATGAAAAAACAGAATGTAAAAAACTCGATTGTATGCAATCTGGGAAAAAATCTTGAATACCTTGAGTTTATAGGCTAAAAAACTCAAATACCTCGAATTTATTGAGTTTTTGAGTGCACTATGAGCTATCTCCCATAATCCTGTATCCCCTCACTTGCCAAAAAGTCATCCAACCCCTTCTTAAAGCTATCTAATGTATCAGCCTCTACAACTGATTCAGGGAGAGAATTCCACATATTCACAGCTCTCGCTGTAAAAAACCCCTTCCAAATATTTAGGCGGAATCTCTTTTCTTCTAATCGGAATCGGTGCCCTCTTCTCAGAAGGACCTACGGGTAAATAAAGCATTAGAGACTTTATTGTATGACCCCCTTATATATTAATACATAGTTATCATATCCCCCCTTAAAGGAGAAACAAACCCTTAATAAAAAAAAACCCTACCCCTTCCCCTACATAGACTCCCCTCCCTCCTCCACCCCAGCCTAGCTGCCCCCTCAGGCAAATGCGCCCTAACTCTTTACTTACCCCTCAGTGCAGAGTCTGTCCAGCGGAGTTCATGACAAGCATCTTCTTTTCTTCAATAATAAGTGGCACATGCGCAGTTGGAGCAATTTTCTGTTTTGCATGCACCGAAACTCATGAAAATTGCCAAAGCTAACTTTAGAAGATAACAGAATCAGCTGAAAATGGCTGCCATGAACTTCACTGGACAGAATCTGCACAGAGGGATAAATAAATAGTATGGGGCATTTGCCCATGGGGGCAGCTCGGCTGGGGGGAGGAGGGAGGGGGTCTTTGTAGGGTAGGGGGGTAGGGTTTTTTTTTTACTAAGGGTTTGTTTCTCCTTTAAGCTCCTCTTCTCCAGCGTGAACATCCCCAATTTGGCCAGTTTTTCCTCATAGCTAAGATTTTCCATACCTTTTACCAGCTTAGTTGCCCTTCTCTGTACCCTCACTAATACAATAATGTCCTGTTTGTGCGCTGAAAAACAAAACTTATTCTAGATGGGGCCTTACCAGTGTTCTGTACTGTGGCAGAATAACCCCCTCCTTCCACGAATCGATGCCCCTTTTTTGATATTGCCAAATATAATTTATATTGTCATGACCCTATAAAAAAAGTATTTTCTGAACCATATATAACTTTTTAATAAGCTTTATACTCAAAATACTTACTAGACTAGAGATAACTATGCAAGTCAACTTTAAGTTGAATATTAGCTAGCAAGACATGGCCAATATTGATTTAATTCGTGCAAATGTACATTTATTGAACCTGAATTTTATTCAAGTTATCAAGGTTTTATTTTACAAACCATTTTACAAAATGACTGCATATTGCACATGCCATGGAATGAAATAATTAGGACAGATTGCACATTATTGAAATTATTGAGCCACTACTGTTAAATGAAAAACTTTGTAGGAATTTGGCAGTTTATCATGCATTATATAGACTGTAAACTACTTTACGATATGAGTTTCAGATGTTCTGTTTATTTTGAAAAGAACTGTAGTAAAACTATGCATTAGAGTCTATCAATTCCTTATGTGAAACTAAATTAACTTGACAGTATTTTGTAAATAATGTTGTGAATATAAACCTAAATAAACCTTTAAATAAAGGACATATGACTATTTGAGGACTGGAAATATAATAAAGTATAATAATGATCCATGAAAACATTGTGTTTAATTTAAAAATGATTTCATAACAATGCCAATATGAACATTCTGTTAGATATAGCAAATAAATGGTTGAAACGTATTTATGTATAGTACAGTTATAAATATTCAGCTAAACTAGTTTATTTTACCAAATTTGCCTTAAAAATTAGTTACAGTGTACTTCTATGTTTATTAAAGTTATGAAATACCTTTTTTTTTTTAAAAAACTAACTTTTGAAAGCAAATATACCTTGGAGTTCTTAAAGGGATACTGTCATGGGAAAAAAAAAAAATTTCAAAATAAATGTTAATATTGCTGCTGCAGCAGAATTCTGCACTGAAATCCATTTCTCAAAAGAGCAAACAGATTTTTTTATATTGAATTTTGAAATCTGACATGGGGCTAGACATATTGTCAATTTCTCAGCTGCCCCAAGTCATGTGACTTGTGCTCTGATAAACTTCAATCACTCTTTACTGCTGTACTGCAAGTTAGAGTGATATCACCCCCCTCCCTTTTTCCCCCCAGCAGCCAAACAAAAGAACAATGGGAAGGTTACCAGATAACACCTCTCTAATACAAGATAACAGCTGCCTGGTAGATCTAAGAACAACACTGAATAGAAAAACCCATGTCCCACCGAGACTCCTTCAGTTACATTGAGAAGGAAAAACAGCAGCCTGCCAGAAAGCATTTCTCTCCTGAGAAACTTGCAGGCACAAGTCACATGACCAGGGGCAGCTGGGAAATTGACAATATGTCTAGCCCCATGTCAGATTTCAAAATTGAATATAAAAAAATCTGTTTGCTCTTTTGAGAAATGGATTTCAGTGCAGAATTCTGCTGGAGTAGCACTATTAACTGATGCGTTTTGAAAAAAAACATGTTTTCCGATGACAGGATCCCTTTAATATCTTTTTTTTCAAACATGAAAGTCGAGTTCACCCTACTGTTATACAAATGAGAATGTATTATAGAAATTATAAAAAGCAAAATGTCCTGAATTATGATTGTAATTGTTGTTTACAAATGCATATTATTATTATATTTGATATTTTGAGCTATGACATCGCTTATTATTGTGCTCTATAACCCCAGGATTGAACTGACCTGCCTAGCACTAAAGAGTCAAGCCAAGAACATTCTGCAGGATAAGATGCACAAGTTTATTTATCTTTGTAAGTTACTAACTAGTATATTTTATCCTCAGCCTGTCTCCAGTTTAACAGCTGTAGTTCTTGTGTCTCGTCCATGATTGGCTTCAATTGCAGCTGGTGCAATATTCTCCAAAGGTACTGCAAAAATATCTTTTCATCTGTGTAGTTATGTTTTCCTATATGGCATATAAAATGATTAAATATACATATGTGCCTTGGCAGTGCTTCTCTAAAAATGCATGCACAAAAGTATATTCAGTTTTTCCAGATTACGTTTTTGAAGAGAAGGCATTTTTCTGTCATTTCTCCACTGTT
Source organism: Xenopus laevis (assembly GCF_017654675.1). Lineage (NCBI taxonomy): Eukaryota > Metazoa > Chordata > Amphibia > Anura > Pipidae > Xenopus > Xenopus laevis. Next base: position 27,058,245 of record NC_054381.1, on the reverse strand, counting down.
TAAAATCTTAAAAAAAGTTCCAAGGATGATACAGACAACTGTATTTGACATGAACTTGGTTGATTGAGAACTGAAAGGACACTGCCTGTCTGACTCTATGCAACTAAACATAAATTATGTCCATATGGAGGTTTGTCTGACTTAGGAGAACCATTTTCCTATCTCCACTCAACGCCTCCAAAATGATTTTCCCATTTGAAATGAAAGAATTTCAGGACTTTCAGCCCTTGTACAAAAAAAAAAATGGTATTTGCTACCCACTTTTAATTTTAAGTAAAGTAGGCAATGAATTACCTCCTGTCAACCTTCTTCAAGAGGGATTTTGTTTTGTTGCCAGTGACCTTGGCTTCCCCCACCTCCTTGATTATGTATTATAATGCAGGCTGAGACTATACCTCCCACCTACTTCAGCAGCATATTGCATACCTCCCAACTGTCCTGTTTCCAGCGGGACAGCTCATCCCGCTGTCCCGCATTTGTACTAAAGAGTCCCCATTTTCTCTGCACTGAACAGCCAGAAAAAGATACAAAGTTTCTAACTTAATTGGCTTTTGGCATAGAGCCCAGACTAGCCACCAAGTGCAAATAAGATGCTTTGAAACTATTTTGAGATAAGTAAATAAGTAATTGTAACAATTTTGATAAGGAGGTCCCTTGAATAAAGTTAGACTCACAAGGGCATAACTGTAATAACTGAAATAAACCAAAGAAATATGTTCAGACTTTCATAATCTGTCAAATTTAGTAAAATGAACATGGTAATTAGGGGTTGTGGCCACAAAAATGGGTGTGGTCAAAAAGATTGGGAGGTATGATACTGGTTTGCTCATCATAATGGTATATTGTTCAGAATACTGCATTAAACAACATGCCATGGGCTCAAAATGTAGTGAAGCTGTAAAAGATAGGGAAATAAACAGAACGATAGATGATAGGTAGACAGATAGATAGATAGATAGATAGATAGATAGATAGATAGATAGATAGATAGATAGATAGATAGATAGATAGATAGATAGTGGGAGTGATTGAGAAGTATTTTAACTTTAAACTTGTTTCCTCTATTTGAAGTTCACTGCAGTGCTAACTGTATGACATAATTTACATATTACACAGTTCCTGATGGCAATTTTTTGTTGAGAAGCACAACCTTTGCTGCAGACATTCTTGCTCTCTTACTATCCATGTACTGGATAGGACTATAGCTAAAATGTACTGCCATTTAAGACTATGAAGATTTTCATTCATCCAGGTCATGGTATATCTAATATAAGTAATTCTAAAACAACTGGATTTGCTCAGCAAGTCCATTTGTTTTAGAATTGTACTAATATTAGATATACTGGCATTTAAGTAATTCATTTTTTAAGAAAATGACTTCACAGGAGATTGTGTTGGTCTTTAAATAGCAAAATATAACCTAGTTTTGAAGTGTTTCATAACTCTGCCTACTAATAACTGAAAATTGCTGAAAACTATTTTTCTATTTTTGATTGTGTCTCCTACATATTAGCACCTTATTTCTCATGGGGGCCCGTGTTTACAACATACTTCATTGCCTTGTAATGTCTCTTGGGCAAAATAATGAAAGATTTCTTATAAAGAAATGTCACTTTCACTGACATTGCCATTCATTTCCCCAATAATTTTAATACTTAAAATATGTGCCCTCATTCCTACCCAACAGACTTTATGAAATATTTAAGTTTTTGTTTTGATTATACTTTTTGTTAATTAACTTTTGTTTACCTCCATCATCCTGTTATGGATTTCTATGAATATTCATGTTTACTGTACTGAATTTTCATCAATAAAATAAAAAAAAAAAAAAAAAAGACAGACTTCATGAGGTAAGCTATATATTTGTGTGCACCTATCTGGTTGTGTCCACCATACTTTTCATGTGGTGGGTGCTCTTGTGTAAAATAAAAAGATATCCACTGTTTTTATAACCCTATAACAATTTAGTCTTTTGATGGCTCTACCATGCTTTACCTCATTAGCCTAACCTACTGTCTATAAAAAGTGATCTCTGCTGGCTACATGAAAATGGAACATGGCAGATGAGCACCTTTTTAGAAATAGGTGAAGCTTTGTTTAAATATAGAGAGTGACAGCCCACAATGATGTTTCGGCCCCCACTGCACCCGGATTTAACTAATAAATTCCGGATTTGAGTGCGGCTAAAAGTTTTAAAAATTAATGGTGAGCACAACTTTCCCTTGTTTGTTATAGTTATACAGGAGCAGTGACCAGCTCCATGTTGTAGCTCCCACCCCTCCCAACTATAGTCAGGTGATCCCACTGGTGTTTAATAAAAGGGCAGCCAAGTTTGGGAGTTTTAACCTTAAAAGCAACAAGTAAGTTGCAGGTAAAACTTAGTCCCTGTGTAAAATGTATTATGAAGCAATAGAATTCTTAATGAAGCAGATGAAAATTGAGCATAGGACTGGCCAGATATGGGATGACTGTGACGTAGTTGGCCGTCTTAAATATATTGCAATATATGGACAAACAATCCCTGTTTTGTTTAAAGGGTAAGGCATTTTTCAGTAGCAGTATGCACAAAATGTCTCTGTCTTAAATATATTGATAATGGGTTGAGTGCAGAGGACTTTGTATTTGTGGTATTGTTATTGTGTGTATATATATATATATATATATATATATATATATAAACCAAGGACCCATAGTAGTTCACATAGATAATATAAGGTTTTTTTATTTGGAGCAAATATGGCTCATCAGAGACAGATATTACAAACGTATTACAATAGTGTCACTGTTTGTATTGAAATTCATCCATTCACCAGCATTTCCACTGCACCTTCACATTTTAATCACCACAGTCATTAACTTTCATTCTCTTACTTTTAGCCTTAAATTGCTTTCCTTAACTTTTAGTCCATCTAAGGAATTGTCATATCCATTCACTTGTTAATAAAAGGCCCTAATTCCCTCTCAACACACTCCTTGTCATTACTGTGGTTGTATACTGTAGGCGCTCTCTTTTGAGACTGACCGTAGGCTGTATTTATTTTAATAAATTTCTCCGCCTAATGGTTGACCAGACATTATTACTTCTGGGAACTGCTATAGATTTATTCTCTTATTTAGAACATAATTCAAAGAATTTTATTGCAGGTATTCCAGATATCAAAAGATCATTTGTGTCTTATCAGAGTTTATGGAGCGGAAAATTATACCTCTCCACCATCTTCACATCAATCTCAAGTGCCATTCTGTTATTATAACAAGATGCATGGTGTGCCCACACTGCCTACACTAAGACTGTGAAGAAATGTTCCTATAAAAGTGATAATAACATGTTTCTATAATTGATATCACAGTGCGACGCACACCTCCTCACTCTCCTACTAGGCCTGAATTGCTTGAGCACATAGAGCAGGTTATGTCATTCACATTGGGCAGTGAGAGCCTTCCATAAACTGGAGTTCATTTCACATTTGTATCTTTGCCTTCGAAATTGTCACACTTCCCTTAGCCCTGGAAGGAACTAGCATATTTTACATTTGACAGGGAGCTGCTTCAAAAAGGTGTCAATAATCCAAATTTTAAAAAAAAAATTTCTTATATCTCTGTAATAATAAAACTGTGCTGTGAGTATTTTCTGCCTACTGTATACTTTGCCTATGGCTTCACCCATAGAGCCCAGAAGAGGGATTAGAACAAATGGATGACATATTATCTTTTTTTTCTGAGGAGAGGCATGTGGAAAGACAATGGTTAAGTTAGGGAATATGGGGTAAATTTATCAAAGAGTGAAGTTCCGCCACTAGAGTGAAATTCCACAGCTCTCCATTCATTTCTATGGGATTTTGAAAGGCGTATTTATCAATGGGTGAAAGTGAAAGTTCACCCTTTGATAAATACACCTATAAAAATCCCATACAAATGAATGGAGAGTGGCGGAATTTCACTCTAGTGGCGGAACTTCACTATTAACTTCACTCTTTGATAAATATATCCCTAACATATGTGTGTTTGGGAGAAGGAGGACTGAGAAGCAACTGCCACAATGGGATCTAAATAGTGATTGGCGAATCTGTGCCATTTTGCTGAAAAATGTGCGAATTTAGCTTAAAATTCACGAAACGGCGAAACGCATTGAAGTCAAAATAATTTTGATGTATGGCAATTTTGACGTGAGCGCCAATTTTTATACGCGTGACTAATTGATCCAAATGAAGTTAATAAGGGTCCGAAATAATTTTGACATGCGACCATTTTCATTCGCGCGCCAATTTGTTTTTGATGCAGCGGATTTTTTGATGCGGCAGAGTTTTCGCTGGCGAATTGTCGCCGCAGTTTCGGGAATTAATTTGTGTCTGGCAAATTTATTATTTATAGTTCTAAAGCCCATGGTGATTTTAAACTGCCCTAAGAAAAGTAACTATGTTCACTGAAGTATTCATCGATCGGGAGTTCACATCTGATTTCTGCCTCAATTAAGCCAAAGGGACTTTCTCCATTTCGCAGGCAATCACATACAAAAAATTCCTATATCAAAAGATATTTGTCCCAAGGTCTTTTACTTCAGTAAAAAGAATTTTTTATTAAAATTCAGATACATACTGACCCCACATGGCCCACCTTACGTGTTTCGCACCCTCCGGCGCTTAGTCACACCTACGACTAAGCGCCAGAGGGTGCGAAACGCGTAAGGTGGGCCATGTGGGGTCAGTATGTATCTGAATTTTAATGTGAATTTAAATAAAAAATTCTTTTTACTGAAGTAAAAGATCTTGGGACAGATATCTTTTGATATAGGAACTTTTTGCATGTTCACTGAAGACCAACATTCCTCCCATTAATGCCCTTTGGACTCTTATGGAACCCACAGCCCACTGGATTTGTGTAACCTGGAGGAACAATAATATCAAGTGACATAGCAGCACATGGGCTATCTGTGGGATGCTCTAGGTAAAGTCTGTCAGTGGATGGTACTAATTGTTATGAACATATACTTAAAATGATCAACATCTTGTAGTAATTGCTAAATTACTAGACTATTCAATCCCCCCTGCCTGATAGCTATATACCATCTATGGTCTATGGGTCAAGAAGGCCCGTTATGCCACTTTTAAAAGGAAGGCTGTATACCACCCCAATGTGTTGGATTATATCCGGCTTCCTCAGGGAAGCAAAGCTTATATGGCAAGAATTTTGTTTGACAAACTGGTGTACACTCACAGCAGTACAAACTTTCAAAATCACAAGACATATTTTGCAGTATGGTCCATAGTCTAGATCATGTTATTAACATGGTGTACACAAGCAATGTTCCTTATGTCTTAATGTTAAAATTTCAAACATGAATTATTTCTTGTCCAAACACAAAGATGGGCAATTAAAATCAACATTTAGCTATTAATCTGATGAATATAATCAGCGATAGCCTCTAAGAAAAGGGGCAAATATTAAGAGCACTTGATGCAGCATGCAAAGAACGGAAAAGCGAGAATTATGACATTAACGTTATAATTTACTTGTAAGATAATCAATGATTAGCTCTCGGCAGAGGCCATTTCTGTGAATAAGGATCACTGTCAAGTTAAGTCAAGTTTTATTGTAGATTATATCATGTAGTTGCCAAGGTAACAGCAAAATCCTGATTATTCTTTCAGTGGGAAAGAATTAAAAAAGCTAATATTAAATAAATTGCGTATGGTGTGTTATTTAGTTCCCCAATGAAACAATGGAATATTAAAGATTATAAATGTTTACAGAAGATATGAATATTATATTATTACTTTACTTGCATGGTCTATGCTTGCTGTGCCTTTTTTCCCTGAAGTTGCTGTGAATTGTAAATTAATGAGCATTTCTAATAACAAATTTAATTCTGAAGTTTTGCCCAGTTAGAAAATAATAATTTTAAGGCAACATACTGACAATTGCAGGCAAATACCTCAAACGATTCCGTTCAATAATAAACTGTAGCGTGTTATGTTTGTATTGAAGCATTTATGGTTCAGGCTTACCTCTTAACACCAAGGGGTACCCAGGATGAAATTGTCTGTAAACATTAGTATCTTTTCCTCAGTCTGTATGAGGAAAATATTTTTTCTGTACCTCCCACAAGGAGTCAGTGCCCCAAAGCGAGTACAGGATTAATCATACATTTAGGAATGGCTGAAGATCCCATAAAAAAGGAACTTCCAGTACAAAATTTGAAAGCAAACACCATGGTCAGATTTCAGGATGAGGTTGGGGAGGTTGGGGAAGGCAGCAGACAGCAGTGAGTGAGTGAGGAACAGGCCGCAAGGTAAGGAATTGGTGAGAAATATTAGAAGTCAGGATCCGGCCAAGATTGATAATTATGAATGGACAGAATGTCCTACTGTCATGAAGCTCCTGGAACAAGACTTTAAGGGGCCGATTCATTAACTTCGAGTGAAGGATTCGAAGTTAAAAAACTTCGAATTTCAAAGTTTTTTTTGGGCTACTTCGACCATCGAATGGGCTACCTCGACCTTCGACTACGACTTTGAATCGAAGGATTCGAACTAAAAATCATTCGACTATTCGACCATTCGATAGTCGAAGTACTGTCTCTTTAAAAAATACTTTGACCCCCTAGTTCGCCATCTAAAAGCTGCCGAAGTCAATGTTAACCTATGGTGAAGGTCCCCATAGGCTTGGCTAACTTTTTTTGATCGAAGAATATTCCTTCGATCGTTGGATTTAAATCGAAGGAATTAATCGTTCGATCGAAGGAATTATCCTTCGATCGTTCGATCGAACTATCTGCGCTAAATCCTTCGACTTCGATATTCGAAGTCGAAGGATTTCAATTCCTAGTCGAATATCGAGGGTTAATTAACCCTCGATATTCGACCCTTAGTGAATCAGCCCCAAAATGTCTATAGACAAGACAGCTATGGGAACACATCTTTTGCCAAACAGCTAAATATTCCAAATCACTGTAACACCAAGAAACTGAGATCAAGCTCATGTACAGATGGACCCCTGGAAAAATGAATGCGGCCTACTGCAATTCATCACAATATTGCGCAGTTTCGGCAAAAAAAAAAATTGTTGCACGTCACAATTGGCGGGCACATAAAAATTGTCAGCCATCAAAATAATTTGTATGCCCATCAACTTTGATGCGTTTCATGAATTTTTCGCTGTTTCGAGAATTTTTTTCACAAATTCACTAGTTTATACCACATCAAAAGTGATGTAACCAGTTCAAGTCAATGGATTAATTTCACCAACAAAGAAATTCTGCAATAAAAATGTTCAGGCAATGTCTTTTCACATCTTTTTTCAAGCCAAAACCTCTTTTTATGTCTGGTTTTAAGCCTGTTGCAGTTTTTAACTATACATTATTTTATCTCTATATCGGTTCAGTAGGTTGGATTTGATCCCAACCAAAAACATCCATAGTTATACTGTACCACTGTTTGCACTTTTATACAAGCTATAGAAGGTACTAAAATTTACATACTAGGAACCCTGTTACAAAGGATGAAAGCAGTTTTTCAGACTGACCATATGTATAAAGAATAGTAAATTGCGTGAAGAATTATATTGAGCCACTGAGACGGCAAGTTAGACCGAAAACCATGAGAATTAATGTGCATTCAGGTGTGACTTATACATAGAGCACTTTGTTTCACCAGAGGAAAGAAATGCTATTTGTCAGGATGCAGGGCTTCATGTTTGGGGCTTAGAAGTCAGAAGGCACGACTAATCAACTTTGTCACATAATACAGAGCATGCAGTAGTACCTATTGTAACAACAAAGGCTTTAACCTCTATATAGTCAGATTATAATCAAAAAAGTCTTGATTCATTTATAATCGAACTTCTATGATATATAGACAGAAGTAAGTTTTACTTTTCTTGATTTACCATTCCTTTTTTTTTTCTGCCATTACTGTGTGATATGCATAAACGCACAGCTTGTTCTCTCTTACTGTACAAGTCTGTTCTAAAATTAGAACTGGTTATTTTTTTTTCTCTTTGTGCAATTGTGTTTGAGTTTATAGCAAATTTTTCCAGATCAAATTGTAAAAGCATATTAGGCAAGGGTACATTGGCATGATGATTTAATATTTCTGCCGAGTAATATAAAATACATTAACATTGTCAGCTCAACAATTCAGAAAGTGATCTAGAGCTCCAAAAGGAATTCTAAACACTCACATTTAGCTACACATGTCAATTCGGATACAGTATCACTAAAATATAGATTAAATAGCTTCTACATGCAAAATTGAAGCTGTGACCAAAAACACATCTCATTTATTATTGCAAATATCCAGTTTATATGGACCTTGTAGCAGAAGAAACACAATTTTAAAAGCTCGTGGACTGAGTACCAAAGGGGAGCATTTTATTCCCCTTAATTTTTAAACAGAAAGATATGTTCTATGTAAGTTTTTTGATGTATAGATGGGAGGTATATATATTGGGGCATATTATGATAACATATTATAATACACAAAAGCCATGAATATCTTGTAAATGATGTCCTTATAAACGGTGAGTTCTGATGTCATCAGTTATAAACGGTGAGTTCTGATGTCATCAGTTATAAACGGTGAGTTCTGATGTCATTTGTGTCACATGACTCACTGAAACTTGTGTATTATAATAAATAAAGTACCCCCAGGTGCAAAATATGAGGATATTAGAAGTTACCTCGGAGTTCCATGACCTTTATAAAAAGGCCTTCGGCCTCGTGTTTTTATATGGTCATGAAACTCCTTGGTAACTTATAATATCCTTATATTTTACAAGAGGGGGTACTTTATTAACTATATAATACACAAAAGCCATGAATATCCTGTAAATTATATCCTTATAAACGGTGAGTAGTGATGTCATCAGTTATAAACGGTGAGTAGTGATGTCATTTCTGTCACATGACTCACTAAAATTTGTGTATTATAATTAATAAAGTACCCCCAGTTGTAAAATATGAGGATATTAGAAGTTACCTCGGAGTTCCATGACCTGTATAAAAACCCTCGGCCTTCGGCCTCGTGTTTTTATATGGTCATGAAACTCCTCGGTAACTTCTTATATCCTTATATTTTACAAGAGGGGGTACTTTATTCACTATATGTAATACATTAAGAACATTATTTCTGTAAAGCAAAAAGTGTTATATGTTCTATTACAGGCTGATCATTTTACATACTTTACGGGGCCCATTTACTTAGCTCGAGTGAAGGAATAGAATAAAAAAAACTTCGAATTTCGAATTTTTTTTTGGCTACTTTGACCATCGAATTGGCTACTTCGACTACGACTTCGAACGATTCGAACTAAAAATTGTTCGACTATTCGACCATCGAAGTACTGTCTCTTTAAAAAAACTTCGACCCCCTACTTGGCCACCTAAAACCTACCGAGCTGCAATGTTAGCCTATGGGGAAGGCTTTTTTTGTCGTAGAAAAATCGTTCGATCGATGGATTAAAATCCTTCGAATCGTTCAATTCGAAGGATTTAATCGTTCAATTGAACGATTGAACTAATTGCAGTAAATCCTTCAACTTCGATATTCGAAGTCGAAGGATTTACCTTCGGCAGTCGAATATCGAGGGTTAATTAACCCTCGATATTCGACCCTATGTAAATCTGCCCCTACATGTTGCATATTTATCATTTGCAATCCAGCCTTTTAAATCTTCTCTCTTACAAATGCTTATTTTCCTTCATTTATTGGATCACATAATTTATAAGCTTGTTTGATTTTACAGTCTCTATGGGGTAATTATTTAATGTTTTCTAAAGTGTGCATAATCTGTCATTTATCCTGATTTGATTTTCAGTATTTAACATACACCATTAATTAGACTGCCTGCTAAAGCCTCTTAAAACCCTTTATACTATCGTTTCTGAAAAAGGGAAACCACTCATTTGAATCTTCCAGATCCGCTGCACAGTTTGGAAGTCGAGTTAATGAGCTTCTCTGATACGGGAGACAGTTTTGAAAACAGTATAGAAGAAAAAAAAGTTTGCAGCAACGTTAAAGCAATATCCAGTATGAAGGCATATTTTTCAGGCTCTATGGATGTGATTCTATTCACAGATAGCCCTTAATTCATATGACATAAAACTATTCTTTATACCTTTTAATGAATGTGATTAAGTAGAAGGTTAATGACTGATGAAGTAGCAGCTATTCAGCATTAATTGGGGCATTTATCAATGCATGGATTCCTCGTGGGCTCACCGATGAGCAACATGTAAACAATTTGTTGTAATTGTCTCAGCTTTTATTTTTTTACAGCAGTTCAGTTTTCTGATCAACAAAAAGTGCTAGTATGACAGATATTGGACATCAAACTGCTTTCTGTCCTGCTGTTATAAAATACAGATTCCAATCACTTTCAGTAACCAATTACTGACGGAAAAGCTTTAAGTTTTAGTTCACAATAGCAAACGGGTGACACTTTTATTGCAGAAAAACACACTTAGATTTGGGGAGATTAGTCGCCCTGCGAAAATTCTCCTCTTCTTCGGGGTGACTAATCTTCCCGAACTGCCTCCGCCAGCTAGAATGTAAATTGCCGGCGGAATTGCAATTGGTGCGCTTCGTTTTCCAACGTTGCCTCACGAGGAAACTTCAGGCGACTTCAGAAAACGAATCGCTCCAAGTGCCATCCCGCCAGCGATTTAGATTCTAGCGGTAGGCAGTTCAGGGAGATTAGTCGCCCTGAAGAAGAGGAAATTTGTCGTTGGGCGACTAATCTCCCCGAATCTGAGTGTGTGTCTCTGCCCTGAACTAGTCTGTTTCATTGTGGAATCAAAACAGTAATTACCATGCTACAGGTATGGGACCTGTTATCCAAAATGCTCGGGACCTGGCGTTTTCCCCGATAAGGGATTTTTCTATCATTTGGATCTCCATACTATTATTAATATTTAAAGGAGAAGGAAAGCTACGGAGGCATTTTATTGCCAATAGATTAGCTGCAATAGTGCAAGCTAGAATGCTATATTTATTCTGTAGAATGTTTTACCATACCTGAGTAAAAAGCTCTAGAAACTCTCTGTTTGTTTAGGATAGGAGCTGCAGTATTAACATGGTGTGACATCACTTCCTGCCAGAGTCTCTCCCTGCTCTGGGCTCAGATTACAGTAGAGAAGGGAGGGGGGTGGGGAAGAGGAGCAAACTGAGCATGCTCTTGCCCAGGGCAATGAGGTTTAAGCTGAAGGCAGGAAGTCTGATAGAGAAGCCCATGTGTACACAATAGAAGGAAAGAAATGCAGTGTTTCTTTTGACAGAGGACTCAGAGCAGCACTACTTTGGGGGTTTACTGGTATATTTAGATGGACCTTTCTGATAAGGCTTACTTAGTTTTAACCTTTCCTTCTCCTTTAAAGGAATCATTTAGATATTAATTTAACCCACTAGGGTCGTTCTATACCCAGTAAGGATTGATTGGAATCAAGTTATCAAATTATTTGCTTTTGCTTTGCTTTTCATGTATATCAACAATCACTTTTTTATGTGACATTTTATGGTACATTGATTAAAACAAATCAATTTAAAATTGTTCAGAATACTCTTCTAAGAGTTCTTAATTAATTAATATTAATAAAAAGAGATTTAATATTTAATATTTTTTTCTAGTGTTAAAGAAATAATTATAGATGAACCCTGTTTCATCAAAGCACAGCCACTTTGCTTTGCTCATCCATAAAGCAAAACATTCTTTCCAGCTACAGGTATGGGACCCTTTATACATAAGTTTTACACCAGTTTTCCAGGTAGCTCCGAATTATGGAAAGGGCATCTCCCATAGACTCAGTTTTAACCAAATGTTTAAAAATGTTTTTCCTTTTCTTTGTAATAATAAAGCAGTAACTTGATCCTTGATTGTACTTGATTGTACTAAGATATAATTAAGTCTTATTGGAAGCAAAACCAGCCTATTGGGGTTATTTAGGGGCTGATTCATTAAGGGTCGAATATCGAGGGTTAATTAACCCTCGATATTCGACTAGGAATTGAAATCCTTCGACTTCAAATCCTGCGATCGTACGATCAAAGGATTATTCCTTCGATTCGAACGATTCGAAGGATTTTAATCCAACGATCGAAGGATACTCCTTCGATCGTTGGATTAAAATGCTTCGAATCGTTCAAAAAAACTTAGGAAAGCCTATGGGGACCTTCCCCATAGGCTAACATTGACTTCGGTAACTTTTAGCTGCCGAAGTAGGGGGTTGAAGTTTTTTTTTAAAGAGACAGTACTTCGACTATTGAATGGTCGAATAGTCGAACGATTTTTAGTTCAAATCCTTCGATTCGAAGTCGTAGTCGAAGGTCGAAGTAGCCCATTCGATGGTCGAAGTAGCCCAAAAATTACTTCGAAATTCAAAGTTTTTTTACTTCGAATCCTTCACTCGAATTTAGTGAATCGGCCCCTTAATGTTGACGTGACTGTCTAGTAGACTAATGTATGAAAATCCAAAATCATGGAAAGATCCGTTATCCAGAAAACCCTAGGTCCCAAGCATTCTTGATAACAGGTCTCATGCCTGTATTTGTCTTTGAAATAAAGAAGAGGAAGTTTGAACAACAATTTCTATCTGCTATTCCCTCATTTAGGAGAAAACTGAGAAAGCAATTATTGCCTTTAAATAGCTGACACTTTGCTGACTTACATTTACAAAGAAAATGTGTGCATTTGGATATGTAAATTCAGACAGTCTTAATCTTGTCATTTCTCAAAAAGAACTCTACGGTTTTTACATAGAGTAGTAATCATGGCAGGAGATTTTCTTTAATATATAGGTTAGCCATGGGCTCTTTCAGATGTAATGTGTTCCTGCAAGCTTGATATGTTTCACTAAGTAGCAAAAATAATGAGCTTTGAAATCAGGGATAGAGGAAAGAGAGTCCCTGATTACCCGGCAAGTCACCTTACAATTGCAGGACTGATGATTGTGCTGGGCAGATGAGAAAATAAACATGACAAACAAAGACAGTTCTTCAGGCAAGCAGAGCTGGCCAAGCGTTTCCCAAGTGGCTCCAAACCATTGGCAGTTCTATTGAAAGCACAGAGATAAAGCATAACGGGAGCAGGAAGATCAGAACATAAGTACTAATTAATTGACTACACGACTTGAAATATAAGAATCACTCGCTGCTCTCGGCATCTGACCTCATTTTCTTGTTTTTTTTATAGTTTGGTATCTGGAATTAGTTGATAAGAAAAACTGTGTACGATTTAAGCCTTTCTTATGAGGTCACAGACAGTACAATGGAAGGTACCAAACAAAACTTCACAATTTCTTTATGGTTTCCTTGAATATATATAATTGTTACGTTCGATGATATTCTGAGATTCAGGGCAAGTCTACTGTTTTAAAGGGCATGTAAAGTCTAAATAAGACTAAGGCTAGAAATGCTGTATTTTGTATACTAAATATAAACATGAACTTACTGCACCACAAGCCTAATCAAACAAATAATTTGTTTTCTAAGTTGGCTACAGGGGGTCACCATCTTGTAACTTTGTTAAACATCTTTGCAAGACTAAGACTGTGCACATGCTCAGTGTGGTCTGTGCTGCTTAGGGATCGTCATAAACAAAGCTGCTTGAGTTCTGCATGGCTGGGAAGTAAGACAGGGGCTCCCCCTGCTGTTCATAAGTATGATTGTTTCCCTGCTCAGCAGTTAGGGACCGTCTGACAATTCCTATCCACAGCAGTAAATGAAGGGAGAATTTCAATGCTTACAGTCAGGTTTCTTATAAAAACGGTACACATTTTTTAATTAAAGTATATTGGAGATAGGTTTCTTTTTCATTAAAGAAAGTAAAAATGGGATTTTATTTTTTTGCCTTTACATGCCCTTTAAGCTAATGTTGACTTTTTGATATAAATAGTAGTCTTTCTTAAATCTTTACTACTTCAGTGCTATATTAATAGGGCTAGAATGACTTTTTTGTCTACTGGAAACAATAACTGCTTTGCATATATTAGATGTGCCTTGCATGCAGTTTATAAATCAACTGAATTCTTTTCTCACCCTGTAAGCCTATCCACTTATTAGAACAGGACCATATCTTGTCATGCTAGATCCTGCAACTACATTTTCTCAGGCCCTACTCTATTAAAGGAGTACCAAAGCCTTAATTATAAAAAAAACCCTACCCTACATAGTCCACTCGCCCTGCTCCCCCCAGCCTAGGTGTAAATGCCCCTACTTCTTTAGTTACCCCTTGGTGCAGATTCTGTGCAGCAGAGTTTACAGGCACCATCTTCTTCTCTTTGGTAATCTTCGGGAAGAGATTGGCGTATCGGCGCATGCACGGTTGGAGCAATCTTCCGGTGTGCGACAACTGCACAAGTGACGGAAATTGCCGAAGCACCAGAAGAAGACCGTAGAGAAGAAGAACTTTTCTGCACAGAATCTGCACCGAGGAGTAAGGGAGGGGGGTCTATGTAGGGTAGGCGGTAGGGGTTTTTATTTATAATGCTCTTACTGTAGCCCTATAAAAGGCACTTCATATACTTTTAAAGCCATGAATGTAGTTTTCAAGATATGGCAAGAAGAAGCCTATGTGACCTTGTTTTGAGATGATGTTCAGAGCATAATAAAAGACAAAATTACTGTACAGAAATGAATGTTTTAGTAGGCACTCAAGTAGCAAACTGCCAACCAGACTGCAAATGCCTTCCAATCCTATTTTACGATCCAAATATAGAGCTGAGAGCAAGGATCAACCAGGTTTGGGTTCATATTGGTGGTCGAATCAACACGATCCTCATCCATATGGATCATTGTGTGTATTGAAGGTTGACAAAGACACTGTTCCCAACTAATTTACTGTTAATTGATTTCATGCAGTATGTTGCTGTTAAAAGACATACTAGAGTTAGACTGATATATTCACATTTAATGAAAAATGTGTTTTTCGGGGCTAACCATCTGTTAGGAATTCAACAGTCTTCAGGCTTCATGGAACATAATGCCATTTTGATTCCACAAAAATAATGTTCTAAATTGCAGAAAAATATTACAATTTCAAGCCATTTATCTTTGCTCGCAAAAATGCCCTGTCTAACACATGAAAGACAGATGTAAGTAAAATATATACCCTGAATGAGCAAACAGTGAAATCTGTCCACACATAATAGCAACAGAGCCTTGGGAAATGGTATCAGTTTTATAAAACTCTGTGTTAATTATAATCATCTCCTTTTGTAGGGAGAACAGACAGAATGCTTAAAAAGCTAAATTGTATGGGTAGAATTCAAAATGCTTTACATGTTATTAAACAAAAGAGGGACAATGTCGGTATCCCTTATATGTATTTATATAGGAAAACTGTATGTGTGCGCCATTTGGGGCTGATTTAGATGGATTCCCAGTAGTCACATTTTTTTATGGAGCACAGTTTTGTTGCTTCAACTTTTTTTTTATACTTGTGGATCCTGATGCTTCAGAAACCGTGAGGCGTGCACCTGTACTCCATTGGCGCAGGAGTGTCTATGGAACTCTGGGCGGCTGTTTTGCTCTATATATTTGTAATAGCTTCCAAGGATGTTAAGCTACAAGTACTTTGGCAAAGTGTAACATTTTGGAGAGCAATTATGTGTTTGCCATAGGGCTTGTGTACCATTGAAAGCATGCATTAGTTTAGACCAGTGATGGGCGAATTTATTCGCCAGGCGCAAATTCGTGGCGAATTTGCGCGATTTGCCACCAGCGAATAAATTCGTGAAACGGCCGCGAAAATTCGCCCGAAAAAATTTGCTGGCGTCAAAAAAAATAATTCGCTGCCGTTAGAAAAATATGGACGCCGTTTCGTGAATTTTTCGCTGTTTTGCAAATTTCGCGCGAAATTCGCAAATTTTCCGGCGAAGTTCAGACCAGTACTTTAGGATTATGGTTCTGTGGCACCTGCCATTGGCTTGAAAAGAAAGCACCCTACAGCACTGGTGTCTCCACTTTTCAGCTGTATTCCTAATGAAAAGTGCCAGTTCTAATGCTGTCAGTTGTTCCCATTCACATGAGTTTTGGTTTGGAGTTAGTGATGGGCGAATTTGTCATGTTTCACTTTGCTGGAAAAATCGTGAATTTCCAGCGAAATGCGCAAAAAGGCGAAAAATTTTATGCCGGTGTCAATTCGTAGGTGTCAAAATTGATGCCGGTGACAATTTGACACGTGCCTATTTCATCCAATTACATTAAAGTCAATGTCGCTGGCATCAGAATCGTCTTATTTTTGCTGCGGTTTATTCGCCGGTGGCGAAACGCCTAAATTCCCTGTGAATTTGCACCTGGTGAATAAATTCTCCCATCACTATTGGGGGCACTTTTCAGCAGTCTCTGCTCTGTATGCCATCAGCCTTGCTGTGATCTTTCTGCATTGTTAAAATTATGACTTAATCAGCATGTTTCCCTTTTGTGGAGCTTGATTTATATTCAATATATTCATGTTATGTTGTCTAGTGTATTGATTCTTGTAAATAAACCCATTATGCCTGCAGGACATTTCCTCTGCATTAGAGGTTTTAATAGGGGTGACTTCACATTCTAGTGCCATTAGTAATATGCTTGAATGATAACATTTTGTGTTGCTATATAATAATATATTAAGACTTCATAGATATTAAGACTATATTTGATATTTTAGACTTGTTTGTAACTGTCTTTAATTTGTTCCCCCTGTATTAAATACACATACAAATGCTTGCAAGTAATTGCTATAATACTGGATAATTGTTTCTTCTCAATCATCTTCTATGAATCAGAGGAAATAAATAAAAACTTCCATTTTGTTGGAGGTAATTGCTTTTTTAAATAAAACTTTATCGCAGCGTTTCAGTACTGAAATTCATTACTCCGTGCACTTCCTTGTGCTTAAGCGTTGTTTATGTCACTAATTAAAAGGAAAGGCTTTAATAGTCAGTGTATAAATACTGTACAGTAGCGCTGTTTACACTTAACTGAATGGCAGGAATATATAAATTAAGACGGTTTAGTAAAAAAAAAACACTGGGAAATGGGTTGAGGAGCTTCATACCAGTTAATTGCAAAACCTTGTAAAGAGTTTCAGTATCATAATTTAACACAATCCAAATCAGCAATCAGATGGTGAGAATAATCTAGAACAGTGCTGCCCAACTTCTGTGGTACTGAGGGCCGGAATATTTCAAGCCTAGTTGAGGGCCGATAATGGAAGCCAGTATTGACCACCTTTTTAAAACCACAACAATGTTAAGACTATACCCACATTAATGGTGGTAACATAGCAGAAAACCAAATGGTTAGTGCTCACTGCAGGGATATCACTCATCACTCATATGGGAAAAAATATTTGGCATGTTAAGACATACCCTTAAATCTATATACTTCCTCGCCCCTGTGGATAGAACAGCAACACCCCAGTACATAATGAAAAACCTTAGGGGCCCCCTAACAAGTATTTCCAATTGCTAACAACTCCCCCTCCCCAACAGATTTACCTTCCACATGCAAAGCAGAACAGGCAGAGTATGACACACATAGGGAGCATAAGGCAGCCAGAGTATGGCGCACACAGGGAGCATAAGACAGGCAGAGTATGGCACACACAGGGAGCATAAGACAGGCAGTGTATGGCACACACAGGCAGCATAGGGCAAGCAGAGTATGGCACACACAGGGAGCATAAGGCAGGCAGAGTATGACACACATAGGGAGCATAAGGCAGGCACACACAGGGAGCATAAGGCAGGCACACACAGGGAGCATAAGACAGGCAGTGTATGGCACACACAGGCAGCATAGGGCAAGCAGAGTATGGCACACACAGGGAGCATAAGGCAGGCATTGTATGGCACACACAGGGAGCATAGGGCAAGCAGAGTATGGCACATACAGGGAGCATAGGGCAAGCAGAGCATGGCACACACAGGGTGCATAGGGCAGGCAGAGTATGGCACATACAGGAAGCATAGGGCAGGCAGAGTATGGCACACACAGGGAGAATAGGGCAAGCAGAGTATGGGACACACAGGGAGCATAGGACAGGCAGAGTAAGGCACACACAGGGAGCATAGGGCAGGCAGTATATGATGCACACATGAAGCATAGGTCAGGCAGAGTATGGCACACACAGGGAGCATAAGGTAGGCAGAGTATGGCACACAAGGAGCATAGGGCAGGCAGAGTATGGCACACACAGGAAGCATAGGGCAGGCAGAGTATGGTACAAACAGTGAGCATAAGGTAGGCAGAGTATGGCACACAGAGGGAGCATAGGGCAGGCATGTGCTATATACAGTGACACAGTGCTGGTTCCCCTTCAGCAGTTTGTATGAGGGTGAACAGGTGAACAATGTGGGCACTTTCAGTCTGGGTCTGAGTAGTGAACAGTACAGGGCTTTAGGGGTGTGAACAATAACATTTGAGAAGTTACCTTTTTTTCTTATTCCTACTAACTCTTCAAATTTTAAATTCCATCTGTTTGCTGGGGTAAGATGTGTCTTCTAGATGTTCCTGGAAAACCAGCCTGGTGGACAATCTTCCACGTCAACCCTTATAGTTTCAAATTCTTGTACTTTGTTCCATTAACACCAAAAGTCAAGAATTTCAGGTTTTCCAGTATGAGGATGGCTTATGCTTACAATATATCAATGCTGGCTCCTAAAATGATGTTTTTTTAAGTAAGTAAGTTTCATTGCCTTGTGAATCAGGGTCGTGTCTTCATTATCACTCTGTCATTACATAACATGTTGTGTTGATCGTCAGAATATATAAATACTACTAAGCATTCATTAGAATGGGTCTCAAGGACTTGATAATGCATAGCAAGTTAATTACTAGTGCCTAGATACACGTTGAGAGCTTAAAGGGATACTGTCATGGGAAAAAAAAAATTTTTCAAAATGAATCAGTTAATAGTGCTGCTCCAGCAGAATTCTGCACTGAAATCCGTTTCTCAAAAGAGCAAACAGATTTTTTTATATTCAATTTTGAAATCTGACATGGGGCTAGACATATTGTCAATTTCCCAGCTGCCCCAAGTCATGTGACTTGTGCTCTGATAAACTTCAATCACTCTTTACTGCTGTACTGCAAGTTAGAGTGATATCACCCCTCCCTTCCCCCCCCCCCCAGCAGCCAAACAAAAGAACAAAGGGAAGGTAACCAGATAGCAGCTCCCTAACACAAGATAACAGCTGCCTGGTAGATCTAAGGACAACACTCAATAGTAAAAACCCATCCCACTGAGACACATTCAGTTACATTGAGAACGAAAAACAGCAGCCTGCCAGAAAGCATTTCTCTCCTAAAGTGCAGGCACAAGTCACATGACCAGGGGCAGCTGGGAAATTGACAAAATGTCTAGCCCCATGTCAGATTTCAAAATTGAATATTAAAACATCTGTTTGCTCTTTTGAGAAATGGATTTCAGTGCAGAATTCTACTGGAGCAGCACTATTAACTGATTCATTTTGAAAAAAATTTTTTTCCCATGACAGTATCCCTTTAATTAAGAAAGCCGTGTTTACTCATTATCACTATTTACTAAAGCAGCTATGTGAGAGCAAAGGTTATTTGGTTTATATTAAACTACAAAGCCCTGTGTAGAATTATGGAAATTGCTTTTGTACAGTGCATGTAAGGTTTTCTAAACAGCCTTGGGTCACAAACAAACTGAATCAAGACTGGTACAAGGAGGAGGTAGATCAGGGATGGTGCACTAAGGGTGCATAAAGCAACAGGCCACTAGTGACCTCCATCTTTACTCCTCTGCACAGCTACATTTCGTAAAAAAACTATTGCCACAAGCAGTGCTTGATCAAGAGAGGAGAGAGCCCTGTGCGTGTGCAGTAATTAAGGCCATGGTATCACCCAGAATCTTTGGCATCTTTGTAAGAAAGGACGAAAAACTAGGGGGCAAGTGCAAACGGAAACAAAGGTCATTTATCAACACTGGCCACATTTGCTCATAGACAATAAGCCAAAGTAACCACTCACATAGTTGCATTGACTGTTCTATCTGCAGCTGAAAAACCCAATCACTGATTGGCTGCTATGGGTTGCTACCCATGGGCAAATTTGCCAAGTGTTCATAAATGGCCCCCACTAATTTTCACGCAATAATTATTTCATAAAAAGGATGACATTAAGGGGAAGATTTATTAAGGGTCAAAGTGAAAATTAGAATTCAAAATTCTAATTTTCACTTTTATTTTAGTGTAATTTCACTAAAAAAATTCTAATTAGAAATTTATCACGTACTGGCCATTTAAGAATTCAAATTCAACTATTCGCCACTTTAAACCTGCCAAATTGCTATTTTTGCCTATGGGGGATGTCCTAGAATCAATTTGGAGTTGTTTGGAGACATCCTGAAAATCTATTTTTTTTCAGTGAAAAACACAAAACCAATTCATTTCAAATTCGATTTGAGTTTGCAGGTCGATTCCAGTCACCCAAATTTGAAAAATTTGATTTTTTTAAAAATTTAAAATTGCCCAAATTTCGAGTTCATGGGAGTTCACTCGAAATTCGACCATTGATAAATCTGCCCCTGATTATTGTTATAAATGTGAGAAAATACAGGATCGTCACATTATTGTGTCAGATTCATCAAATATTAGATCAGGCCAGCCCCTGCTTCCGCTTTCTCATGCAGTGTGCCTAGTAGTGACAGAAAGATTATAATAATAATGATACAGAAAATCATCACTAATAAGAAATCACAATGGCGAAATGACAATTTTGTATTTCAATGATTTCAATAAAGTTTTTTTCCCTGCGCCTTGCTATAGACTTGTGGGAGAAGTAAGACAGGAATTGTATATCGCAGCTAAAATGGGCAATAAATCTGACACCAAAGAAGCCTTTGGTGATTGCTTCATAGGAAAGTATTACACTAGGTAAATTCCATATTATAGAAGTGACCTTTTTGATTGCTTTCCTTCAACTTTGTCTCTATAGCCAATGCATTTACCCTCTCATGGTGTCAGTCATTTAGTCTTTAATCTGCAAAAAAGTGTGAAATATGGCATTGAATACTTTGTATTAACTTATTTTATATATTCTTAGGGAATATGAGTATATTTTACATTTTTATGTTTAAAGGAATACTGTCATCACATTGTTTATTTTTAATAGTTACTTATAATTTGTCACACTTGTGCTGTATACACATGCACTAGATTAATATATGTTTCTTTTTTGAGACAAGATTATAATTGTTTTTCCTCCTTTTCAAATAGTTAGGGGCAGATTTATTAAGGTTCGAGTTGTGTTGTCCATTAAAAAAAATGGTTTTCGAGGTTATTTTTGAGTCAAAAATCAATTTTACTTAACAGTTCAACTGAAAGAGTTTTTGAGAGAAAACAGCAACACAAAAAAAAAATCACAAATTTATGCTTTTATTATCTTAAGGAACTAATAAGCGGGAGGAACAAGAATTCCTGTTTTGCTTGTGTTTGATAGCAAAATGAAATCCTCTTCCTTGTAAAATACTTTCCCTGCTCTTACACATTAAGGGACAGATTTATCAAAGGTCGAATTTGGAGTTCATGGGAGTTTTTAAAAAACTCCCATAAACTCGAAATTTGAAGAAAAAAAAATTACCAATTGAAATTTATTAAAAAAATCGAATTTTTTAAATTCGGTTAAATAGGATCGACCTGCAAACTTGAATTGAATTTGAATCGAATTCGATTCGAGTTTTTTCACACCAAAAAAAATATTTTTTCAAAAGTTGACCAAATGACTCCAAATTGATTGTTGGAGGTCTCTCATAGGCTAAAACACCAATTCGGCAGGTTTTAGATGGCGAATAGTCGAATTTGAATTCTTAAAGGGACAGAACATGATAAATTTCAAAATTCAAATTTAGATTCCCTAGTCCAATTACACTAAAATAAGCTTGAAATGTAAATTCTAAAATTCAAATTTTCTGCCTCTTATAGTTTATATGTGAATAATTGCTCCTCTTTTGGTTTTGATTTTAGTTTATTATACTGAAATGAGATCTATTATCCAGAATGCTTGGGACCTGGGTTTTTTCAGATAAATTATTAATATATCTCATACAGTAAGGCTGCTAACAATCAGCTAAACGTTAAGGAGGTTATTTATCAGAGGTTGAGTTGATTTTTTACTCAAACAATTTGAGATTTATTATACTCTGACCCTGGAAATATCTTAAATTTAAAAATACACCATCTAAAACTTGTCACGGCCATGTAGAAGTCAATGGCAGATGTCCTTTGAACCATTTAAAGATGTTAATAGCCGTCATGATGTTCGAGTTTTTTTTTCAATTTGAGTTTTCAGGATTCGCAACTCAAACTCACTGATTCCAGTTTTTTATATTCGAGTTTTTTCTTAAACAAGAAACCAATTGAGTTGTGCGTTCATTCGAGGTTTAAAAAAGCTCACGTATCTCTAAAATTCAACCTTTGATAAATAACCCCCTTAGTGTATTCTTGCACTATAATTCACTTACTGGTGCAAAAATGTAGCAGAGCCTTTTAGTGGGCTATAATTTTGCAGATAATTTCCGGTAATTACCGGTTTCTATTGCATTTTGTCTCTTTTGGTAAGTGAGGCCTACTCATTTAAGTAACAACATTTTATAGAGAGAAAGAAGGGATTGCTTTATGAGATTTATGATTTGGTCAGTGGTGTCAACCTTAAACACATAAAAATGAAGTTTTAGAGTGGGTGCAAAAATAAGTAACAATAAGTAAATTTAAGATACTGTAGTTCCCACACTGGAAAGCCAACTGATCAAAACTCAAAATTTCAAGTATTTTTTTCTAATTTGAAAAAAGCTCAACAGTCTTTAATGTGTGCTTGTTTATTAAAACCAAAAGTTTCAAAAACTCGATTGAATAAAAACCTGAAAAAAAAAAAAACAGCTCAAGCGCAGTGAAATCTGATTCATTGAGTCTTCCTAATTTCAAATGAATCTCAAAAACCTGAATTCAAAAATGGTTTGCTAATGCAGCTCCCAAAGAACTTGAATTGTGGTAAAAGTCAAATATGAATGTATATAAATTTGCTTCTACCTCTCTGCATTATAGTGAAAATAAAAGGTTTTTGTGACTTTCCTTGACTCCTTACCTTACATAGCTAAGATATGTATACATTTGACCGTTCCAGACCCTTCATTGCTGCCACCTTCTGACAGTTAGTTATATAGTTATAAAATCCATTGTTATTCCTTGTCCTTTCTTATTTGGGTTTTTTTCATGATTCGAGAAAAAAACGCAGTATTTATATATTTTCCCAGTTTTTGAAAACATTCAAGATTTTCAGCCTCATTGAAAATGATTGGGACAATGAGCTTCTAACTGGCATGCAACTTTTTTACCGTGAAAACATACATGGAGGAATATTTTGTCATGCTTTTTCTTAAAGGAGAAGGAAAGTCGTTTAGCACTTGGTGGTGCCAAATGTTTAGGCACTCCCAAGTGAATGTATTTACTTACCTGAAACCCCGGGCCGGTGCTCCTATCAGCAGAAAACTGCACTGGCCCGTAGTTATACCAGTGAGCACCACGGAGCGATCCTCTTCCAACTTCTTATTTCTT
This sequence comes from Xenopus laevis, assembly GCF_017654675.1. NCBI lineage: Eukaryota > Metazoa > Chordata > Amphibia > Anura > Pipidae > Xenopus > Xenopus laevis. The sequence goes on along the minus strand of NC_054381.1, from coordinate 27,034,691 downwards.
CAAATTTCCTGGGGCAGACGCATGCGCAGTAGAATGAAATAACCGACTTTTTAGTTAAAGTTCGGCTTTTCACTCTAATGCGCATGCGCAGCCGCGTGAAGAAGCCAGAAGAGGATCGCTCCGTGGTGCACAATGGAATAGCCCCGGGCCGGGGCAGTTTTCTGCTGAAGTTTGAAGAAGCCAGAAGAGGAGCGCTCCGTGGTGCTCAATGGAATAACCCCGGGCCGGTGTAGTTGTTTTCCCCACAAATTCAGATTTTGATAAATCTGCCCCTTGATGTTTCAAGTGGTTTTCCTGCTTCTATTGCTATTTTTCGAAAAATATCCACTTTAAGGGGCAGATTTACCTAGGGTCGAATATCGAGGGTTAATTAACCCTCGATATTCAACTGCCGAATCCTTCGACGTCGAATATCGAAGTCGAAGGATTTACCGCAAGTAGTTCGATCGAATGAAAAATCGTTCAATCGAACGATTAAATCCTTCGAATTGTTCGATTAGAAGGATTTTAATCCATCGATGGAACGATCTTTCTTCGACCAATAAATTGTTAGGAAGTCTATGGGGACCTCACCATAGGCTAACATTGCACCTCGGTAGGTTTTAGGTGGCGAAGTAGGGGGTCGAAGTTTTTTTTAAAGAGACAGACTTCGATTATCGAATGTTCGAATATTCAAACGATTTTTAGTTTGAATCGTTTGATTCGAAGTCGTAGTCGAAGGTCGAAGTAGCCAAAAAAATCATTCGAAATTCAAAGTTTTTTTTCTTCTATTCCTTCACTCAAGCTAAGTAAATGGGCCCCTAAGAGTTTTATTAACAAAAATCTATTTTACAATTTTTGAAGGTGTTCCAGCGGATTTGACCGTCACCGACAAGATTGGGTAGAAAATGGCTGCGCTGAAGAGGTATGAATCAACAAGCCCTATTTATGTTGCTAAGCAAAAGAATTCATAGTGATGTGCTATCTTTACTCCAGCCATTGAGATTCTTACTTAAAACGCCAAGTAGATTAAGTAAATAAACTGAGCAAATAGAGATTACAGGAGTTAGCATGCTTGAAGGTACACAAATTAATATTAGTTGAAGTAATTTCCCAAGCAAATTGCACAGACTCTTCCAGCTAGCAGACTTTATTTCAGTAAATAGTTTTAAGGCTAATTATCTTTCATTTTTAGCTTTTGAGTTTTGATAAGCATTTCCTTGCATAAAATATAAGACACTGGAAGTGCTAAAAAAAAATTAATGATTCGTAGGATCTTGATAAGTCCTCTGTGAATGCTTTTTTTTTTTTTCTTTTTTAAATTGTTCTGTATGCCAGACATGCTCCAAGCTTTTATTCTTTAAAATAAGCATTTCCAAATACTGGTACTGGAAGCTGGAAATGAGCACTTCAAACCAAGCACAACTAATGGAAGCAGCAGCGGAAAGATAATGTTACTTTCTAACCTGGAATAATTAAGATGTGCAATGAGATTGACAGTACATTAAAAAATTCAGACCTTTCAAACACCTGTTTGATGCTGATGTAAATATGATATTTTTATACTAAAAGCATTTCTGTTTATGTTGTTGGGCACTTAAATCCCCACAGACTGTAATTATATTTATAATTTATATTCTGACTACTTTGATTGTCCTTCACGACCGTGGAAACCAGCTAACTACTCATAGTTTGTTTTAGTTGAAATGTTTGTTTCGGGAATTGAAACGGAAAAGTTTTCCTGAAATTTCCACAACAAATATTAAAATTATAGGTTTTGCATTTGAACCTTTAAAATGCAATTGTCCCATGTACGACCTTCAAAAAGGCCGGACCCCAAAAAGTCTGTTTATGTTGTTGGGCATCTGCTATACTGCATAGATAGAAGTATTGTATCCATTGCCAGTACTACAAGAGAGAACATTTTGTTGAAAGTTTCATGCAACACTAGAAATAGAAATAAAAAAGAAATAATTCATTTGTTTTGTCAGTTATGAAATATCGAACCTCGTAAGATTCGAAACGTATTTGTTTAGTTCTATGCAGGCAATATCTTTGCACACTACCTGAGAATGTTTACTTAATAGTATATTTATGGTATAGTGAGTGGCAAGGGTTTGGTAAATACTCCAACTAAAAGATGGAAAGGATTTTCTTATGCCATCTTAATTTTTATATCAGAAGGCTATAATCTGTTATAGTACAGGTATGGGATCCATTATCCAGAAACCAGTTATCCAGAAAGCTCTGAATTACAGAAAGGTCATCTCTAATATACTCCATTTTAACCAAATAATCCAAATGTTTTCAAATAAATTCCCTTTTCTCTGTAATAATAAAACAGTACCTTGTACTTGATCCAAACTAAGATATAATTAATCCTTATTGGAAGCAAAACCAGCCTATTGGGTTTATTTAATGTTTACATGATTTTCTAGTAGACATAGGGGCAGATATACCTAGGGTCAAATATCGAGGGTTAATTAACCCTCGATATTCGACCGTGGAAGTAAAATCCTTCGAATATCGAAGTCGAAGGATTTTGCGCTATTCCTACGATCGAAGGAATAATCCTTCGATCGAACGATTAAATCCTTCGAATTGAACAATTCAAAGGATTTTAATCCATCAATCGAAGGATATTCCTTCGATCAGAAAATTGTTAGGAAGCCTATGGGGACCTTCCCCATAGGCTAACATTGGCCTCGGTAGGTTTTAAGTGGCGAATTAGGGGGTCAAAGTATTTTTTAAAGAGACAGTACTTCGACTATCGAATGGTCGAATAGTCGAGAGATTTTAAGTTTGAATCGTTCGATTCGAAGTTGAAGGTCGTAGTTGAAGGTCGAAGTAGCCCATCCGATGGTCGAAGTAGCCAAAAAAAACATTCGAAATTCGAACCATGTTTCCTCTATTCCTTCACTCGAACTAAGTTAATGGGCCCCTTAAGGTGTAAAGGTCCAAATTACAGAAAGATCCGTTACCTGGATCCCGAGCATTCTGGATTACAGGTTCCGTACTTGTACAACAAAAAGATTTAACAATGGGGTTATGCAAGCCATGGTAAACTTTGCTCTTGCCTTGTAAACAATAGTAGCCAGTGATATTTTTGGTTTCAATATTGGGACTGAAAAAGAATAGTGAAAGAAAACATGTTTAATAATAATCCTACAAGTTGTTTTGTACATCATACATTTGTGACTTGCCTTTGTAGATGTTTTACAGTAAAAAATGCAGAGGACTGTCCATAATTCCCATGGTGTATATCAAAGGCACGGATGGGTTCTTGTCTCATTGGCTGTTGGTGTTGATTTGTCAAATCATTTTACAAATCAACAACAAATTTTAATTACTTGCACATTTTCTGCTTGCTCATTGGGACTCTATTACATTTTTAGTCCAAAGATACAGTTTGTGATGACCTGCTTCAGACAACTGGAGTTTCACATCACGCAACCACGGAACTTCATGCAACAACCTCAATATATGCTTTCACTACAACCACAAAATTGGCATCCCATCTTCCTAGCAGCCTTCCGACAGAAGGTAAGTCAACCATTTTTTTTGCACATGTCTAGTTTCTTCATGATTAAAGGTAAACTGTGAGCCCAAATTACAGAGGAAAAGTAATAAATCAGTCGCATTAATTCATAAAAGGCCTCCCAGGCCCGGACTGGCAATCTGTGAGTTCTGGCAAATGCCAGAGGGGCTGCTGTAAGATGCCATAGAAAGTCAGTATTAAATGGGCTGGTGGGAGACTGGTTGGGACTCTGTGTACTTGAAATGCCAGTGCCTATTTTGAGTCCCAGTCCAGACCTGAGGCCTCCCCACTTGGCCCTATAGTGTAAGAGCTGCTGCTTGTTTCCCCCCAAGTGGAGACTTGCTCAGGGCCCACTTTACCCTTGGTCCTCACTGCCAGGAACATCAATTTTTGGTTCATCAGCAGGAATAAAAATAGTTCTCCAGCTGTAGCAATAAGCTTTTGTTAGGGGCTGAATCAAATCTTGCAGATATGGAGGCTGAACTCTGTTTCTTTTCACTTACATTTGGACTTGCTGTGTTTTTCAGATGACACAAAAATAGCCCTTCATCTCAAAGACAACGGAGGTAAGATTTTATTATCTATGTCATAACACTCCCTAAAATAATAAATTTCTTTATATTAGTAAAAAATGATTAATATTAGGCAAAAAATGAGAAATAGTGATGGGCAAATCTGTGTTGTTTCACTTCGCCGAAATTTACCGAGAAATGGCGAAAAAATTTGCATATCGAATTGAAGTCAATGGTTGTCAAAATAATTTCGACACGCGCCAATTTTGAAGTGAGTGACAATTTCCATACGCGCAACATGAATGACTTGTTACATATGCACGACTGTTTTGACCAAATGCAATTTTGATGTGCAACAATTTTTCTTTTGTCGCGACGGATTTTGTTTTTTTTTTTCACGAATTTATTTGCGGAAAGCGAAACAGTGAAATTCGCTACAAATTCACCCATCACTAATGATAAACATAAAAGAGCTGTTATGTATTCATTTATTTTAGGGGTTTATCTATGATAGATAGATAGATAGATAGATAGATAGATAGATGATAGATTGATTGATTGATAGATAGATACATAGATAGATACATAGATAGATACATAGATAGATAGATAGATGATAGATAGATAGATAGATGATAAATATATAGATAGATAGATAGATGATAAATAGATAGATGATAAATAGATAGATGGATAGATAGATAGATGGATAGATAGATAGATGATAGATAGATAGATGATAGATAGATAGATAGATAGATAGATAGATAGATAGATAGATAGATAGATAGATGATAGATAATCGATAGATGGATAGATAGATAGATAGATAGATAGATAGATAGATAGATAGATGATAAATAGATAGATGGATAGATAGATAGATGATAGATAGATAGATGATAGATTGATAGATAGATAGATAGATAGATAGATAGATAGATAGATAGATAGATAGATAGATAGATAGATAGATAGATAGATGATAGATAGATAGATGATAGATAGATAGATAGATAGATAGATAGATAGATAGATGATAAATAGATGGATAGATAGATGGATAGATGATAGATAGATAGAAGATAGATAGATAGATAGATAGATAGATAGATAGATAGATAGATAGATAGATAGATAGATAGATAGATAGATGATAGATAGATAGATGATAAATAGATAAATGGATAGATAGATAGATAGATAGATAGATAGATGATAGATAGATAGATAGATAGATGATAGATAATCGATAGATAGATAGATGATAAATAGATAGATGGATAGATAGATAGATAGATAGATAGATAGATGATAGATAGATAGATAGATAGAGAGATGATAGATTGATAGATAGATAGATAGATAGATAGATAGATAGATAGATAGATAGATAGATAGATAGATAGATAATCGATAGATAGATACATAGATAGATGATAGATAGATGATAGATAGATAGATAGATGATAGATAGATATAAGATAGATAGATAGATAGATAGATAGATAGAAGATAGATAGATAGATAGATAGATGATAAATAGATAGATATTTCACCATCTCACTCAATAATCTGTCCGTGTGAATAGTTTACAAAATCTGGATGATTGCAAAAGTAATTTTTACTCTCTGCACAGTAGGCTTCTTTTTCCTATTAGTCTCTATTGCTTTTGGTTTTTCTGTGCTACGGGACAAAGAATACTAACTAAGAAAGAGATAATGAAATTATCAGATGTTTAAGGTAAAGCATAAACTCTTGTTATACTTATAATATTAAGGTTAAATGTGGAAAAAGCCACAATGTGGAAAAAGCCACAATTAGTCACACAGCAAATTTACATTACAAAAGATACAGAAAATTAGCCAATACTGTATATTAGAGTAAACTATATATCATATTGTTTTTAAAAATGGAAAGGCTTGCTTTGGAGGAATATATTTGAGTCAGTATAGTTGCCTCAATAGGCACAACACACCAGTAAGCAATGGGAGACATGCGCCATTTTGAATGTAGTTTTGATGCAACTTGCACCCAGTTTATGTCAAAGTGCATAAACAAGTAAGTTGCACACTGCACTTGCATTTGTAAATTACTCCTTGTATTTCCCTTAATGTGCGGAAAGACCTGAAAAGGGTAGTGAATATAGCTAGCACTACTGTGTACAATTTTTATAGACTATGAAAACAATCTGGGCAGAATAGTTACATCGCATTACTCATGTTAATTATGCTCTCCATCTGTATGTCCATAGAACAAACCACTCAATTTTTTACAGGTATGGGACCTGTTATCCAGAATGCTCGGGACCTGGGGTTTTCCAGATAACAGATCTTTCCACAATTTGGATCTTAATACCTTAAAGGGCATGTAAAGTCTAAAATAGAATAAGGCTAGAAATGCTGTATTTTGTATACTAAATATAAACATGAACGTACTGCACCACAAGCCTAATCAAACAAATGATTTATGCTTTCAAAGTTGGCTACAGGGGGTCACCATCTTGTAACTTTGTTATACATCTTTACAAGACTAAGACTGTGCACATGCTCAGTGTGGTCTGGGCTGCTTAGGGATCATCATAAACAAAGCTGCTTGAGTTCTGCATGGCTGGGAAGTAAGGCGGAGGCTCCCCCTGCTGTTCATAAGTATGATTGTTTCCCTGCTCAGCAGTTAGGGACTGTCTGACAATTCCTATCCACAGCAGTAAATGAATTTCACTGCATACAGTCAGGTTTCTTATAAAAACAGTACACATTTTTTAATTAAAGTATATTGGAGATAGGTTTCTTTTTCATTAAAGAAAGTAAAAATGGTGTTTTATTTTTTTACCTTTACATGCCCTTTAAGGAGTATATTTATTATGTTGTGTAAGAAAAAGTCCGATAATACAACACACATCACCAAGCTTTGCCCATGTAAAAAAGGGCGTAAATACTTGACGTGTTTTTTCTTAGAGTGACTTTCGTCGGAAGCAATGTAAAATAACTTGGGCAAATTTAGCGTTTGCACGGCGTAAAATAAAACACACTTTGATAAATTTATTTGAAACGGCTTTTTAGACTGTTTTTTTGGCGAATTTCATTTTATACAGCATAATAAATATGTCCCTAAGTCTGCAGGTTTCCGGATAATGGATCCCATACCTGTATAAACTTTAGAAGCACTCTATATTTTTTACAACAGATACAAACATTTTCATTTACCAGTTGTAGGAAATTGTTGCTTTGCCCCATGCTATGCATCAAGCAGGCTTTAATATTTAGTTTTTTTTACTTCCCCTGCAGGATAACAATTATATATTAGTTCCCTAAATAATTTAGCATCCACATATAAAACCTAGTATAAATAATAAAAAATTAAAGATTTTTTTATTACAAGTGACAGATTTGAAGACTATATTTATCATTGGATCCAGACACCAGCTAATTATAGATTCAGTACCTAAGGGCAGATTCAATACTTCTAAAGTCGGAGCAAGTCGCCATACTCCCTTTACTGTTACTGTTCTTAAATATACCTCCAATCTGATAAGAAGCTCTTCATCAGTCTTAAATTATTCATTAGGTTTTGTGCCAGCATTGGCTTCTTATAAGCTAAAAAGATTCCCATTGCCATGGGGCTTATTCCAATGCAATCAATAAGCCTAGAAGTTGTATTTAATAGCTGAGAATCTGATTTAGCTCTGTCCCATCTAGGCTAGATGTTAACAACTGCAGCGGGACTCACTTATTTTAAAATAAAATCATGTTTAAATCAATAAATAAAGATTTGCCTTTGAAGACTATTTTGGCAAGGGTGTTTTTTGTACACTGTATATATATATATATATATATATATATATATATATATATATATATATATATATATATATATATATATATATATATATATATATATATAGACAAATACAAGATTCCTCTGCACTCAACCCATTATCAATATATTTAAGACAGAGACATTTTGTGCATACTGCTACTGAAAAATGCCTTACCCTTTAAACAAAACAGGGATTGTTTGTCCATATATTGCAATATATTTAAGCTGGCCAACTACGTCAAAGTCATCCCATCTGGCCAGTCCTATGCTCAATTTTCATTTGATTCATTAAGAATTCTATATATATATATATATATATATATATATATATATATATATATATATATATATATATATAATATATATATATATATATATGAGGCATATTTCTGTCATTTGGATTTTCATACCTTAAGTCTGCTAAATAATAATTTAACAAACCCAAAAGGATTGTTTTGCCTAAATTAAAGATTCATGATCTCCTAGTTGGGATCAAGTACAAGGTTAATTATTACAGAGAAAAATATATATACTTTTTATAACATTTGAATTAATATATCAAAATGGAGTCTAAGGGAGACAGCCTTTCCGTAATTTGGAATTCTGGATTATGGGTTTCTAGATAATGGATCCTATACCTGTATATTGGCAAGATTGTAGCGAATAGACACAAAAAATATAGAAAGATTATGATTGTGTAGAACAGTTAGGTAATTGCAAGTATTTATTTTAAAGGGGTTGTTTGCCGTTAAATGAACTTTTAGTATAATGTAGAGAGCGATATTCTGAGACAATTTGCAATTGTTTTTCATTTTTTATTTTATTTGTGGTTTTTGAGTTATTTCGTTTTTTATTCAGCAGTTCTCCAGTTTGCAATTTCAACATTTGGTTTCTAGGGTCCAAATTACGCTAGCGACCATGCATTGATTTGAATAAGATACAGGGATAAAAATATGAGAGGCCTGAAAAGCAGGTTTTATATGGCGAATAGTCGAATTTGAATTCTTAAAAGGACAGTACATGATAACTTTAGAGTTTCTAAATTTTTAAAAACTCTAATCGAATTTAGACTATTCCCTAGTCAAATTACACTTAAATAAATGCGACCCTTGTTAAATCTGCCCCTTAATGTATAGCTTTATAGAGCTCTTGTTTTGTTGAAAGAAAAATGAAGTCCAATTGAAAAGTTGCTAAGAATTAACATACTAAGAAATCCTAGCAACTCCGACTGCCCGAATGGACCTTTTTTATCATTAAAAAAGTCAGAAAAAATAGGTTCGGGCAAAAATCCGATAAATTCAGAGCTTTGCCTGAAAAGTCCGAATTTTTCTGACTTTTCCGCAAAAACTACGAATTTTTCGGACTTTTTGGTCCGAAATCTACTAAATCATCGGATATCGGTATGGACAGCAGTGCAGACACTGGGAGCTTCCCATTGACTTATACAGGACCCAGAGACATTCGAAATGCCGGATTTTCGAATTTGGATTTTTCAGACCACCGGACTTAAATAAATCCCAAAAAATCAGATTTCTTTTTTTGGTCAGAAAAATCAGAATTTTTCGGATTTTGGATATTCAGAGCTTGACAAATAACCCCCTAAAAGTGAGCTTAAAGGTGATCAACCCCTTTTAATATGTATTAAAGCAGAGGCCATGCTTATTAGCTCTTTCAGTTTAAGAGAGGAACTTTTTTATGTTGAAATCTCAAAAGTCTTGAAACTGGAAAACTTTATTCAAATGAATCCCTACCCCAGATGAATTTACAAGCGAAGGTCCCTATCCCATTCACACACACCCTAGGGCCAATTTTTTAAGGAGCCATCATATACTGTGAAGCTAACACTGAGCAGCAGCTCTATTAGGGTCACGCTAAGCTAACTGTAGGAAAGGTTTTACTGGATAAGACTATCATTTATTACATCCTCAGTTGAGCATGCAGGCCCTTTGAAGCATTTGCAGTATGTTTGCATTTTAAAAAATTTTGGCAACCCAACCTGATTGATGTAGAAGTTTACTTTTATGCTGGAGTAAATGCATTTTGAATTAGATATTCTACTTTGAAAATGATAGTTTTGTGCTACAGTGGAAGAAAAAAGATAATTTGCTTAAATGTGGATGATTAGACGCTACAATAGCGTTTTATAGCTAATGAAACTAGGCAGGCAATGCTGTGTTTTCTGTGTTTATGACTGTATTGATGTGTGAGCAATCAGCCTGTTTCATTTCCAATCATAGCTGTCGCTATAATTATATCATAAATAGTAAATTATTGCAATGAAAAAGGAAATACACCAAGAACACAATTGTCCCTACTTCATTTGGCAACACAATAACTTGGCTCTTTTATGAAGAAATGGAATTAAGGTGATACCCTTGCTTCATAGATATTTAATTGCAAAGTTTCAGGTCTACTTCAAACCATTTAATCTAGATCTTTCCCTATCATGCCTAATGATGGGTCCTAAATAGTCATAAACATGTGTTATACAGGTATGGGATCTGTTATCTGGAAACCCATTATCCAGAAAGCTCCAAATTACAGAAAAAGGCCATCTCCCATAGACTCCATTTTATTTTTATATTTAAAAATGCCTTTTTCTCTGTAATAATAAAACAGTAGCTTGTACTTGATCCAAACTAAGATATAATTCATCCTTTTCAGAAGCAAGACCAGCCTATTGGGTTTATTTAATATTTACATGTTTTTCTAGTAGACTTAAGGTAATGAAGATCCAAATTACAGAAAGATCTTATATCTGGAAAGCCCCAAGTCCTGAGCATTTTGGATAACACGTCCCCTACCTGTACAATAATTTATATCACTTTAATTAAATGTCTTCCTTCTAATGTAAGTGGGTAACATAAGAAGCTCATTCATTTTCTGTTGAATAATGTGCAACTGCACCTATTCACACTAGGGAACCCCGGCGCTCTAGAGTTGCCACAATAAACATTAGATTCGAACCGCATAAATCAGATGCAAACTTGTTTTGAACACATACTCTTGAACTTACATCCCCCTCTCTAAAAATGCTAGATTTGCATCAGTTTTGTTTGTTTTGACGCATTAGAGACAATTGCAATGCATGTAAACCTCCAATGTATGAAATGGTTTTGTTATATTTTTCTCCTTTTCATAACTGGTAGGTTTTTCGGAGGTTCATTATTTTTCCATGAAACAAAATAGATTCATCTCTTTTGTCCTTAAAACGTTCCTGTTCTTTTCTGCAGTGAAACAGATGATCTTGATGAAGGTTGATGATTCTCATAAAGAAGAGTTTCTAATGAAGGTGTAAAACATAAAAAAAGATGACCTAGCATAGGGATCATAACATAAAAACTTAATTAGTGGTTCATTAAGAAGAGTGCAAGCAGTACTGTAAGTAATGGAGTTAAACTGCTGGATAGTGCTTCCATAAGGCTGTTTATGGATGGAACAAATGAACCTCTTTGGTAGATTCTCAGGTGGCAAGAACATCTCAGAGAGAAAGCTGTCTACAGTTCTACTCCAATTATAGACTGGAATTAGAAAACATCTTGTTTAACCTAGCTAATCTTGTTTAATTTAGCTACGTCTAGCTCCAGTAAAAGCTGCAGAAACTCTCAGAATTTTGTTGTGTAAGTGAACTTGATGAAAGCTGTTCATTTACAAGTGCTTGGGTTGTTAAGAAGGAACCCATCAAGGTGCAGTGGTTCTTGTTTTTTTCCCCATAGCCACATTGTTGCAAACTGGAAATCTCCAAGGAGCAAATTATGGACATTCTGGGGCAGATTTATCAAGGGTTGAATTTCGAAGTTGAAAATACTTCGAAATTCGACCATCGAATTGAATTACTTCGAATATCAAAGTCGAAGTTTTTTTTCATCGAATTTGGCCATTTGCGGTGGAAGTAAAATCGAACGATTCATCCATCGATCGAACGATTTTTCTTCGACTTAAAAAAACGTAGAAAACTGCTCAAGAAGGTCCCCATAGGCTAACATAGCACTTAGGCAGGTTTAATTTGGAGAAGTATTGAATTAGAAGTTTTTTTAAAGAGACAGTACTTCGATTATCGAATGGTCGAATATTCAAACTATTTTACTTCGAATCGAAGTCGTAGTAGCCTATTCGATGGTCGAAGTATCCAAAAAATGACTTCAAATTTAGAATTTTTTTACTTCGAAATTTCCCTCGAATTCAATTTGACCCTTGATAAATGTGCCCCTCTATGTAGGAAGGACTCCTTGTTACATGCAGCAGTGAATGAGCTCCTAATATTCCAACCTCAAGTGGAGAAGTCCAGGGGGCACATTTTCTAAAGGGAGAAGTGGCTAACACTAGTGACTTTTTGCCACCCACAGGGACATCGCCAATTCACTAACAGTCTCAGGCGCCAATTCGCTAGCGAACGGGACCATCGCTAGCGTTCATTCACACTCTATCGTCGGGCGACTTTCCGAGTTGGTGAAGGATCGTTACTCCACAAATTCACTAAAGTTCAGCTTTTATTGAACGTTACCTCTTTAGTCAGAGTTGACTTCGCCACCTCAGACCAGACGAAGTGCTTAAAAGAAGCCAGATCTTCCTCAATCTTCTGTCACTTACATCATATCCTGTGTGCCGAAAATGCATTAAAGTTCCAAAAACGCTGGCGACTTTTCCTTTTTTGAAGTGGAATTGCCTGCAAAAGTCCTGACTTTTGGGTAAACGGTATTCTCCATGCATTTCATAAATATGGAACATTAATTTTACAGTGGGCTCATGTGTAGGGCATTATATTAACTCTCTTGTCTTTATTAAGGTTCCCTGGACATTTGTAATAAAAAGTGGTAACTTAAGCATTTGAACCAACATTTATAATAAAGACGTCCATACAACTTTAAATTACCCGCCGTATGCAAATTGACCTAAGGACAAGATCACTAGCGAATTTTCAACTAGGCACAAACGAACACTAGTGCATTTTTGCTAGGAAATGCTCGCACTGCCGAAAGAGATTGCATTGCGACTCCTGATCCTCATATTTGTCAGTCTCCTGCAGTCATCTGTTAGCCATTACCTGGTCACCTCCCCTTCCCAGCGCGCCGGCGAAAAAACGCCGGCGCAGCTGCTGTAATTGAATGGGGACGCACGCGTCCCCATAATGCGGCTGGGCGGAATGCCACCCCTATTTTTTTGCCGCCCTAGGCCCGGGCCTATGCGGCCTTGCCGCAAATCCGGGCCTGGATGTAGCTATAAAGCCATAAAGGACAACCAAATAGTAAGATCATTGGAGATTGCCATCTTTGATGTTGAATCTTTATCCAAAATAGCACCATTTGCTTGGTGCATCATTATTTTATATAGACTAATAGTATTTTTGTGAAATTATCCTTGGTTTTTAAGCTGTTGGAATCCAATTCATTATAATCCACGGCTTGGCAGTTTGAGTTGTTCCAAATGAATACTAATAGGTTTCGGTGTAAAACTGATGTAATCTCTTCAAATGTGAACTGATTTGTTAAAATTAGATATTCTGACACAGCTGAATTTGCTTGAAGGTTTAGATCAAGAAACACTTGTAATTTAATAACCTGTCACAGCTTGCATATGTCAAGTTAGTGATACATTTTAGAGGAACACTAAAGGGGAATGATTTTTTCTTCACAAGCAAATCGCTTCATGAGTCATCAGTTCATTTACAGATAGTAAACTTTTGACTGCATAAGGTAAAATAACCCATTACTACCGATGGGCAAATTTATTCGACAAGCAAGAATTCACTAATGAAAAATTTGCCGCGACAAAAAAAATCTCGTGCATAAAAATTGTCGCACATCAAAACTATTTGGACGTCCATTGACTTTAATGCATTTGGACAAAATAGTAGCATGTAAAAAAATTATCGCTCGTTGAAATATTGTAAACAAATTTAGGCGCATTTCGGGTGTTAATACCCCTTGAGGCGGAGCTCGGAATGCTGCCCCCCCTCCCCCGTCTCGCTTACCTTCAGATCTCTGACGGGGGTCCGCTAGGGCCGCATTGCTAGCGCTGATACCGAAATTGCGCTCTCTCTGCTAGAAAAGCCGAATTTCCGGTTTAATAACCGGAAATTCAGCTCTTAAAGTTACCAGGAGTGGCTTTTTGACGCCCTTGGTAACTGCTGGGGAGCTGCTGCCTGAGGCAAGGTGCTCATCTCGCCTCATGGCAGAAATGCCCCTGTGTAAATTGTAAATAATTTTGATGCCCATTGACTTCAGTGCGTTTGCTAATTTTTCGCCGTTTTTTGATTAAATAAGTTCAGTTCAAAATTTCGATTTTTTTTTTGAGTTTTTTCCCTGAATCACTTGATTTTTTGCTGAAAAGCCAGAATATTTCGGATTTTTGCCCGAAAAAACCCGAAATGGACGGATTTAGACCAAGGATACGGTCCTGTTATACACAACCTCATCTGGTCTGAGATGGAGGATTTTCGTTTTCAGGCTTTTTGCAGCATCAGGCTTTAAAAAATCTAGAAAACTTCGAGTTTTTTTTTAAAAAAAAATTTGCGTTTTGCCCCAAAAAGCCAGAGTTTAGTAAATAACCCCTTACTGTCTATGGAACTTCAGCTTTTTCCATATGTAGGCAAAAATGCATGAGATTAATGTGGGCAGCACTGACAGGCAGATAAGGGCATTTTGACTACAACTGTTTTTAGCCTGATTAAAGAGGTGTTTCCTATTTGCGTTAGTCTACACCGTTATTCACTCAACATCATCTTAGTGGTGTGTATACTAGCATTGGAGATAAACATTACCATTGATGTTGACCATAGCAACCAATCAGCAATTAGATTTGCACAGTCATCACAAGATATAAAGCAAAAGCAAAGATCTGATTGGTTGCTATAGGAATCATCACTGGTGATGTGTATCTCCATTATAAGTAAACATGCCCCTTTGTACAGTTGATGTGTCATTAAAATCTGATCACTCTCTGTCATGTGCAAACTTCTTCTTAATGTGATTTTGTCTGATGTTTTTCATGGCAAATAGAAGTGAATAATACAAAAAATAATTTAGTAGCCACTAGATAAGTTATCTTTTCTTGATTGTGATGACTCCAGAGAAACATTTTACTTGCATTGCCAAGGTTCCCATTTGCTATAATTGTAAAGCAACTTGAAAATTCTCCAGGACACTTGAGAATTCTTAAATAAGTGCTAGAAAAATATCCATCCAAACAAAACAATCAAGTAAACCTGCAAGTTTCAGCTCCCAAACTTTCTGCCAAAATAACAAAAGAACACTGGCAAGAAGACATGAGAACAGATATAACTAGAAGCAAAATCAATCTGCTGTTGTTTTTTTAAATTTACGAACAAAAAGACTTTTATCTTAATCTTTGATAAATTGAGAATTTAGACTCCATACTCTCTAGATTTGTTTGATGTAAACCCCTTAAATGGGTTGGTTCAACTTTAAATTAACTTTTAGTGTGTTATAGAATAGGGATGCACCGAATCCAGGATTCGACCTTTTTCAGCAGGATTCGGCCAAATCCTTTTCCCCGCGCGAACCAAATCCGAATCGAAGGAGGGAAATTGCGTGACTTTTTGTCACAAAACAAGAAAGTAAAAAATGTTTTCCCTTTCCCACCCCTAATTTGCATATACAAATTAGGGTTCGGATTCAGTTCGGTATTCGGCCAAATCTTTCACGAAGGATTCGGGGGTTCGGCCGAATCCAAAATATCGGATTCGGTGCATCCCTATTATAGAATGACCCATTCTAAGCAACTTTTCAATTGGTCTTCATTATTTATTTTTTTTATAGATTTTTGTAATAATTTGCTTTCTTCTTCTGACTCTTACCAGCTTTCAAATGGGGTGTCCCTGACCCCATCTAACCACAAATTCTCTGCAAAGCTACATATTTATGTTTATTGACACTTTTTATTACCTTTGTATTCAGGCCTTCCCTATTATAGAATGACCCATTCTAAGCAACTTTTCAATTGGTCTTCATTATTTATTTTTTATAGATTTTTGTAATTATTTGCTTTCTTCTTCTGACTCTTACCAGCTTTCAAATGGGGGGTCACTGACCCCATCTAACCACAAATTCTCTGCAAAGCTACATATTTATGTTTATTGCCACTTTTTATTACCTTTCTATTCAGGCCTTCTCCTATTCCAGGGGTGTCCAAACTTTTTTCTCCAAGGGCCATATGCGGTAAAATATACAAACAGCCGGGCCACTCACTGTGGCCACGCCCATTTTGTGGCCACACTCCCTGATTAACATGTTCATTTTACGAATTGTAAATAAGTAACACACACACACACACACAGTGAAACACATACACACACACAGTGACACACATACAGACAGATACACACACACACAGTGACACACACATACAGACAGTGAGACACACACACACAGTGACACATACATACAGTGACACACACATACAGACAGTGAGACACACACACACACACAGTGACACACATACATACAGTGACACACATACAGACAGTTACACAAACACACACAGTGACACACACACACACAGTGACACACATACAGACAGATACACACACACAGTGAGACACACACACAGTAAATCACACACTAGATCTGTAACTGACTCCCTTGCCCGGCTGCAGCCTCACTAAATCCACCCCTCCCCCAAGCCAAGCACCGAGCAGTTACTTACAGTTCATCAGATGCACGAAATCCAGGCCATGCTTTCAGTTGTTTACTGCCCCCCTCCCTCCCCGCACTACACTAAACTCCAGTCACGGGGAGGGGAGGGCGGAGTTTAGGACAAGCTTCCTCGAGTCTACAGTGAAGCACTGTAGGTTCCGCCCCCCAATGACACGTGGTAGGAAACTTTTTTTCTTCTAGATGCTGAGAGGGGGGAGGGATTTTTGCACGCTGCGGGCCAATATAAAATGGATATCGGGCCGCATTTGGCCCGCGGGCCGTAGTTTGGACACCCCTGTCCTATTCATATTCCAGTCTCTTGTTTAAATCCATGTATGGTAAGGTAACTTTGACCCTGGCAACCAGATTGCTGAAACTGCAGTCTGGAGAGCTGCTGAATAAAAAGCTAAATAACTTAAAATAAGAATAAGAAATTAACCCCCATTGCAAATTGTCTCGGCATATCGCTCTCTCCATCTTACTAAATATTAACTCAGAGGTGAACAGCCCCTTTAACTTTTTGGCCATGCCCACTAGAAAGGCTGTGCTAATTAAAAGATACTATCATGGTTTTTATGGTGTCATTTTTATTTCTAAATTACACTGTTTACATTACAAAATAATTCACTCTACCATATAAAATTTTATTACTGAACCAAAAAAATTTACTTCTTTAGTTGAAATATTGGTATGTAGGCGCATCTCAGGTCATATTGCCTGGTCATGTGCTTTCAGAAAAAGCCGGCACTTTGGGATGGAATTGCTTTCTGGCAGGCTCTTGTTTCTCCAACTCAATGTAACTGAAGGAGTCTCAGTAGGACTTGGATTTTTACTATTGATTGCTGCTGATATCTACCAGAAAGCTGTTTTCTTGTGTCAGGGAGCTGTTATCTAGTTACCTTCCCATAGTTCTGCTGAAAAGCTACTGATGAGGAAAGGGAAGGGGGAAACGTCACTCCCAACTTGCAGTACAGCAGTAAAGAGTGACTGAAGTTTATCAGAGCACAAGTCACATGACTGAGGGCTCCTTGGAAACTGGCATGTCTAAATCTATTTTCTCTTTTGAAAAACTGATTTAAGTATAGAATTTTGCTGGAGCTGCACTAACATTAGCAGAACGTTACTAATGTTTTGAAAAAAACATATTTTCCTGTGACAGAATCCCTTTAAAGAAGTAATTTGGTGTAGGGAGGGAGGTTCTACTTTGTGGCCTTGTTGGTTGATAAAGTCCCTATGAAATGTGGCAAGGCTTCTTTTTCCATCCTGACAGGTTTATTTTATCACCTCTTCAAAAACAGATTGAAAAACATTTCTCCTGAGAACTGGAACCTGAGTTGAAAAAATAGAACGCACATCTATGGAAACCATTTGTTTCTTATTGTTGTTTTCATTAAGTTGTCCTCTGTCTATAAATTATATTCCGGTGCGTACGTTTTCATTACAATTCGTTTGCACCAGTGTTCATTTTCAAGATGAAGTTCTAAGCCTTGGTCCCGAAGAGCAGTGCTGCCAGTCCAAAATAACAAATCTCCTCTTGCAGGACCCAAATAACATATCACTATGAATTAGTGTGATTTTCTTTTCCATGGTCAGTTCTGCAATATATCTCCCATAGTGACTTAGCTCTCTGCATCTTACCTCAACTGTTCTAATATCTCTTGCAGGCGGATTGTGCTTATTTTCTCTTTAGCATCTTCTTTCACAAGATTCAGACCATTTTTCAAACCATACCTTAAGTTTTTTACAAGTCATTTAAAGGGCATGTAAAGTCTAAAATAGACTTAAGGCTAGAAACGCTGTATTTTGTATACTAAATATAAACATGAACATACTGTACCACAAGCCTAATCAAACAAATGATTTATGCTTTCAAAGTTGCCTACAGGGGGTCACCATCTTGTAACTATGTTAAACATCTTTGCAAGACTAAGACTGTGCACATGCTCAGTGTGGTCTTCGCTGCTTAGGGATCGTCATAAACAAAGCTGCTTGAGTTCTGCATGGCTGGGAAGTAAGGCGGGGGCTCCCCCTGCTGTTCATAAGTATGATTGTTTCCCTGCTCAGCAGTTAGGGACCGTCTGACAATTCCTATCCACAGCAGTAAATGAAGGGAGAATTTCACTGCATACAGTCAGGTTTCTTATAAAAACGGTACATATTTTTTAATTAAAGTATATTGGAGATAGGTTTCTGTTTCATTAAAGAAAGTAAAAATGGGATTTTATTTCTTTGCCTTTACATTCCTTTAAATATCAATTAAACCCAGTTAGGATTGTTTTGCCTCTGATAACAATTAATTATATCTTAGTTGGGATCAAGTACAAGGTACTTTTTTATTATTACAGAGAAAAAGAAAATCATTTTAAAACATTTTAATTATTTGGTTAAATTTGAGTCTATGGGAGATGACCTTCCCCTAATTCGGAGCTTTCTGGATAAAGGGATTCTGATTCTCATATCTGTATTTGTATGTTCTCCCAATGTCTGCATGGGTTTCCCTATGAGTGCTCCTGTTCTCCTCCCACCCATCAGAAACATACAGACAGGTTCATTGGCTCCTGATAAAATGGACAATAGTATGATAGAGACTTTAGGGTAGACACACAGTCAGATTTGGGGAGATTAGTAGGGATGTAGCGAACTGTTCGCCGGCGAACTAGTTCGCGCGAACTTCGACTGTTCGCGTCCGCCGCAAGTTCGCGAACGTCGCGCGACGTTCGCCAATAGGCGTTCGCGTCAAAATCGTTCGACCATTCGACCATTCGGTCGCTAAAATCGAACGATTAAAATCCTTCGATCGTTCGAATCGAACGATTTTCGGATGTTCGAAGTTCGCGAACAGTTCGCGAACTGTTCGCATTTTTTGCCGGTGTTCGCGAACGGCGTTCGCGAACACATACTCGGCGGTTCGCTACATCCCTAGAGATTAGTCGTCGGCAACAAATCTCCTCTACTTCAGGAAGACTAATCTCCTCAAACAGCCTTCCCGCCAGCTTGAATGAAAATTGCGAGCGGGATGGCACTCGGGGTGCTTCATTTTCCGAAATCGGTGACTTTAGAAAATGAATTGCTCCTCCTGCTGGCGATTTTCATTCTAGCCAGCGGGAAGGCAGTTCGGGGAGATTAGTTGCCCGAAGAAGAGGAGATTTGTCGCCGGGCGACTAATCTCCCCGAATCTGACCCTGTGCCTCTGCCCTTAGACTGTAAGCTCCACTGGGGTAGGGACCAATGTGAAGGATGTGTAATCTCTGTAAAGGACTGTAGAGGGCATAAGAGAAAGCACCTGGGATTATGGTACAGTATAAATAAAGAAACAGGCGGCCTATGACTCTCGCCAGAAATTTATATGGTCCCCAGAATGTTCAAGCTATCTAGTGATATCTTTGGATGACATAAGTATTTTGTTATAATGTGACAACCAAATGCCCAGTGAATAACTGGGCCATTATAAGGGAATAGTTGGACAGCACTATTAGAAATTATAAGGATGCCAAATTAGAGCTTCGTTCTCTAAATTTACTTGTCTGGTTCTAACAGACTATCAAGTGTGTTCTCAAGCAGATAATGAGACTGTCAGGAGCTTTACTGCACCTCTTGGCAATCTTTGTGTGACCGTATCTGACAATCCCAACACTTGTAGTGGCAGTGTTTAAATACAATAGATCTTTGTGGGTTATATTAATTGAAAAAAGCAAAATTTTTTGCATGTACACATATGGCACCTGTTATCCAGAAACACGTTATCCAAAAAGCTCCGAATACAGGAAGGCCATCTCCCATAGACTCAATTTTAATCAAATAATTCACATTTTCAAAAATTATTTCCTTTTCTCTGTAATAATAAAACAGTAGCTTGTACTTGATCCCAACTAAGATATAATTAATCCTTATTGGAAGCAAACCCAGCCTATTGGGGTTATTGGGAGGCACATTTATCAAAGATTAAATTTTGAATTCATTTGAGTTTTTAAAAACTCCACTAAACTCGAAATTCAACCAATCAAGATTTATTTAAAAAAATCTAATTTTTACAACTCGGATGAATTAGATCAACCCGAAAACTCAAATCTAATTTTCTCTGTAAAAAACTCGAATGTCAGGAAGTTGTCCAAATTGATCCCTGGACCTCTGCTCATTGACTTAAACAGCAATTCTGCAGGTTTTAGATGGCGAATAGTCAAATTTGAGTTCTTAAAGGGCCAGTGTATGATAAATCTTGAAAATCAAATTCAAATTTAAAAAAAAAAACTCCATAGTTGAATTTGACAGTTTTGAGCATTTAAAATTAGAAAATTAAAATGTTTAATTTGACCCTTGATAAAGTAAATCTGCCCCTTAATTTTTACATGATTTTCTAGTAGACTTAAGGTATGAAGATCCAAATTACAGAAAGATTCATTACCCGTAAAACCTCAGGTCCCGAGCATCCTGGATAACAGGTCTCATACCTGTATTTCTCATTATAAAGTGGAAGTTACTATTTGCAGGACAAATAGAGAGAAGAGTAGTAGAGGCAGTGGCGTACCTAGATATTACTGGGCCCCACAGCAAATTATTTTTCAGGCCCCCAAAATGTTTAGAGGTTGACTTGTTTCTCCAATATTTATTGAAATTGTATATGAATTAGGGCCTTATGGGGCCCCTATACCTCCTGGGCCCCCCTGCAGCCGCAGGGTCTGCTTCCTCTATAGTTACGCCCCTGAGTAGAGGCAAATACTTGTGTTGTTGATAAATTTGCAGCGGTCTGTACATGTGACTGTGTAAGGTAATAAAGTGGCCATTACCATGCGTTTTGTCTTGCAGAACAGAAAACTACTTGTGGCAATGATCAATTTCAACTTGCCAGGAGAGCATTGCATTAAGAATCTTAAAACTGTCTGCAGGGCAACTATGTTGATTTATTATAAGAGCAAAATCAAATTCATTATGTGTTTAATTAGGAAACCTACTGGGTCCAAATTACCTCTAGAAATCCTGATATTCTGTTTACAAAATTGGAGGTAATAAAGCATCTGGAATGTGCACTCGTGCAGACGTTGCATTTCACTCAGCCTTCAGAGATAAACACCATAAAGATATGTGGTGTTTAGACGGACTGTACAGCTGATATTACATTTCATCTTTTATTACAGAACTAGCACATTCAACATGATTCAGTATAAACAACAATCTTGAAAAAAAATGTTTGTTTGTAATTTTTAACCAAATTCAACTCCCTATGTGTTTTTTGTTTATTGTGATTACCATTCCTACTTCTTTCAGTTCTCATTATATTTGTAAGACTATAAATCATACAAATGTGTCCATGTCACTGCTCCACATGTCACCAGTTCCCCAGTTTCATTAGTGAACAGTTTTATCAATCAATTTTTTTTCCACCTACTAAGAGCATTCTTACTTTATTTTGTTGACTATGGTTATAATGTTATTTGTGGATATTGATCTATTCTGAACATACAAAGGGTCATTAGCAAATGCAGATGCAAATGTGGTTGCACTAAAATGGATGCAAATGTGTTTTTCAAAGCCATTTATTAAAGTTTTTTCCCAGTCAGAGGCGTAACTAGAGGGGGGCGGGCCCTGGCGCGGGACGTGCAGCCGGGCCCCGCCCCCCTCCGTACAGCCGGAAACGGCCGCAGAACTGAGTGGTGCGCGAGCTGCCGGGGGGACCCTGAGGGGGTGCGGGCCCTGGCTCCCCCAGTAGTTCCGCCACTGTTCCCAGTCTCACACCAGCCCAGTCTGTTGAGATGAGCTGCAGAAATTATAGAGTTTAATGGGAGAAAAAATTACACGTGCCAAAATTTAATGACACCCATAGACTTTAATGTGTTTC
The DNA here is from genome assembly GCF_017654675.1 of Xenopus laevis. Taxonomy (NCBI): domain Eukaryota; kingdom Metazoa; phylum Chordata; class Amphibia; order Anura; family Pipidae; genus Xenopus; species Xenopus laevis. The sequence continues at coordinate 27,012,356 of NC_054381.1, read as the reverse complement.
CACAAATTTTTTTCCGGCAGCAAATTTCCGGTGAAAGTAGACAAATTCGCCCAACTCTCTGCCTTGCACTTCCAAATATTTGTGCTCTGCGCCACTCAGTCCTTGTTAGCCTTCTTTCCAATTCAAGCTTTGCTCTGCAAAGGGAAACCTTGAGCTACCGTCACCTCCTGACTAGGCAGTAGCTCCAGGGTCTCCTTTGCACCCAGAGTCAATACTTGCAGCACACTTGCACATAAAGAATCAGTGGCAGACATCACTCACTTTTGCATCTGATTTTCGACCAAATGCGCACATAGTTGTGTAATATTGCAGGCGAGCACAATTGTGCCAGTTGCTGTGCATCACCCCCTTGCAACTGCAATGATGCTATAATTCTGGGGAAAATGCTGCATTGTGGGGAAAAAACAACATGATTTTACAAACACAATTGCATTTTGCTCCGTGCTAGGGACGAGCAAAATATTTCACCACGTTTCGCAATGATAAAACACCCATAGACTCTAATAAAAAAGTAAAAAAATCGTATAGTAAAAGAAAATGTTAAGCTTTTTGAAAATTGTAGAAAAACCACCCATTGACATCAATACGTTTGGCAAATTGTTTGCCATTTTGCAAATTTTCAGTGAAGAGAAATGGGTCAGATTCACTCATCACTACTCACTGTACTTCTGCCCTATTATCTTTACAGTATAATCCACAAGTCTTTTTTTCTGTAACTTCTTCCTAAAGGGTGTAGATTACAGGAGCGTGCACTATGGGATCACACTATTCTGAAAAACGAATGGCAGTCAACCATTATAGAGGCTTAAAAGTAAAATCTATTTTCTGAACCATTAGTGTTTAAAATATATAGGGATGCACTGAATGCAGGATTAAGTTGAGATCCCGCCTATTTCAGCAGCATTCCAATTCAGCCAAATCCAAGTGCCTGGCCAAACCAAATCCGAATCCAAATATTACGTGACTTTTTGTCACACAAACAAAGAATTCAAACATTGTATACCTGAGCGATGCACACACAGTTTCTTTTCCCTCTTTTTTCCCCTAACTTTCATATGCAAATTAGGGTTCGGTTTCAGTTCGTTATTCCCAAAGGATTCTGGATTCGGCAGAATACTAAAATAGTACATTCAGTGCATCCCTAAAAATATATGTACAAATATAACATTGTTCCCTTACATCTACTGTTTTTTTAGCATCTACAGATAACAGTGCTGCTGAGATCAAAAAAGGAACCCTACACCCGGGACTAATCATAGGAATACTGATATTGGTTCTGCTTATAATTACCGCCATTCTTGTGGCAGTCTACATGTACCATCATCCAACATCATCGGCTAGTCTCTTTTTAATTGAGGTGAGTGCATCTGCTTCTACTGAGTATTGGGTGTATTGTGTAAAGAAAGATGGTGCCTGTGTTTGCCAATGAGTAGCTGAAGATGTCAGGAGTTGTATATTACAAGGGCAGAATTAATGGTTTTAAAAGCTCTTAATGAAACTAATTACCGCAATAAATCATGTTTGTGATAAATAACTAAAAGTCTCTATAAAAGCCATTTTTGGTGGAAATATCAGGGGCGCTCTAACAATGAGGCGAGTTGAGACACTCGCCTTACTTTGCTCCCCAATTCTTTTTGGTGTGGCTCATTTGATCATGATCATGCTTTGATCATGGCCGCATGTAACAGTGATGGCCATAGCTTCAGCATATCTGCAGATAACAAGAGTTCTTTTTTTAATAAACACACATCATTCCAAAATAATATTCTACATTCATCTGTAAAGAGCAAAACTCTTGCTATTAGTTTGCAAGAAATAAAATCGTTTTTTTTCTCTGAGCATCAAAAAGAATGAGAAAAGCGTAAAGAACACCTTTAGGACAAAATCAGCCACTTTTCTGAAATAAACAATCTAGATTATAATTAGCAATCACATATTTGCTATTCCTGACAACTCTATGGTTTGACATTTACTTTGAAATTGATTCATCTTTATATATAAATGCGTTTAAGAAAAAAAAGGCAAGCCTATAAGTGTAGACCAGTGGCATAAGACTGATTGCAAAAATCACTTTATAAATGTAGCGTATTCTTATATACCATTTTGCATAAGATATGCTAAGTACATTTTTATATTAGCTGCAGAAGTAATGCCAGGTAACAAGGATTAGAAGAAGGAAAGAAGAATCAATGTGAAGAGTCACCTGGCTGTTTGGGAGATGATAAAGATGTTATGTCCCATCCTATGTACCCACACATTGTGTAGATGGTGAATGATCAGTGACTTTATAGGTGGAACCTTCCTCCTTAATCATAAATTCACTTTTCACAACTACCTGCTTTCCACAGTGGTGAATTTGTTGCATTCTTACTCTTGAATTCCTGCCAAGCACCTCTATATAAAATCATTGGGCCATGGCCAATTCACTTTTGGGCCTATTTTTTTTAGTCCATTTTCATACAGGCATCTTTATGTTTCCTCCTGCCTTCTCCGACAAAAAACAATATACCCGCTTGAACCTTTTATAAAATGTTATATCCTATAAGAACCTAAAAAAAACCTATTGAACAACAAAACCTCAGCATTTTCTTGAACAAGGTATAAAAAAAACTTGAACAATACTTTAGTATTTTTATTGAACACGGTATTATAATATTGTCAATATTTTCTTTTTCCCTGGATAGCTTTCGTGTTGCTTTGACATTATTACATGTTTCATTCATGAACCTAAAATCTGCTCTTTGTTCTTCTCTAAAGTGTATTTTACTTGACTTTAATATAGATAGTGGAATATCTGTCAATTCCCAGCATGTATCCTGATCGAGTGCAGAATTCTGATCAGTTCTTAACTGAAGGCTGAAGCCACCATTTGTTGGTCTTTATCACTGACCATTTCAATAAAATTAATATTATATGTAGTTTTTATTTGATAAACCTCATGGGTCACCACGCATTGCTGAATAAATAACCATATTTATGAGGATGTGTATTCAGTTTCAACAAATGTGTACCTTTGTGTACAAATCTGTGATAAAAGTAATCAGCCAGTTGAAAATGCTATGGGAAAATACAATCAAAGATTTTAGAGCCTTTTTATCCAGAACAACTTTTGCCGGGAACTTTATTTTTCCCATTGACTTCCCATTGACTTCCAATTAAATTTCCATCAACAGATTACACAAGGTCTAAAGGGGTGTTAAATAATGGAGTTAAATACAGTTGGGTGACATAAAATAAAATACAACATTCGCCTTTTATTTCAAAATCCATAGATTTTAATCAACCATAAAAATAGCCCTTACTTTGACTCCTAAATAAATGTTTCCTCTTTTTCACTGTAGCGCCGTCCAAGCAGGTGGCCAGCCATGAAGTTCAGAAGAGGTTCAGGACATCCTGCCTATGCTGAAGTGGAGCCCATTGGAGAAAAAGAAGGTTTCATTGTCTCTGAGCAATGTTAAAAATTTTTTGAACAAACCACCAGTACTGGTTTCTGGTGTGACATTTAATTTTTTGATATATTTTCCAAGGAAAGCTGTGAGCTACCAATGCTGAAGCAGAAAATGATTTCTGGCAAGAGCTTAAAAAGATGAAAGAGCCTTTTCCTCTCTCATATTCAATCGCCTCTCACAGTGGTTTTCCCTTGTGGAATCTTACCGAAAATGCCAAGAATCACCATTGGATAAGAGTAGAAAAATATACAGGGACTCTTCTACTGGCTTCAGGAGAGAAATGAGAAAAATAACTTTGAGTGTTTTTATTATACAGGGCATCTCCATACTGTTATTGAGGTCTTTCATGGGATTACACATGGACAATACATGTGCGAAAAACAAACCAATATATCAAACATAGAGGTGAAGGAAAATCTTATATAGCGTAAGCAAGTAGGAGAACCTTAAATATACAATGGTATGATATTGCATCAAGTACAACAAAGAACATATGTTGCTGTCACTGCCAACATTGGTGTGTTAATAACATGCTTATATTTTCAGATACATTAGTAATGTGCACCATTAATGGGCAAGCCCAAAAAAGATTTATATTAGAAATGATGTATCTAATTCATAGGACCAGCCTAGGATGATCGTTCCAAAAGTGATGACTGATGCCAACAAGTTGTACCCCAGAAGTTGATATTTGTAAGTATTTTTTGTGTAACACCCCAGTGGTGACATCACAGGACATGAAAGGAGTGGTCTCATCAGTATTGGAGAATGCTCAGCAAACGACAACCAGCAGTGGAGAGCAGACTGAGCATGTGCACTATGGATAACACATTTGGAGCTGTTCATCATCAATGTCATTGGGCAATACAGTTAGCCCTGTGCACGGTACAACTGCTTCAATGGTTTTACCAAATTATGATGTGTTACGGTTGATTCAGAGTCCTATTTATCTGGAAAATGTCACCATTATCAGTGCCATTTGTTTGATAATTCCAACGTTTCCCTTAATATTTAGCTGAAAATATGTCAACATCAATTTCTTTCCTTTAGTTGCTATTTTTCTGACGTTTAAATTTTAGAATCCATTGCAATACTGAATAAAAACAAGCAACCCGTGGCTACACTACAGGAACCTTACCATGCACTTTTATTACTGTCACATTCGTTGGGGTCGTGGAGAAACTTCTACTTTTGCACACCAAGATGACTGAATTTTCTCATTCCTTTGGTTTTTATGAGGGTAGTTTTCATCACATAGTTTTCTATTAAACATTATAACTCACAAACATTTACCCCACTCCAGTGATACTTTCATGTATTTCGTTTTACAAGTATTTTGCCAGTAATTGTGCTTCAGTTTTGAGGAGATTCACATATTTTTCTAGAAACAGGTCCATTATATAAGGATTCCATCACCCTACATACAGTAGATATGGAAACACTTATGAGTGGATGACAGGTAGAACTGCTTTTACTGCAAAAAGTGTCCCGGTTTATTATCCATTATACATTTAAAGTTTGTTTACTGCTTTTGCTATGCATTCCAGCTTTTAAAACAACCATGATATTGTGGCATCATGGCATTAAACTATATGTATATTTTTAAAGTTGCCGCATGGTGGTATCCACAACCATAATAATCTATGTCTGTTTGGTTTATATGGACAGGCCTGACGTGAGTAGCATTGGAAGCCTAAATAAATTGTCCCTGTTGCAATCATTGTTTTATCATAAGGAAATAGATTTCTATGGACTCCATTATCCATCAGATCTCAATTTATCTCACATGACCTTGCAAATGAGAAATATCAGACACCAATTTTTGGTTTTTTTTCACCCGCATTTAATAGATACAATAAAATGCCTGAGAAAATGATCTGTGTTAAATGGAATTACCAACGCAAAGATATCCTTGGTGCACATTGATCTGAATAATCTCTAAACTCATGGGATGTTTAAGTGAGAAAACATTAGTGAAAAAATTGATAAACCACAGAAAAATCTCCATATACAGGAGAAAATGTGTTGTACTTACCGAACTAAGGGTGACATTTTTTCAATTCGATTATTACAGACACTTTTTTTTCCCTCATTCGGCTAATTATATGACTTGCTAAAAGGAGCTTGTGATCTAGCATTGGTTTATGTGTACAATAAAAAGGTTTGAATTATTATACCTGTGTAATCCAATTGGAGTACCCCCAAAATGTAGGGATTTATTTACATACCCCCCAGATAGCCCAAGAGAAAACATGAATATATACAGGTTTATATTTTACCATCATGATACACCATCAACATGGCTCTCATTTCATTATTCCTCTGCTACAATAAATTCATTTTTGTTTCATGTGAAAAATTATGGAATAGCTTTTGTAATCTACAATGACAATGATTTAATAATTTAAACCAGTTATGTCCACAGGTATGTGATCTGTTATCTGAAAACCTGTTATCCAGAATGCTTTGATTTAAATAAAGGCCATCTCACTTAGAGGCAAATTCACTAAGCGCCGAAGCGCCGAACGCTAGCGTTAATTCGCTAGCGTTTGGCATTTCCGTTACTGCGCAAATTCACTAACGAACGCTGGCGTAGTTTCGCTAGTGTTACTTCGCACCCTTACGTCTGGCGAATTTTCCCTAGCGACGTAACTACGCAAATTCACTAACTTGCGCAGTGTACTGAACGCTACCTTTTACGCTAGACTTCCTTCGCCACCTCAGACCTGGCGAAGCGCAATAGAGTAGATAGGGATTGTTTCAAAAAAAGTCAAAAATTTTTCTAAGTCCCAAAAAACGCTGGTGTGTTTTGTACATTATGGGTGATAGGCTGAAAAAGATCGAAAATTTTTTTGGGGCTCCCCTCCTTCCCCCTACATTTCCTGACTCATGGCAACTTACCTAGACAGTGGGCACATGTGTAGGGCAAAATAAAATTTTTATTTGCTGATTTGAAGGTTTTCTAGGCATTTGTAGTGCTGATACGTATTCCTCCATTGAAATTTGAATTTGGCGCCGTATGCAAATTAGCCTTCGCTAGCGTAACTTCGCTTTACATAGCTTATCAACGCTAGCGCAACTTCGCAACCTTACGCTACCCCTGAGCGTAATTTCGGATTTTAGTGAATTTGCGGAGCGCTGGCGAAACTACGCCTGGCGAAGTGCGCGAAGCGCGGCGAAGTTGCGCCTGGCGAAACTACGAATGTTAGTGAATTTGCCCCTATAGACTCCATTCTAATCAAATAATTAATACTTCTAAAAATGATTTCCTTTTTCTCTGTAATAATAAAACAGTAGCTTTTACTTTATCCCAACTAAGATACAATTATACTTATTGGATGCAAAACAATCCTATTGGGTTTATTTAACCCTTTAAGTGCCACCCCACGTAGAATCTACGTTCTGTGGGGATGGCATTTGAAATGCCACAGAACGTAGATTCTACGTTCTGCAGCATTTCAGGGTTAGGGAACGGAGGAGCGGCTTTTCAAGCCGCTTGCTCCGTTCCTCTTCGTTCCCCAGCCCCCAGGCAACGAGCAGGGGCCGGGAACGAGTGGCCCCTGAGGCGCGATCGCCCAGGGGCCCCAAATGCAGCAGCAGACACGTGCACACTGCGTGTCCTGCTGCTGCTTTCACTTCCTGAGCCGAAGCTCCGCCCCCTCTCAACGGATCTTCCTGGGTGATGCAGCATTTTCTTCCTCCAGCCCTGCACAACGATCTGGACCTGCTTCCCCCAGGTTAGTGCCCATCCACACACAGAAACACACACAAACACACAAACACACACTTATTTTCCCATTACACACTTACATTCACACTTACACACAATCACATACATTTTTGGGGGATCAGGGGGGTCACACACATTCACAGCACCCCCACACGCTTGCACACACACACAACATGCAATTGGTCAGTTGTACACACACACATACACACTTGCACTGTTGTGTATTTTTTTTTTTTTTTCTTATCGCATCGTCTGTTTTTTTTGCTGAAAAAACTGTTTTATTGCCATTGCGAATAGCGTATTCGCTAATTGCACTGCGCAATACCTTTTGTATGTTATTTTGGTGATTATACTGCAATTTGGGTGATTTTGGTGCATTTTTAGACATTTTATTGCATGTTTTGCCATTTTATTACATTTTCAGCTTTGCAAAGGTGTTGTTCCCCTTTTTCTGTCTGTAAAACCTATTTGGCCATGCTAAAATTATCAAAAATTGATTCTGACTGCTGATTACAGTAGGCGAAAAAAAAAAAGCATTGATTTTTGCGGTTTTGTTGGATTTTAGGGATTTTTGTTACTTCATTTTGACCTTGGAAATTTTGTCTGCTATATAACCATTTGGAGGTCTCTGTGTACAAAGTAGTTTGGTAAATCTTTTCATATCAGGCATCAAACTGTTCAGTACACTCCTTGCTTTCATATTTAGGATGACTTTTGCTGGTACGTTACAAAATGTGGGGTATATAATGGGGTAAAATGCAAGCTTTGTGACTATTTTCAGAATTTCCATAAAAAGCGTTATGTTTAGCATTGCTTTGCGGTTTTGTAGTTTGCAGTAGAAAATTGTAATTACCTGCTTTAGATTCATCTGAATGTGTACTTTCAGAAAATATATGGGTTTCTAGGGTCTCCATACTGTTAGGGGGTCTTATGGTGCATAATGCACATACCAGGTGTTGTATTGTAGCAGTCAGAGTGTCATATGTGAAAATTCATATGTACTATTTTCATTTGGGCGTCTCTGTATGCCACCTAGTTTGGTAAATCTTTTCATATCAGGCATCACACTGTTCAGTACACTCCTGGCTTTCATATTGAGGATGACTTTTGCTGGTACGTTACAAAATGTGGGGTATATAATGGGGTAAAATGCAAGCTTTGTGACTATTTTCAGAAATTCCATAAAAAGCGTTATGTTTAGCATTGCTTTGTGGTTTTGTAGTTTGCAGTAGAAAGATGTAATTACTTGCTTTAGATTCGTCTGAATGTGTGCTTTCAGAAAATATATGGTTTTCTAGGGTTTCTATACTGTTAGGGGGTCTTATGGTGCATAATGCACATACCAGGTGCTTGTATTGTAGCAGTCAGAGTGTCATATGTGAAAATTCATATGTACTATTTTCATTTGGGCGTCTCTGTATGCCACCTAGTTTGGTAAATCTTTTCATATCAGGCATCACACTGTTCAGTACACTCCTGGCTTTCATATTGAGGATGACTTTTGCTGGTACGTTACAAAATGTGGGGTATATAATGGGGTAAAATGCAAGCTTTGTGACTATTTTCAGAAATTCCATAAAAAGCGTTATGTTTAGCATTGCTTTGTGGTTTTGTAGTTTGCAGTAGAAAGATGTAATTACTTGCTTTAGATTCGTCTGAATGTGTGCTTTCAGAAAATATATGGTTTTCTAGGGTCTCTATACTGTTAGGGGGTCTTATGGTGCATAATGCACATACCAGGTGCTTGTATTGTAGCAGTCAGAGTGTCATATGTGAAAATTCATATGTACTATTTTCATTTGGGAGATTTTTGTGGGGTAAAAACACAGAAATATATATTTACCCCCCAAAACCATATATTTTTTGGAAAGTACACATTCTACCGAATCTAAAATGAGTACCCATGCCTTTCTGCTCCAAACTACTGAGTCGCAAGGCCTTCCCAAAATTGACGGTTTTGGTGAAATATCTGAAAATTGCCTCAAAGCTTCGACTTCCCAGCACCATATTACCCATGTATCATTACGTACCAAGAAAAAGCACCCTAAATATGATTGCCAGGGTTCCTCCAAACAGTTTGGTGGCCATTGTTCATAGGTTTACCAAAGTATCTTGCATTTAGAGGCCCCAAAATGAAGTTAGCGCATATAAATAGTCCTGTAGGTAACTTCAGCTAAATCAACACATTGACTGCATTTTTGTGGGGTAAAAACACAGAAATATATGTTTACCCCCCAAAACCATATATTTTTGGAAAGTACACATTCTACCGAATCTAAAATGGGTACCCATGCCTTTCTGCTCCAAACTACTGAGTCGCAAGGCCTTCCCAAAATTGTCGGTTTTGGTGAAATATCTAAAAATTGCCTCAAAGCTTCAAATTCCCAGCACCATATCACCCATGTATCATTACGTACCAAGAAAAAGCACCCTAAATATGATTGCCAGGGTTCCTCCAAACAGTTTGGTGGCCATTGTTCATAGGTTTACCAAAGTATCTTGCATTTAGAGGCCCCAAAATGAAGTTAGCGCATATAAATAGTCCTGTAGGTAACTTCAGCTAATGAAAAATCAACACATTGACTGCATTTTTTGTGGGGTAAAAACACAGAAATATATGTTTACCCCCCAAAACCATATATTTTTGGAAAGTACACATCCTACCGAATCTAAAATGGGTACCCATGCCTTTCTGCTCCAAACTACTGAGTCGCAAGGCCTTCCCAAAATTGTCGGTTTTGGTGAAATATCTAAAAATTGCCTCAAAGCTTCAAATTCCCAGCACCATATCACCCATGTATCATTACGTACCAAGAAAAAGCACCCTAAATATGATTGCCAGGGTTCCTCCAAACAGTTTGGTGGCCATTGTTCATAGGTTTACCAAAGAATCTGGCATTTAGAGGCCCCAAAATGAAGTTAGTGCATATAAATAGTCCTGTGGGTAACTTCAGCTAATAACTTCATTTCGGGGACTCTAAATGCCAGATTCTTTGGTAAACCTATGAACAATGGCCACCAAACTGTTTGGAGGAACCCTGGCAATCATATTTAGGGTGCTTTTTCTTGGTACGTAATGATACATGGGTGATATGGTGCTGGGAAGTTGAAGCTTTGAGACAATTTTCAGATATTTCACCAAAACCGTCGATTTTGGGAAGGCCTTGCGACTCAGTAGTTTGGAGCAGAAAGGCATGGGTACTCATTTTAGATTCGGTAGAATGTGTACTTTCCAAAAATATATGGTTTTGGGGGGTAAACATATATTTCTGTGTTTTTACCCCACAAAAAAATGCAGTCAATGTGTTGATTTTTCATTAGCTGAAGTTACATACAGGACTATTTATATGCGCTAACTTCATTTTGGGGCCTCTAAATGCAAGATACTTTGGTGAACCTATGAACAATGGCCACCAAACTGTTTGGAGGAACCCTGGCAATCATATTTAGGGTGCTTTTTCTTGGTACGTAATGATACATGGGTGATATGGTGCTGGGAAGTTGAAGCTTTGAGACAATTTTCAGATATTTCACCAAAACCGTCGATTTTGGGAAGGCCTTGCGACTCAGTAGTTTGGAGCAGAAAGGCATGGGTACTCATTTTAGATTCGGTAGAATGTGTACTTTCCAAAAATATATGGTTTTGGGGGGTAAACATATATTTCTGTGTTTTTACCCCACAAAAAATGCAGTCAATGTGTTGATTTTTCATTAGCTGAAGTTACATACAGGACTATTTATATGTGCTAACTTCATTTTGGGGCCTCTAAATGCCAGATACTTTGGTAAACCTATGAACAATGGCCACCAAACTGTTTGGAGGAACCCTGGCAATCATATTTAGGGTGTTTTTTCTTGGTACGTAATGATACATGGGTGATATGGTGCTGGGAAGTTGAAGCTTTGAGGCAATTTTCAGATATTTCACCAAAACCATCGATTTTGGGAAGGCCTTGCGACTCAGTAGTTTGGAGCAGAAAGGCATGGGTACTCATTTTAGATTCGGTAGAATGTGTACTTTCCAAAAATATATGGTTTTGGGGGGTAAACATATATTTCTGTGTTTTTACCCCACAAAAATGTGGTCAATGTGTTGATTTTTCATTAGCTGAAGTTACCTACAGGACTATTTGTATGCACTAACTTGATTTTGGGGCCTCTAAATGCCAGATACTTTGGTAAACCAATGAACAATGGACACCAAACTGTTTGGAGGAACCCTGACAATCATATTTAGGGTGCTTTTTCTTGATACGTAATGATACATGGGTGATATGGTGCTAGGAAGTTGAAGCTTTGAGGCAATTTTCAGATATTTCACCAAAACGGACAATTTTGGGAAGGTCTTGCGACTTAGTAGTTTGGAGCAGAAAGGCATGGGTACCCATTTTAGATTCGGTAGAATGTGTCCTTTCCAAAAATATATGGTTTTGGGGGGTAAACATATATTTCAGTGTTTTTACCCCACAAAAAATGCAGTCAATGTGTTGAATTTTCATTAGCTGAAGTTACCCACAGGACTATTTGTATGCACTAACTTCATTTGGGGGCCTCTAAATGCCAGATACTTTGGTAAACCTATGAACAATGGCCACCAAACTGTTTGGAGGAACCCTGACAATCATATTTAGGGTGCTTTTTCTTGATACGTAATGATACATGGGTGATATGGTGCTAGGAAGTTGAAGCTTTGATGCAATTTTCAGATATTTCACCAAAACCGACAATTTTGGGAAGGCCTTGCGACTCAGTAGTTTGGAGCAGAAAGGCATGGGTACTCATTTTAGATTCGGTAGAATGTGTCCTTTCCAAAAATATATGGTTTTGGGGTGTAAACGTATATTTCTGTGTTTTTACCCCACAAAAAATGCAGTCAATGTGTTTATTTTTTATTAGCTGAAGTTACCCACAGGACTATTTGTATGCGCTAACTTCATTTTGGGGCCTCTAAATGCCAGATACTTTGGTAAACCTATGAACAATGGCCACCAAACTGTTTGGAGGAACCCTGGCAATCATATTTAGGGTGCTTTTTCTTGGTACGTAATGATACATGGGTGATATGGTGCTGGGAAGTTGAAGCTTTTAGGAAATTTTCAGATATTTCACCAAAACTGACAATTTTGGGAAAGCCTTGCGACTCAGTAGTTTGGAGCAGAAAGGCATGGGTACCCATTTTAGATTCGGTAGAATGTTTACTTTCTAAAAATATATGGTTTTGGGGGGTAAACGTATATTTCTGTGTTTTTACCCCACAAAAAATGCAGTCAATGTGTTGATTTTTCATTAGCTCAAGTTACTCACAGGACTATTTGTATGCGCTAACTTCATTTTGGGGCCTCTAAATGCCAGATACTTTGGTAAACCTATGAACAATGGCTACCAAACTGTTTGGAGGAACCCTGGCAATCATATTTAGGGTGCTTTTTCTTGGTATGTAATGATACATGGGTGATATGGTGCTGGGAAGTTGAAGCTTTTAGGAAATTTTCAGATATTTCACCAAAACTGACAATTTTGGGAAAGCCTTGCGACTCAGTAGTTTGGAGCAGAAAGGCATGGGTACTCATTTTAGATTCGGTAGAATGTGTACTTTCCAAAAATATATGGTTTTGGGGGGTAAACGTATATTTCGGTGTTTTTACCCCACAAAAAATGCAGTCAGTGTGTTGATTTTTCAGTAGCTGAAGTAAAGTCCTGGACAATTTGGATGTGCTAACTTCATATTGGGGTCTCTAAATGCCAGGTACTTTGGTAATCCTATGCACAATGGGGATCAAACTGTTCAGTGGACCCCTGGCAATCATATTCAGGGTGTTTTTTCTTGGTATCTAATATAGTGTGTGATATGCGGAGCAGCAAAATAAAACCTTTGAAGTGATTTTTCAAAATTTTGATACATTTTGATAAAAAACGCTACGTTCAGACAAGCTTTGATGTTTGGTAGTTAGGAGTAGAGAGACACAGTTACCCATTTTGGAATCGGCAGAATGTGTACTTTCCAAAAATATATGGTCTTCTGGGGTAAACATACTGTTTCAGGATTTTGTGGCCTTGGAATCAAAAGTATGCCGTTTTCTGCCTTCTGCTTTCAAAATTCGGTAATATACTGCCGGTAGTTTTTGCTGTACAGATGTCCTAAATCTTCCTAAAACTATACATATTTGGTATTGGCATGTTCAAGAGACATGAGGCTTTCCAAATCAGTTGGATTTTCATGCGTAAAATGAAATATTTTTCAGGTATAAGTTCATATATTGTGAAAAATAGGAATTTTTCATTTTTTTTTTGTATTTAGCACTATAAATCTTTTTGCAGAGGTGGAAATACAAGAAAACTCAGGCAGATTTAGAAAGCTCAGTTTCTCCCGAAAAAAACAATGTATAGTTTTCCTAGCTGAACTATAGGTTTCCCCTCAGAAAATGCCCCTAAAGTGAGAGAGCACAGAATGTTTCAAAAACGTCTGGCATTTCGCGTAACCAAATTGGTCAATTCTGCTGGCACTTAAAGGGTTAATATTTAATTTATTTTTAGGTAGACTTTAGATCCAATTAACGGACAGACCTTTTATGCTCAGATCCAAAGTATTCTGGATAACTGGTTCCATACCTGTACAAGGTTTTGGGGAATGTGTAATAAATGCTTTTTCATGGCACTGTAGTTGGTAGAGTGTAATGGCAACATGGTTAGTCTTTAACCATTTGAAATATATCTGTATAAATATGACTGCAGATTGTGTATTCTCAGGAATCATTTCTAGCAATGTCTTGTGTCAGACGGGTCAATAAAACAATATATTAAATGTTTCAAAAATAAATATCACAGAAATGTATTACCTTCTTGCAGCACGCAGTAGTGAGGTTGCATCCCACATGGGTTTTTGTGCACATTGTGTATTTGTAGGAGAGATATTAGAATTAAAAATTGAACAATGCCTTCAATAACTTTGAAAACAGGTTTCTGTGTGATTTAAAAGTCTCTGGAGCAGTTGCTGAATTATATTTAGTTTTAGACCACACAGTATTTATCATTGAGAGAAGCAGAATCTAAGGAGCCTATTTATGAAGAATCAAGTTTTCTAGTTTTTAAAAAGGGGAAAACTCAAATTTTTCGACATTTATTATACCCCAAAGCTGCTAAAAATCCAAATCTGTAAATACTCCATCTAAAACCTGTCATGGTCATGTAGAAGTTTATTACAGATGTCCCTGAAGTTGTTTCTTGACATCGTGATCTGAATAATCCGATAAAGTCAGGGTTTATCGCCATCTCAAAAAGTTTGTCAATTCCGGCGACAATTCATACTATTACAACTTTTTCCCGCGTCAACTTTTTTGAGCTGATTTATTGATAAATGAGTTAAATTCATTGGGTCGACTGTTTTAATAAAAAAATGAGTTAAATTCAAGTTTTAGTAAGTACCCCTCGAAGTCATCAAAACTTTACATTGATGATGATACAGAAACAAGAAATTTGGATATATTTTGCTCCAAATCTTTTCACGAGAGAATAAATGGCTGTACAGGATTTGTTCTGTTTCTATAAGTTCTGGAGAGTTCCCGGTGCAACGATCCTGTTCTGCTAACAGTTCTCTAGTTTTTGTCCATTTCCTTTATATTACATCCATCCCCCTTTCTATTTTGAACAACTTTCTGTTTCATTCAAGTTGAATTTCACTCCCTTTTGCTCACGTGATTCATAACTTGGCAATAAATCATAGTGGGGGTAAGACGAGAATAATGCATTTCTATTTCACCAGGAAATACACCTAGTTGTACAGTAGATAAAGACATAGAACTGGGAATTATACTATATTAACAGGATCGTATAAAAGAGAATATACTTGTTTTACTGTGTTCTTCAGACAATAAAGGTGCTTACTTTTAATTAAAACTAATCATGTTTTCATTTTCCTACTTTTTACCTGTGTGTTTTTGCAAAGAATGGCAATTTCATGCACATTTTACTGCTTGAAATTTTTGTTATATTTGCGGCATGGATAAAAAAAAAATATCCAAGGTTTTTAACCTGACAGGTGACAAGAAAAATTTACAATTTCAGTTATAATTAAAGGAAAACTATCATTGGAAATTTTTTCTGAGCAACAGTCATCTCACCCACGAGTGCAGTGGCAGGATCCAGACAATTACAATCACTGGAGAAGAATTTGAATGCTTTGCCATTCAAAGATCTGGAAATTGTGCAGGCAGCAAAAGATGGCAATGGCCCCATGTTGGGTGTAGTTTTATGACCCATGGAACATTGCTTGGAAAAACTAGGTTATGAAAATACCAGTATGACAAAGCATATTTTTTTCAATTCTTTTGTACAAGAAGGAAGATTATTCAGATATTTTTGTGTAAACAAAAAAATGGAACTGCTATTTTTTTTTAAAAATTTAAAGAAACCGTAGCCAGCACACCTTGTTATTTCAAGTCATACATAAAATGTAGTTATTTTGACAGTAGTGTTTTTTTGAATATTGCATACCATGGAAAGCTGAAATCACAGCTAAGCATAAATGTAGCCAGCATTATTGTTGCTATCATCAGAATAATACCTACAAGATAATGTGATACAAATGGCATGTGTTGATGCAACTGCATGCATTTATTGTTTCTGATAAATCACCATTTTTTATGCAGTGCAAAGTTGCATGGTAGCATTCACGCAATAAACTGCGATAAATGTTACAATAATTTTGGCTACTGTTGTCTACTTTGTGATAGTTAGTAACATTTTATTCTAAATCAACCTATTACTTTAATTTTTTTTATTTCTATAGAAATTATATATTAATAGAGAAAGAGAGAGATTTAAAAAACAAACAAATAGAATTATTACATTTGGCTCTCCTACATTATAACACATACTGTAAATTACTAAGCAACTTTATATTACTGAAAACGGGGAGGTAGATTTATTCTTTTTGAAATCAAATTTTTTAAAAATTCATATTGCAACCAAACTTGATCAAACTTGATTGCCTTCATGCATTGATTGCATTCATTTATGGGAGCTTGAATGTTGAAAATGCATCTCCTCTTAACTCTTCTTAACTCCCATAGAAGCTCACCGGGTTTTCTTTGCCAAAATCAGCAAAGAGATTTTCCAAATACGAAAAGACTGTACAAATTAGATAAATCTGCCTCCAAAAGTAATTTTAAATGAAGATTTATAACATACTTTTTAATTAACCTGAAAGTGTATGTTGTGTTATCCTTTTAACAGTAGCGTAACTACAAGGGTTGAGGGCCGCACCCCCTTGGGGCTACACAGAGTTGCGATAAGTCATATTATAACAGGACAGGGGATATATTTAGTTCGCACAATGCGAATGGGATACAAATCCTGTACCCTTGTCCACCCATGACTAGATACGTCTCTGCCTTTTAGAGGGATCCTGGCATTATTCTGTAACTTTTATCATCCCAAGGACCCGGTATATTCTTTTTTGCAAAATTTCGGCTTCCCAAGGAAGACTTAAGGAAGACAGGGAGCTGTGCACTTCCATGGAGAAATGTGGGCACTAACCTGATTATACCACCATAGCAACTTATACTATTTGGAGGCCCTGGAGTGGAAAGTGAAAATACAGTGAAATTACAGCATTTCAATAAAAGAAAAGGTACCATCGCAAGGATATTGGATCATAAGTATTAAAATACTGTTAGTATATAACCCTTTAAAATAACTCACAGGTATAGTCTATAATATCTTTAGAAAGGCTCTAAAGTCTTTGGTTTATAACTGCTGTGCCCATTTAAGCCTTTCGTTAATAAGCATGGCATGCTGAGACACAGATGGATTTCTTCTGTTCTCCCTCTGTTAGCATCAAAGTGATTGATGTTGCTGTTTTAGCAAGTGAACCTCAAACAACTGCTTTCCACTCTCCATACAGTACGCCTGTTTTGCCAACAAGCTATTATGCAGTAGGACTTGAATACCCTCATGTTATATTCCCCCAACACCCTAAGTACAAGATTGATGTATTTGTTTTACATGCCAATACTTCCTACATTTCATTTTTTTTTTTTTATTCTTTGTTTAAAAAAAACCAACACAAATGATAAACCTGCAGATGGTGGGGAAAATCTGACAGTTACATGAGAGAGAATTGAGTTACATAGATATCAGGGTTATTCACTTGGGCATGTCATGCCCTCAAGGTAAGAACTGTCCGTGCAAAGGTCTGACACATTTCATTTTGGCTGGCATGTTGTTTCAAAAGAAAATGCATACATTTTAACAGACCAGAATGGAATAATTGTTCTCAAAGAATATTTTAAGGCTACAAAAGTGCTGTTGTGTATGTTTTTATCTGAAGCGTGCAGAGAGAACAGCGTGTGTGTGTGTATATATATATATATATATATATATATATACACCTTGCAGCTGAAAATCGGTGTACAGTACTTAGCTATGAAGCAGGCATGGTTTTGGACAGGCCCAAGGATTGGCTATCTTTTATTGCTGTGGTTCAGTTGGGTTAGGAGCTCAGACTATACTAAAGGAACAGTAACACCAAAAAAAGGAAAGTGTTTTAAGGTAATGAAAATATCATGTAGGGGCAAATTTACCTAGGGTCGAATATGGAGGGAATATGGTAGGTTTTAGGTGGCGAACTAGGGGGTCGAAGAATTTTTTAAAGAGACAGTATTTCGACTATCGAATGGTCGAATAGCTGAACGATTTTTAGTTCGAATCGTTCGTTTCGAAGTCAAAGGTCGTAGTCGAAGGTCAAAGTAGCCCATTCGATGGTCGAAGTAGCCATATTCCACCATTCGAAATTCAAACTATTTTTCCTCTATTCCTTCACTCGAACTAAGTAAATGGGCCCCCTAGTGTTGCTCTGCACTGGTAAAACTGATGTGTTTGCTTCAGAAACACTACTATAGTTTATATAAAGAAGCTGCTGTGTAGCAATGGCGGAAATTGAACAAGGCTATATGGCACAGGCTAAATAGTAGATAACAGATAACACCATTATGTTCTACAGAGTGTATCTGCTATTCGCTGTGTAACCTGAGCCTTTTCTCTGTTGAATGGCTTCCCCCATTGCTACACAGCTTATTTATATAAACAGGACCCTCCAACTTATTTTTATTCTTTAGACCTGGTTTGTTGTAATACCTCTGTTGGTGATAAACTATTGTAAAGTACTGTGTAACTTGAAGGTGATTTTTAAATAAATGATGATGATTTGGTAATTTCCTACTAAGGGGTTGATTCATTAAAGATCAGTATTTTTTAACTGAGCGGTATCAATGTATTCTTTCAGATTTATCAAGGTCTTTTCATACTTGGATGACTCATTCCAATACAAGGATTTCTTATATTTGCAACATTATATTCCAGTTCACTTGCATTACTGTCATTTTAGTTACATATTGGGAGTTGAGCACTAACACCCCATAGAAAGAATGGTTTTCTACTGTTCAAAAATCTGAACACAAAGATGACTTTACCTGAAAGAATTTAGTAAATGTGATGAAATTCAAACTGCTGGAAATCCTTATGGAATACACCAGCTCCCAAGAGATGATAATTTAGTCTGTTCAGACAACTATGCTAACTTTATTAGAACCAGCAGATTTAAAGGGAACCTGTTACGATAAAATATTTTCCCCCACCAGAGGTGCATTCTAATAGAGCCCGCACTCTGGTTGGGGGTAACAGTAGTTTTTCTTTAAAAAAAATTGCCCCCCACCAGCGCTAGGACACCCTCATTGGGAAGGAGCTCCTGGTTGGAGTGGTCTTGTTGGAGCACACCATGTATGCTCATTATGCGCATGTGTGTGATGTCAGAAATTCATTATGTGTGGCGCTCTGCACAACATGAGACTTTCACAAGGAGCTCCCTACCAGTGCAAGTTTCCTAGTGCTGGCGGGGCCATTTAAAAAAAAAAAACTACTGTTACCCTCCAATCAGAGGGTGGGCTCTGTTAGCCTGCATATAAAATATTTTAGGGCAACAGGTGACCTTCAAGTATAACTTGAACCCTAGCAACCAAATTGCGTAATTTGCAAACTGGAGAGCTGCTGAAAAATAAACCAAATAACTCAAAAACCACAAATAATAAAAATTGAAAACCAATTGCAAATTCTCTCAGAATATCATTCTCTACATCATTCTGAATAGTGATGGGTGAATTTGGGGCATTTTGCTGCTCCGAAACAATTTGCAAATTTCCCGCGAAACGGCAAAAAAATTGCGAAACAACACTTTTTTTTCCAAAATTGCGCCAGCGTCCAAAAAAACGGACACCGGGGTCCATTTTTTTTTTCACGCCGGCGAATTTTCGCAGTGATTTTACAAATTTATTTGCCAGCAGCGAATCGCGGGAATTCGCCGCAAATTTGAGCCTGCCGAATAAATTCGCCCATCACTAATTCTGAAAGTTAACTCAAAAGTGAACAACCCCTTTAATGAGAGCATCTAAGCCACCAAAGACTGTCAGCCAAAGAGAAAATACTCTAAGGAAGCATTAAGGGCAACCATGCAGCTGTATGAAGAGTATTTGATTCTACCCCACATTTATAGCTGTAGTAATGATATTCGAGTTTCTGATTCAAGACATTTTCCCATGTGCAGGTGCAGTGTCGGACTGGGACACCAGGGGCCCACCCAAAACCTTAGACCAGGGGCCCACTCTCAGTACTAATATTCTCCCTCTCCTCAATCAACCTCTATTCTCCTAGTCTCTTTCTTTACATACTATAATCTATCCAATCCACCTATTTAGCCTCTTTTTTCTCTTAAAAATAGGGAATGACCATGAATTAGGCCAAAAGTTTAGCAGCATGAGGGTCCACTGACACCTGGGCCCACCGGGAGTTTTCCTGGTATCCTGGTGGGCCAGTCCGACACTGTGCAGGTGCATATGAAGCGCCTACATATTTTTGGTGCCACTAATATATTAATTAAATGCTTTTCCTTTTAGGTATTTGGAGCAATAACATAGAAGTTGTTCTGCCATGCAGCAATGTGTATTCCATGGACACATATACAGTATATTCTGCTGTGAATATAAATCAGAACAGACCATTTCTGCTCACTTAGTATAATGCACGGCAAATTGAATGTGCGGTCTAATTAAACAATGTTTTGCTATTTGGTAATTTAATCTGTTTTTAATTTACCTCGACAGAAAATGTACTGGAAACAAGAATAAAGCATTTATTTCGGAAATGTTGCATTTGCATTTCCAATATGTGAAAAATGCTGAATTTGGAGCAGCTTCATTGAAATGATATAAAGGCTTGAGCGCCGGCTTCTGAGTGACAGTAATATGTGTACATGATAAATGCTGTGGGACTGACGGTATCAGCTTTCTGCAGCCCATGTTTTTTGGAAGATGGATTAATCCCACAAAAGCTGCAAACAGGTCACTCTTGCACTGAAACCAAAATGTGCTGTGGGATTTTTCCAGACGTGTTAATTTCAACCTTTATTTCTTCTCTGTCAGCATTTTTGGAGGCTTAATTATGTAAATCTGTGTGTACCTTTCCAGACATCAAGAACACATCCGTTTTAAAATGCTTCCTATTTAAACTTGCAGGTCCGACTGACGTCATCTCTGTTCTTGTCAAATAAGGTCAAAACTAGGTTAATGATCCTTAGGAAATAATGGTTCAAGCAAATATAACCTAACCCAGTGCTTGAATTGGAGTGAAAAAAAGTGGAGGGATGCTCTGTGTGGTGAGCATATCGCAGCGTGCTAAAATAAGCCCCTCCCACAACCAGAAGCCACACCCATTGTTATAAAAAGCCTCACGCAGCAATACTTTCTGGTTTCACCCACTTTAAAGCAAAGTCAATTTGCTATTTCCATTTTGCTATTTCCTTCTAATGTTTGCTGTCCCCAAAATGAAAATTGTGCGCATGATTTTCTTGGCTGCCAATTCAGCTTCTGCAAACACAGCACTGTTTCTGTGTATTGTGTGTCATAACGTAGCACAACCCCATCATATTCTGTATTACCCAAGATTATTTAACATATATCATTCTGTTACTATTCCTTAAAGGGAATGTAAAGTCTAAAATAGAATAAGGCTATAAATGCTGTATTTTGTATACTAAATATAAACATGAATTTACTGTACCACAAGCCTAATCAAACAAATAATTTATGTTTTCAAAGTTGGCTACAGGGGGTCACCATCTTGTAACTTTGTTAAACATCTTTGCAAGACCAAGACTGTGTACATGCTCAGTGTGGTCAGGACTGCTTAGGGGTCATCATAAACAAAGCTGCTTGAGTTCTGTATGGCTGGGAAGTAAGGCGGGGGCTCCCCCTGCTGTTCATAAGTATGATTGTTTCCCTGCTCAGCAGTTAGGGACCGTCTGACAATTCCTATCCACAGCAGTAAATGAAGGGAGAATTTCACTGCATACAGTCATGTTTCTTATAAAAACGCTACACATTTTTTAATTAAAGTATATTGGAGATAGGATTCTTTTTCATTAAAGAAAGAAAAAATGCAATTTTATTTTTTTGCCTTTACATGCCCTTTAATCTGCTGCTTTCTAATACCTCCATTTTCTCTTTTTGTTTCCAGTGTTGTTCTTCTCTCCTTTTCTCTATAACCCTCTCTGATGCCTCCACCTCCTTTATCTTTTCAACACTTTTCTATCTTTTGTACTTCTCTCCCAGCAATCTTTTCTCTCCTTTTATCCTCTATATATTTAACTATATTATATTTTACCTCTGCCTTTTATTTGCATGCAGAAGTGGAGAGGAGCAAAAGAAAGTTCTGGGATTCAAAACTCTTTCGTCCCCACTGAGGCACTGAATGGATGATATCCCTGTGCTAGAGCCCTGCGGGTTACCAGAAAAAAAGCAGGTACCCTGCGGAATGAGAGTAGGATTTTCAGATGCCCACTTTTGATGATGCCACTTCCGGGTTGTAGCAACACCACTTCCTGTTTTATGGTGATCATCGGGTTGCGGGTCGGGTTGCGAATAAGGCAGTTGCGGGTCTGGGTTGGGTAGCAGATCAAAGTGGGTAAATATGCGGGCTGCGGTTCGGGGCACGGGCTGTGGGTTCGGGGTCCGGTCCGGGTATTAGAAATTGGTTCCACGCAGGACTCTACCCTGTGCATCCCTCCCCAATTCCAGCGCTGACCTAACCAGAATAACCATAAACCCTGTCTGTATATTGCTTTAAGCCTCCAAGACACCAACTCACTGAGCTGCTTTAGCATATGCCTTCAGTTTGATTTTTACATTAACCAGCACCAAGACCAGCGAAATGTACGACCTATACACTCATAATTGGTTATTACAGTAGCCAGTGACGCTGCTGACATAATAATGTTGTGGATGTAACTTCATTGTATTATTTCACCAGTCAGAACCTGGTGAAAAAGATTTTGGTGAAAAAAGGATAACAAACTGAAATTTTCACACTTTGGTAAATTAGCGGATTTACGGTCGTTGGCCTGAGCGAAAATTCGTCTGGTGAAATGCAGCAAAAGTTCTCCAGCGATAAGGTAATTCACTAGTGAAGATGTTGCTGCAAATTGTCTCTTTTGCAAAACTTCATCATAAAACCACAATTGCTCTTTAGTAAGTGTGCCCCAAAATCTATTGACTGCACAGGAATACAGTAACTCATGCCAGTTGGGTTCACTGTTCTACTGATTGCTTCATATTCACAGTGTTGCTCCGTTCAGCCGCCTGTAAGACTCACATTGTACTGCTTTAATTAGGTCTGATGTGCCAGTGTTTGAAGTGTAGGGAGCTTTAAACAAGTCCACGCTGCTTTCATTCCCTTCCCTGCTGAGAGTGTCCAAACGTTTGTTCTCAAAATGTTTTACATCCTACTTTACTGTAGCCTGGATTAGCAAATTCCCAATTCTTCCCAAGAAACAAACTGCTGGTATAACGGAAAATGTGTTCAGCAAATTCGGGGCAACAGCAAAACTGAATTTTCAAACAAATCAAAAGCTTTTTGATCTAAGGCACACATATCAAGCCTGCTGCCTGGGCTCCATCTGTTACTGAACCTCAGCTCCTGAACTCCCTGCTAGTGAGCAAAGTGCATTATATTGAAATTGAGCGATTTTAATTTTGACATATTTTCTTACAATTTATTTTTTGTTCATATTACTAGGTTTAGAAATGTGTTATAAATATGACTATTTATAGCAAATGCATCATTATGTCAGTAGACTTTTAATGTTCATTAAAATGACTAGGGATGTAGCGAACGTCGGAAAAAAAGTTCGCGAACATATTCGCGAACTTGCGCAAAAATGCGAGCGGTTCGCGAACGGTTCGCGAACCCCATAGACTTCAATGGGAAGGCGAACTTTAACATCTAGAAAAGACATTTCTGGCCAGAAAAATGATTTTAAAGTTGTTTAAAGGGTGCAACGACCTGGACAGTGGCATGCCAGAGGGGGATCAAGGGCAAAAATGTATCTGAAAAATCTGCCTGTGTGTGCTTGGAAGAGATAGTGTAGGGGGAGAGCTAGACAGCTAGATGGCGGGTTGAAGAAAACAGTGTGCAATTAATGCCTACAAGGTCAACGTATACACTACTACAGCGGTGGATACGGATTACGTAAAATATATTATGGCTGCTTGAAAAAAGTCACTCCGGTGTTTTTTCTGGAGACGGTAATATTATGGATATTTAGACAGAATGTGAACAAGGTCACACAGCTCGATGGCGGGTTGAAGAAAACAGTGTGCAAATAATGCCTACAAGGCCAACGTATACACTACTACAGCGGTGGATACGGATTACGTAAAATATATGAATGCTGCTTGAAAAAAGTGACTCCGGTGTTTTTTCTGGAGACGGTAATATTATGGATATTTAGACAGAATGGGAACAAGGTCACACAGCTCGATGGCGGGTTGAAGAAAACAGTGTGCAAATAATGCCTACAGGGCAAATAATGCCTAAAAGGTCAACTTATACACTACTACAGCGGTAGTAAAATAAAAAAAAGTAAAATAAAAAAAAAATGAATATTAAAAAAAAAAATTAAAGTTGGTGCTGCTGAACTACTAGGAGCAGCAGATTAGCACACCAGTCCCACTCCCCAACACTGCTAGACTAATAGCACTGGGCTCTTATAGTAGTAGTAGTAGTAGTAGTAGTAAAACAACAAAAAAATAAATAAAAGCAGTCCTTACAAGGACTACTGTTATTGCAGCAGTCAGCAGATGAGATCAG